>NC_091766.1:38614908-38917939 GCF_029378745.1 Bos indicus | reverse complement strand
AGAGTCACATAATTTAAAAAAAAGATAAAGGTGACCTCATTCACTGTTTTGAAGCCTTTCAATGGTAATGAAAGCTACTGTTTATTGTGTACTCCTTATGTATCAAATACCATGTACTATACCAGATACTGATGTTATCTCGTTTATTCTCAGCAGCTAGGTATTAAAAGTTCTACTTTAGAAATTTGCAAACCAAGGCTCCAAGAGATTCAGCGACTTGCCTGTGGTTGCAGTGAATTAATGGTGGAGATGGGACTCAGACCTCATCTAGCTGAGGCCAGAGTTCGTCCTATGACCCCGGCTGACCCATTCCCAGGAATTTCTCCTCCTCCAGGTGAGTCTCCTGGGCCCTTCTGTTTCTGCCTCCCCCACTTCCCTCTTTGGTTTCATTTCTGTGAAAACCAAGAGGAATTAAATGTGCTAATGAGTTTTCTGCAGCACAAAAGTGAGAGGAGGATGTGAAAATGTGCTTAGCAGAGTCTGGTCTCCTCATGCTGAGATGAGATTCTAGAACAGTGCACAGAAAGGGTAGTTCTGGTTGGGCAAAAATTTATGTCGATGAGGCCTTCTGGTTTTGCCAGCTGTCAGGGTGAAATGAAAATATTCCCTGGGGCAAGGACACCTCTCCCAAACTTCCTTCTCACTCCAATTTCCCGAGTAGAACAGACCCTCATCCTGGGTTGTAGCCCTCAGGGCAGTCTGAGGTCTAAAGCCCCGCAGTGAGGACACAGGGTGCGTCGTAGCTGTGAGGGGGGAAAATTCGCCTCAGGAGGCGGGTCAGCTCCTATAGCACTTTGGCCTTCCGTCTTCTTAAATTCAGAATTTTCACAGAATGTCTACCGACCCCAAGCCCGGCAGGAACTGAGCATCTCTGAGTCTCTTCAGGCTTGCTACTGTCCTGGCAGAGGCTTCCCAGGAAATACCTGCTGTTGGGCCTGCGAACTGGGCTCTGCTCCAGCTAGTTCCCAGAGGGGAGAAAACTGCCATGTCAGGGGTACCTCCTCTACAAGGCTCTGGGCTGATTAGGAAAAGGGAGCTGGGCCTCCCAGAACAGGTGCTGCTCTTCAGATGAGTTCTTTAAAAGGAAATTGTACAAATGAGCTTAAATGAAGCAGAATTAAGGCTGGCAGGGAGCATGGCAGCTGCTGGCAGACAGGTGGAAAGAGCCAGTGAACAAAGAGGGAGCCCAGGTATGGGGGAAGGGTGGCGCTAGGTCTTCAGGGCAGGATAGGTGAACAAGACACCAGCCTGCAGGGCAGAGGAGGCCCCAAAACAGTGGCTGAACCTGGGGGCTGGAACCCACACCAGGGGACTTCAATTCCATAAAAACTACAAGGCAGCAGGCACCGTCCTGGGCACTGAGGCTATAATAGTGACACCTCAGCTCTGAGCCCAGGAGGACGATGTTCTAGACGGATGGGGGCAGGGGAGAGACAATAAACAGGACTTCCCCGTATTCGTCCGGACGCATGCCTGTGAACTCTAGAATGGGAGTCAGGGAGGCCTCTGTGATGCAGGGACACTGGGGATAGTTATCAAGGACAAACTTCTTCCTCCCTTCCTCGGTGAGCAAATACTCAGTGCTGAACTATCAGACAACCAAACAGTGACCTTTCTATTAAATAAAATGATACCTCTCTCTTTCCAATATCACAGCTTGGGGAGTCCACACCAAACCTGATTTGTGGGTGAGGGGCCATGGCTCGGGCAGATGCAGTAGCAGAGGCAGTTCTCAGTGCTGTCAGGATTCTGTCACTTATTGAGCAACTACTACATCACTCATTTGTAACCTCTTTAATTTTTTTCCCTTTGGGAATATTTTATGTTTATAGGAAAATTATAAAGATATTATAGAAAGTTTCTACAGACCCCTTGCCCCCCTCCCCCCAAGGTCAATATCTTACATAACCATGGTGCATTTATCAAAATTGACAGTAGTAGTACAACACCTGTAGCTAAGTGCTATAGGCTGAATGTTTGTGTCCCCCTCCTCCAAAATTCGTATATTGAAATCATAACCCCCAATGTGATGGCATTAGGAGATGGCGGCCTTTGGGAGGTGATTAGGTCATGAGAGTGGAACCCTGAATAATGGGATTAGTGCCCATATAAAAGAGGGCCCAGAGAGCTCCCTTGTCCCTCTGACACGTGAGGGCACAGCCAGAAGATAACAACCTATGAACCAGGAAGAGGACCCTCACCAGACAACAAATCTGCTGGCACCTTGATCTTTCTAGCCTCTAGAACTGTGAGAAACAAATGTTTGTTGGTTAAGCTTTACTATGTACTAAAGCTTTTGACTGCATGGATCACAGCAAACTGTGAAAAATTCTTAAAGAGATGGTAATGCCAGACCACCTCACCTGTCTCCTGAGAAACCTGTTTGCAGGTCAAGAAGCAAAAGTTAGAACTGGACATGGAACAATGGACTGGTTCAAAATTGGGAAAAGAGTACATCAAGACTGTATATTGTCACCCTGCTTATTTAACTTATATGCAGAGTACATCATGTGAAATGCCAGGCTGGATGAATCCCAAGCTAGAATCAAGCTTGCCAAGAGAAATATAAACAACCTCAGATATGCAGATGATACCACCCTAATGGCAGAAAGTAAAGAGGAACTAAAGAGCCACTTGATGAAAGTGAAAGAGGAGAGTGAAAAACCTGGCTTAAAACTCATCATTCAGAAAATGAAGATCCCATCATTTCATCGCAAATAGATGAGGAAACAGTGACAGACTTTATTTTCTTGGGCTCCAAAATCAGTGCAAATGGTGACTGCCACCATGAAATTAAAAGATGCTTGCTCCTTGGAAGAAAAGCCATGAGAAACCTAGACAGCGTATTAAAACTCAAAGACATCACTTTGCCAACAAAGGTCCGTCTAATCAAAGCTATGGTTTTTCCAGTAGTGATGTACGGATGTGAGAGATGGACCATAAAGAAGACTGAGTGCCGAAGAATTGATGCTTTTGAACTGTGGTGCTGGAGAAGATTCTTGAGAGTCCCTTGGACAGCAAGGAGATCAAACCAGTCAATCCTAAAGGACATCAACCCTGTATATTCACTGGAAGGACTGATGCTAAAGCTGAAGCTCCAGTACTTTGGAAACCTGATGGGAAGAGCCGAGTGCTTGGAAAAGACCCTGATGCTGGGGAAAACTGAGGGCAGGAGGAGAAGAGGGTGAGAGAGCATGAAATGGTTGGATGGCATCACTGACTCAATGAACATGAGTTTGAGCAAACTCCGGGAGACAGTAAAGGACAGGGAAGCCCAGGGTGCTGCAGTCCATGGGGTCACAAGAAGTCGGACAGAACTTAGCGAATGAACAACAAAAAATTTATGATCTTTTTGTTATTGCAGCCCAAATAGACTAAAATATTAAATTATAGAAAGAAATTTGGATTTCAAGTTTCTTATCTTTTAACGTTTTATTTAATCATTCAACAACTCTGGCCAAACTGAAGTTCAGAGACACTGTGACTCAAATAGGATGATACACAGCAAGTAAGTGGGGGGAGTTCAGGTTGCAGTCCAGGTCTGTCTGACTCTGAAATGTGTGCTCTTTCTAGATAACGCTGCCTCTTTGAAGGAGGAGAAGTCAGTGTGTCAGTCTAGATCCTTGGACAAGTGGATACTAAGAGATGATTAACTGCACAATTATCTTATTGGGGGAAACCCCTGAAATAGGGAGGGAGCCAGAAGAGGTAGGGACAGTTGTCATATTTCCACGAAAGTCTGACCACAAGTGAGATGGAGAGAGATGTTTGGGTGCCAAAAAAGGAGTCCTTTCTGGGTGGAGGACTAGAGCAACCCACAGGAGGGGTGCTCTCAGTAAAGCATATGATGGATTTTAAGTGTGGCAGCTGGGGCCCTCAGCCAGTTAAGGACTCTGATAGTAGGAGTTTGAGCAAAGTGCAATTCCATGGCTGCCAGAGTCAAAAATGCAGAGAAACTTTGTATTTCCTTTTAGGTCTGCTCAGGAAGAGAGATTGCTGATGAGTAGGGTGAGGTCCAATGAGGTGGACAAAGCACCTTGCCTTACTAGATCCACCAGTTCCCTGGCAGAGCTGGTAGCTCAGGAATCCCAAAGTGACAGTTAATTTTATGGGTTGACCTGATCTAGGCCATAGAGAGCTCAGACATTCTGGTCAAACATCATTCTGGGTGTGTTTGTGAGAGTGTTTTTAGATGAGATTAATATTTATATTGGTAGACTGATCAAGCAGGAGAAGGAAATGGCAACCTACTCCTGTATTCTTGCCTGGAGAATCCCATGGACAGGAGAGCCTGGTGGGCTGCTGTCCATAGGGTCACAGAGTTGGACACAACTGAAGCGACTTAGCATGCATGCATGCATTGGAGAAGGAAATGGCAACCCACTCCAGTATTCTTGCCTGGAGAATCCCAGGGAGAGGGGAGCCTGGTGGGCTGCCATCTATGTGGTCACACAGTCGGACATGACTGAAGTGACTTAGCAGCAGCAGCAGCAGACTGATCAAGCAGATTGTGCTCCCTAATATGGGTGAACCGCATCCAATCAGTGGAAGGGCTGAATCTAACAGAAAGCTCTCCCCCTAGTAAGGGAGAATTCCTCTTGCTTGGCTGCTTTTTGAATTGGGACACCTGTTTTTTCCTGCCTGCAGACTTGAACTGAAACACTGGCTCTTCCTGTGTCTTGAGCCTGCCAGCCTTTGGACTGGAACTCCAACACTGGCTCGCTGGTTCTCAGGCCTTTGAACTCAGAATGAAATAAAAACATCAGCTCTCCTGGGTCTCCAGCTTGATGACTCACCCTTCAGATCTTGGGACTTGCCTGCCTCCAGAATTACGTGAGTCAATTTCACATATATATAAACAATATATCTCCTACTAGTTCTGTTTCTCTGGTTTAACCCAGACATTACACCTGGTTATTACACCTGATACACTCAATGTCAGGGCTGACCACAGTATCTCATATGGTTCTTTTTCCTCTTCTGCCATCAAACTCCACTACGCACCTGAATTGCATGCTGGATGGAGAGTCTCCCAGAAGAGCATAGGAAGGTCCAGAAGAACCAGTTCAATCCAGGGCTAAGCCTCCAACCTACTTCTGGGTGCAAAGGAGACCTGCTCTCTCACAGCCATGGCCTGAGGAGATGGGACTTGTGACGTGGCCTCAGGGAGTCCCTGCAGCTGGCAACTGGCTCTCTAGTGAAAGTAACAAACCCAACAAATACTTAAGAATAGACCCACCATCTCATCTCTATGGTTTGTGGATTCTGGGGGATTCTGCCATCTCAAACTTGCCTGGCTGCTCTTCCTAAAGAGTCCTCAACCTCCAGGAGGACTGGTACTGGCCCTGCTCCAGACCCAAAGTAACAAGATTTCTTCTCAAAGTGGAGTAGTCCTGTCCTGTAGCCCCTGGATGCTCTGTCAGTGTCCACAAGGCAGCCATTTCTGCTGGCCCCCAGTGTTCCTTGCTTTATGTCTTGTCTGAAGCTTCTGGGCTCTCCTGCTGCAGCTTCTTCCTAGAAGCCTCCTGTGCTTCGTCCTGAAATTCTGAAACCAAACATCACCCATGTGAGTAATCCAATTAAATAGTCTCGCTTAAATGGGGGAAAAAAATGATAGTCTCTCTGTGACTTAGCCGCTGTGCCTTCCCCCTCAGGCCAGGGAGGATCCCTCTGATTTGGAAGTACCTGGACTAAGCCCAGCATCCATACAGGACTACCAAAAACCATAGCTTTGACTAAACAGACCTTTGTTGGCAAAGTGATGTCTCTGATTTTTAATATGCTGTCTAGGTTTCTCATGGCTTTTCTTCCAAGGAGCAAGCATCTTTTAATTTCATGGTGGCAGTCACCATTTGCACTGATTTTGGAGCCCAAGAAAATAAAGTCTGTCACTGTTTCCTCATCTATTTGCCATGAAGTGATGGGATCTTTGTTTTTTGAATGTTGAGTTTTAAGCCAGCTTTTTCACTCTTCTCTTTCACTTTCATCAAGAGGCTCTTTAGTTCCTCTTTACTTTCTGCCATTAGGGGAGCATCATCTGGATATCTGAGGTTGTTATTTCTCTTGGCAAGCTTGATTCCAGCTTGGGATTCATCCAGCCCAGCATTTCACAAGATGTACTCTGCATATAAATTAAATAAGCAGGGTGACAATATACAGCTTTGACGTACCCTTTTCCCAATTTTGAACCAGTCCATTGTTCCATGTTCAGTTCTAACTGTTGCTTTTTGTCCTGCAAACAGGTTTCTCAGGAGACAGGTAAGCTAGTCTGGTATTCCCATCTCTTATAGAACTTGAGGCTGGATAATTATTTTTTGAGGGTGGGGTTGTCCTGTAGGATTTGGACAACATTGATGGCCTCTTACCAACTGCATGCCTGTTATGACAGTTGTGACAACCAAAAATATCTTTAGATACTGCCAAACATCTCCTGCCCCAGCCTGAAGCCTCTCTGTTTGAACTCTAGAGTCACAGAAGAACCTGGGCTGGAACTGAGGGCTAGACAGGCAAGTAGAGGAAACCAGTAAGAGGAAAGCACGTGCCTTCGAAACTACTCCTGCTCAACCTCCATGAACCAGGGCTACTTAGACTTCAGCTTTTCAAAAGCTGCCTCCTCTTGGCTCCCCCCACATACCTTTGTTTCCCCTTTTTTGAAAAAAGACTATTTTAAAGAACATTTTTAGATTTACAGAAAAATTGCAAAGATTTTGCGTGCCCATCTACCTGCACCTAGTATCAACAACTTCAATTAGCATGGTACATTTATTACACTGCAATTACTGAACCAATACTATTATTTTTAACTAAAACTGTATTTTATTCAGATTTGTTTTTACCTAATGTCCTCTTCCTGCTCCAAGATCTCATTGAAGATACCATATTACATTTATAGTCATGTTTCTTAGGCTCCCCTTGGTTGTGACAGTTTCTCCAACTTTTCTTGTATGTGATGACCTCACCAAATTTGAGAAGCACTGTTCAGGTGTTTTCTAAGATACACTCTATTGGAATTTGCTATTTAAAATTTTTTTTTTAATACATCAGCTATGTGTTGGTTACTTCTTT
Source organism: Bos indicus (assembly GCF_029378745.1). Lineage (NCBI taxonomy): Eukaryota > Metazoa > Chordata > Mammalia > Artiodactyla > Bovidae > Bos > Bos indicus. The sequence continues at coordinate 38,910,874 of NC_091766.1, read as the reverse complement.
CTTGCTTACTTTCTTTTTGGCTGTGCTGGGTCTTCGTGCTTTCTGTGGGCTTTCTCTAGTTGCGGCAAGCTCAGGGCTACTCTCTGGTTGTGGTGTGCGGGCTTCTCCTTGCGGTGCCTTCTCTTGTTGCAGAGCACAGGTTCTAGAGCGTTTGGGTTTCAGCAATTGTGCCACACGGGCCTAGTTGCTCTGTGGCATGTGGAATCTTACTGGACCAGGGATCAAACCTGGGTGCCCTGCATTGGCAGGCAGATTTCCAACTACTGGACCACCAGGGAAGTCCCGCTGATTTTCTTATGACTAGACTTGGATTCTGGATTTGGGGAAGGAAGACCACTGACATAAAGTATCATTTTCATTACAACATATCAAGGGTAATACGATCAAGATCACTTATCACTGTCGGTGGTGTCCTTGATCACCTGGCTGGGGTAGTGTTTGTCATGTTTTTCCATTCTAGAGTTACTCTCCCCACACACACACATTTCCACACTGTACTCTTTGGAACGAGGTCACTATCAGCAGTCGACAGCTTAAACAATAGGTAGTCATGCTCCCTTTCCTTGAGGGCAGAGCATCTGCATAAATTATCTGGAATAATTCTGCATAATATGCTTCTCTCTTCTCCCATTTATCAGTGTATTTATTTTATACATTGGGTCATAACCCCATATTCCTTTTGGTGGTTTTTTTTTTTTTTTTTTTTGCTACAGTTGTCCCAGTTTTGGCCATTGAGAGCCCTTTAAGTTGGTACCTGTGTTCCTTTGACAATACCCTAAATTTAAAAAAATTTTTTACTTTAGAATTTTTATGTGGGCCATTTATGAAGTCTTTATTGAATCTGTTACAATATTGCTTCTGTTTTATGTTTTGGTTTTTGGCCATGAGGCATGTGGGTTCTTCGCTCCCTGACGAGGGACTGAACCTGCACCCCCTCCACTGGACGGGGAAATCTTAACCAACGGATCACCAGGGAAGCAACCACTCACCCCCATCAATTCTAAAAACACATTTCCTTACTCTCTGGAACTAAAAGTGCTCCAGGCTCATCTTGTAGGCTTTCCACCCTAGCCTTTGACTCAACCATTTATCCCAGCAGCCATGGTTGCTTCCACTGGAGAATGAAACCATGATGTGAGCACTGGTTGTGTGCTCTTTGCTACTGGAGTGCCATTGCTTCCAGGTCCTCTCAGCTGACACAACAAGGAAATACACACGTGTGATACCTGTGTATACACATATCTATAAATATTTCTATGTATAATTAAGTTTAATGCAAATTCATACCGATTTATTCAACTCTAATCCATCACCACATGAATCATTCTAGCATTTTCCTCTTTGCTAAAAAATTCCTACTCCATAGTAAGAAAACTGGCTCCCACCATCCATTCACTTAATTCTTCAATCATAATGTGCAGAATTGTTATACTATACCCCAAACCCCCAGGGCTTCTCAGGCGGCACTAGTGGTAAAGAACCCACCTGACAATGGAGGAGATGTAAGAGACACAGGTTTGATCTGAGTTGGGAAGATTCCCTGGAGGATAGCATGGCAACCCACTCTCCAGTATTCTTGCCTGGCAAATCCCATGAACAGAGGAGCCTGGTGGGCTACAGTCCATAGGATAACAGAGTCAAGACATGACTGAAGCGACTTAGCAAGCATACCATATCCCTATGGGAAACTACTCGAGGATCCTGCACACATGCACTTCTTGACTTTAGTCTTACAGATTGCATACTTTCCAGTGTTACTTAGGCCAGCACCTTCTCCCATATCCTCTTCAGTGAGGCTGTTTTGTAATGTAAGGCAGTTTGATTTTCTTGCCATAGTGTGCATTCCTTCCTGCGATCCTCTTACCTCCTAAATTTTTTTTTTAAATTTGCATACATTAAGGCTCACTTTTTGATTGTGCCACAAAAGGGCTTGTAGGATCTTAGTTCCCCAATCAGAAATCACATCTATGCCCCCTGCAGTGGAAGCCCAGAGTCCTAACCACTGGACCACTAGCGAATTCTCTATATACCTATTCTAGACTGGTTTCTTCCACTCAGCCACATTTATGGTTCTTCCATGTCTTTCTGTGACTGGGTAGCTCATTTCTTTTTAGTGCTGCGTAATACTCCATCGTATAAATGTGCCACTATTTTTTTTAATCCATCCACATATTGAAGGAAATCTTGGTCACTTCTTGTAGTGATTACAAACAAATCTGCCATAGAACGTTCACATGTAGGTTTTTGTGAGGGCACAAATTTTCAGTCAGTTGGGAAAGTACCTAGCAGTGAGCTCACTGATACGGTAAGATTATGCTCAGCTTTGTGTGAAACTACCATACCGTCTTCCAAAGTGAGTATCATTTTGCTTTCTCACCTGCAACAGTGAGAATGTTTCCCATTGCTCCACATTCTCACCAGCATTTGATAGTTTTTGGGTTTTAGGCATTCTAACAGGTATGTATTAGTGTCTCATTGTTGTTTTAAACTTGCAATTCTCTAGTGACAAATTATGTTGAGCATCTTTTCATATGCTTATTTGCCATTTGTATATCTTTGTTGATGAAGTGCCTCTTCAGATCTTTTGCCTGTTTTTCACTTGGGTTTTTATCTTACTGTTGACTTTTAAAACTCATTGTATATTTTGGGTACAAGTCCTTTATCAGGTATGTTTTACAAAATTTTTTTCTAGTTTATGGCTTGTCTTTTCATTCTCTTAACAGTTGCTTTCACAGAGCAGTTTTAAGTTTTAATAAAAGTCTAACATCAACTATTTCTTTCACGGATCATATTTTTGGTATTCTATCTAAAAATTCACTGCCAAAGCAAAATCACCTAGATTTTCTCCAGTTTTTTTCCTGCCCAGAGGACAGGTTCCAGGGATCCAAATCCCAAGCTCCACTACTTACCAGCCTTGCGACCCTGGGCAAGTTTCTTACCTCCCTGTGCTCCACCATCCTCGTCTATAAAACAGGTTAATAAAACAGGGCCTAGCTCTTAGGTGAAGACCTACGTGAAATAACCCAGTGTACTAAATTTTGTACGTGAGAATGCTCAACAAGTGCCAGCTGTCATCACAGAACCACTGGTGAAGCACGTGCTAGGTGCTCCTACATCCTGGGTTCACATCAGTCACATACTGACCAGCAAGGCTGGGGCACCTGTTCCACTTGAGAGGAGCTGCCAAGGTGCTGAGGCGGTGGAAGAGCTCTCTGCTTCTTCTCATTACCGACCACCTCTTAGCCTTCTCCCGCTCTCCCAGAAAGGTCTAGGGGAGGCCCGAGATGGGGAGTAAGGGTGGGCTGAAGATTAGAGCCGCATCAGGCCTGGCCTGGGATGCCTTCTGCTGTCTGGATCGTGGAGGTGGCAGTGGTGGTCCTGAGTGTGGGAGTGCAGGGTTAAGAGATGCAGCCAGCCCAGGCTGAGCTGGCTGATCCTGCTTTTCTCCTGCTCATCCCACCTCTCAGGGCAGGTGGAAAGGAAGGAGTCCATCTTTTTTTGTCTTCTTACCTGCCAGGTGAGTATAGAGCTGGGGGCAGTCATACCTACTCCCACCAACTCCAAAAGGCTTCGTGTTACTTAAGTCCAAGATGACACAGTCAGGGTTGTCCAGGAGACCAGCATACAGAAAGTGCACCATTCCCCTCCCCTGGGCCGCAAGTCGAGAAAGTCCCTTGACTACCCTTGCACTGTCATCAAGATCTGTTTGCCCTTCACTGTAGTAAGTGAAGCTGAATTGCTGGATGAGGTCAATTTAGAATCCCAAGGACCCTCTCTTATAGGCCTCACCAGTTACATGGAACCTGAAGTTCTTCACTCCCTCCACTCCTCTTTGCTTAAATCTCTTGGTTTATGCTCAGGTTGTACAATGCACAACCCACACAACTGCACAAAATAACCCGAAGACCACCGTTGGAGGAGGAGCACTTTTGGAGCGGAGATTCTGAATCTACCCTCCTGTATTTGGGGACCTCAATCTTTCCTCTGGCACTTCAGGTGTCCTATTTATTGTTGAACTAATCTTAACTGATCCCAGTCTCTTCCAACTTCTACCCCAAATCTTCTGTAGTCAAATGCCTTGAAGGAGTAATTTACCTTTCAGGGTCCCTCATGTCCCTCTCTCATTGGCCCTGGGCTTCCCTCCAGATGATTCCACCATCTCCCTTGGCTCCCCTCCCTCCTTCTCTGTTGCTTTTGATGACCATCAGTAATCTCTCCTCACACTGTGGGAACACTCCAGGGATTCTACTTCTCATCTTCCTCCAGGCTCAGGAACATGGTCTTCCCTTCCCAAGCGATGACCGAGTGAGTCTCTGCAATGTAGCCTGACTACCCTCACTCCAGTCATGTGATCTACTTCTGTCCATTTTAGTGAGACAGGATGAAGCACCCCTTGGGCTGAGGGAGGGAACAGGGGCCTTTTGCCTTGGGCTTCTCTCCCACCTGAGCTTCCCCTGGCCTCATCGTCCCCAGCCCTGCCCCAACTCCTTGCCAGCTTTTAACTAAGAAAAATGTCTTTTTTGGCCCCATTCCCTTCCCCCTCAGCCGCAGGTTTGGCCTGCCATACTTTTTTAAGTTTGAATTAGTTGCTATCATTTAAAAATTAACCAATTAAAAAAAATTAACCAATTTCACTCAAGAATCCAGAATTCTAGTTTCTTTTGAAAAATCAGATCTGGCAACACTAGGCCCACATTCCTACATGGTGACAACCAGCCAGAGCTGGTCTCAGCTGCTCCCTCTGTAGGGCTTGCACCCTGCTCTCTGCAGTTTTAACCCTCCTGATGGCCCTGGCCACCCACACCAGTGGCCTGGCTTCTAAACTGTATCTCTGCATGAGGCAGTCCAAAGGGAGGAACTTGCAGATCTCAGCATACAAAGGAGGGCAGGGCAGGGCAGGGCAAGCAGTAAGGCAGGGTGGAGAGTCCAGTTGGGAGCCATGTCCCAGCCTCTCTCCATCACTGTTTATTGCTGGTAGCATCCCAGGCACCCTGTGTGTGTCCTGTCCTGGCTCAAACCTGCCTGTGGGAGCCAGGTTGCTGCAAACATGTGGCTGGCTGGCCACTGCTTCAGGCCACTCCATGTCCTACTGGAGCTGGGCCTGGGCTTGAGTAGCAGTGTGGCCGATAGGCACAAGCTCCCTCACTGTCCAGCCCCTTCAGCTGAATGTGCACCATGGGGTGGCAGCCTTGTCACAGTCCAGCAGGATGTTGAGCACAGTGCAGGGGGCCCCGCCCACAGACAGGGCTGTACGGGAATCCACACGGTACTTCACAGTGCTCAGGCCTCCCTCCCGGTCCACCTTGAACTGCTCCTGAGAAGGAAGTGGGGAGAAGGAAGTGGGGAGAAAACTCAGGGTTTTGTAGGTGCCAGCTGTCCACTGATCCCCCATGATCTTGTCATCAGAGGTACTATGATCCCCACAGAGGGGAAAGGGAAGCTCAGAGACAGGAAGTCTCCTGCCCATAGCTGCACATCCCCATCAGCAGGAGAGCAAGTGTTTTCTAGTTCAACTAATCTGGCGCCGAGAGAAGAGGCTATTTGAGAGATGTGGACTCCCGTGTCCCAGGGCTGCCTGGGATTCTGGCACCTTCGGTTGAGTCTTGTCCCCACCCCACCTGACACACATAGCCTAAATGGCCTCTGATGTCTTGGCTGACCCACAAGGCCCAGGGGCCATGGCAGCCACCAGAAGAAGACCCTGTGCCCAAGCAGAATGCCCAAAATGACCTGGGCCAAGCAGGGGAGGATGGGACCATTTGGGCACAATGAGAACTTGGTGAAAAGCTTGGGCCCGCTGGTTCCCTATATACCACACACCTACCCTGATCAAGGGACTGGCGAGCACCTGTCTACCCCGGATCAAGGGACCAGCCAGCACCTGTCCACCCTGATCAAGAGATCAGCCATCACCTGTTTTTGAGCCGCGATGCGCTTCTGGTCTCTCTTCCTCCAGGCTGGGTCGTGCAGGTGGCGGAATGTCTTGTACCCAGTTGTGATACCCGAAGGGCGGAAAAGCTAAGGAGGCCAAAGGAAGCTGAATCAGGCTGCCTCTCCTGGAGGTCCTCACCACTAGGTAACAGCCCACAGGCAGGAGCCTGTATTCCCATTCTTTAAGAGAGGTGTACTAGTCGGTGGCAGGGCTGGGATTGGAACCAGGGGTGCCATCTCCCAGCCCCAGGAACTTCATCTGAGGGCAGACAGGAACCTCAGGACTGCCATGATGGCCGAAGAAGTGGCGGGTTGGGGGGTGGGGGGAGCATTACCTGGAGCCCAGCTCCTTTGATGCGCCGGTAGAACTCGTCATCTTCTCGGCCCCAGCCCCAGAAGCGGTTGGACATCCCGTTGCACTGACGCAAAGACAGGCAGTGTCACTTGCCCCATCCTCCCAGGGATGCTCTTTGGTCTCCTACTTGGGGTCCCAAGTAGGGCCTTTCCTCCTCCTCCCCCAAAGCTATGAATGAACACTCAGATGCTTTTGGTTCTTACAACCTCTGTGGTACTAGTGGGGAACAGTCAGCATACCCCAGGTTCCTTTGCCTGTTCTAATGGGGCCTTGGATTTGTGTGACATGAACAGTTTCTCAAAAATGTCTGACTGCTGGGAGGGGACCTCTAAGAGCTGATGATGGGCACAGTGCCAGTTCCTGCTCTATTCCTGCCTGGTCCCCTACTCCCATTTCTCCTGAGGGTCTCTCTGCCCTTGTCTCTTCCTCTGTATGGAAGAAAGAGACAGTGTCTGAAGTCAGATGGCAGACATTTATTTTTGCCATGATTTCAGGCTTCATTTACATTAAGCTGGCTTCAGCCACAGATTAAACAGAGGAGCAAGAGATGGGGGTCTAAGCCACGCAGTTCTTCCCACCCCACCATCCCACTCCCACCCCTACCACAGTGACTGATTCACGGATTAGCCATGACGCAAGGCAGGCCAATCAAGAGCCAGCATGGTGCAGCTGTGGGACTGCTGTCTGGGCTGCTGGAAAAGGGAGCTCCATTTTCCACTGGACTTGGGCCTAGACAGATGCAGGTTGCAGCTACAACCACTATGTTGCATCCCGAATGTCTGAAAGTAAATCCAGTCTAGAGAAGGCAGAGCTGAGAGACGGAAACTGAAATGATGTCCTGGTGATAACTGTCTGATAGGCTGAGCAGACTTTTCCATTTTGAGAAGCAAAGAACAGGGCTTCTGAAGCTAGTTCACATGAGGGGTTCTGCTACTGAGGCAGAAACCCTCCCTAACTGGATTGCTTGGTCCTGCTCCTCTCTCATGCCTCTAGCTAGCCCTGGGCTCCCCCGCTGGCCCTAGGAAGGATCCTCCATCTACTGGGCCCCAGAACTGCCACTCCTCTGGCCACAGCCCCCATCCAGGTAGGTGTTGCCTGGCTCTGAGCAGAGCAGGCATGCCAGGCCTCACCAGCTGGTAGTGCTGCTTGGAAAGCAGCAGGATGCCACCAACGTAGGTCTTGTAGTGGTAGAGCGGGTGGAGCTCTGGGGAGGCCACGTGGAAGGGCCCAGCCTCTGGGAAGCCATAGTCCAGCTCCTCATTGAGCGGGAGCAGGTCCACGTCGTGCATGGCAATGTAGTCTGTGCTGTTGCCGCTTTCCAGGAAGCCCGCGTTGATGAGCGCTGCCCGGTTGAACCTGTGCAGGGTGCCAAAGCTGGGCAGGGGGCAGCAAGCTTGCTCTCCCCCAGCCTCTACGTGAGAGCCTATCCTCCACGGCAACAGACCCCAGTACCCATGCTGCCCTCCAGCTCGATGCCAACTTCACTACAGGGCTGCCCAGCTGCTCCTCCACTCATCTAATGAATGTTTACCAAGCACCTACTATGTCCCAGAAACTGTTCAGAGCACGGGAGATACAGCAGTGAGAAATCAAAGCCCTGCCCTCAAGGAGCTGACATTCTAATAAGACAAAAAACCAAAAACAACTTGAGTAAACATGCAACAAGCCAGTGAGTGGTAACTGTTGAGAAGAATAGTAAAGCAATGTGAGAAGAATAGAACACACTGGTGGGTAAGGCTGCCCCTTTAGATGAGGTGGTCAGGGAGAGCCAGCATAACAGAGTGATATGTGAGCAGAAACCTGAAGGCCTGAGGGAACGAGCCCCGTGGAAATCACGGGAATGGGGCTCCGAGCAGAAGGGGAAATGACCCCCAAGGCTGCAGGCTGGAGCAGTCAGCAGTGTGGTCAAGCAGAGTGAGTGAGGTTTTAGGGAATGAGGTCAGAGGGTGACAGGTCCCTGAAGGACATGGGCTTTGACCCTGCATGAGATGGCGAGCCACTGAAGGGCTAAGAGTGAAGGCATCATGTGCAGTGGCTCAGTGTTTACCAGGATCACTCTAGCTGGTATGATAAGAAGAGCCTGGAAGGTGATGGGTGGAAGCAGGGAGACAGGTTAAGAGGCTGCTACAATAATTCAGGCATGAACTGATGATGCCTTAACTCAGGTAGCAGTGGGGATGATAGGAGGGCAGATGCTAGACACACTTTGCTGGTGGACTAGACATGTTGTGTGAGAGAGCAGGAGTGTAGGACGACCCCAGCACCTTCTGGCCTGAGCAGCTGGGAGTGTGGAGTTTCCATCTCCTAAAATGAGGAAGAGGGCAGGTGGGAAATCAGGGATTCAGCTGTAGTCAAGTCAGGTCAGGAGAAAGTAGAGGTCAGGTCAGGAGGAAGGCAGAGAACACTGGGAGGATTGTGGACTAAAGGACCTGTCGGATTCCAAGAACTGCTGGAGTATGTTCCCCAGTGGGAGTGAGCTGGAGGAAAAGGAGGTGGGAGTGGGCTGTGCAATGCATGGATTGTGATCATGGAGGGGAGCAGTTTTTGGTGTGGGCAAGGATTTTAAGTTAATGCCAGATTTTGAACAACCTTAAAGCCTTGCCCTTGACCCTTCTCTTTCCCTAATCACTGCAACTAATCCACCAGCAAGCCCTGCCTGCCCTTCCTCCACATTGCTTCTCTCCACCGTGTCTGCCACGATGGCAACGAGGGCAACGCCTGCCCAACAGCTCTCTCACGCCCCTTCTTGTCCTGGTATGGCCTAGTGCACAAATAGCAGCCACAGGGACCTTTGTAAAATGGAAACCAGATCCGGGGCCTCCCCAGTCCCAAACCCTCCCCGAAAGTTCCCACCACACCCAGTGAGAGGGGTCGAGCACCTCCCACCCTTCTGCCGCTGCCCCAGGTGGCCTTTCACGGGCCTGGGCTGCCTGGTACTGGACTGCTGCCGGGAAAGGGAGCAGGCAAGGGAGAGACCAGGGCAAGGTGAGGCCCAGGTGAGCGGCTGCGGCTTGGAGGTGGTCCCTACCTGAAATGATCCACCTGGTTGAGCACATAGATGTGGTGCTGGATCTTCTTCTTGCTCAGGAAGCGGTGCATGTGGGGCACAAAGACCAGGAGCTCCTCAAAGCGTTCTCGAAAGGGCACCAACACTGCCAGGCGGTGGGGGCCCCATGACTCATCTTCTTCCCAGTGCTCACGAGGTGGTTCTGGCGGGCAGGCCCGCAATGGGCCTGGGGTCTCCTGTCCTTGTCCCCTGGCTGTCCGGGCTACGTCCCCAGAGCAGCTGAGCTGCAGCCATAGCAGGGAGAGGAAGCCCAGTAAGAGACAGGCAACAAAGAGGTGGAAGACAGAACATTTCCGGGGGAGGCCACTGGGAATCAACCTGGACCTGGGACAAGAACAAGGAGCGGGTCAGAAGGGCAAGGTGAGCCAAGGTCCTGTAACACACCCTTCTCTGGCTTCCCATAAGTAAGGCACATGTGACTGGTCGGCCCCAAGCACTTGGGAATTAGTGCAGAAGCAACTTTAGTGCTTTTGTTTGTGCTGCTACCATGCATCAGAATCCTGCTTCCAGCTCTAGGTTCAGCCTGAGCCACCCCACCTCCAGGAGGCCCTCCAAACACTCACAGGTCTTGGAGCTGCCCCACTTGCTCGATGCTCTCTTATTTTCTGTGCCTGAGTCCAGATCAGACCGGGAGCTGCTCGAGGGCAGGGAAGAGACTCCTTGTCCCTTGAACTTGCCCCTCCCCAAGACATCTCATGTCCAGAGCCAAAGGCAGAAGCCCACCTTAGAGACCCCACGCACTGCCTTCTACCTGTTCCCCTGCAAATTCACCCTCATCAGAAAGCTTGGCTTCATCCTACTTCTCAGACCAGAAAGCTCCCCCAAAGAGGAAAGCTGTTTCACTGTTTCAGCTCCAGTGAAAAGACCACTGTTCACTCTGGGTAGATCAGGTCTGTCCCCAAACCAATGTGAAGCCCAAACCAACAAAGGCAGTTCACAGAATGCATCTCAAAGCTTCAGTCCAGGGCAGCTCATGTGACAAAAGATGAGAAACAGAAGAGGGAAAGAAAGCTGAGGGCTGGGAACAGCACCCAGGCACCTTTCAGAAGCTGGAAGAACAGCAGAGTATCTTACACTCTGGGGTAGTGCTGGGAAAAAAAAATAAATGGATGGAATTCATCTGGTTTCTTTGCCCCTCTCTCTGGAAGTTCCTGAGGGCAGTGAAGGAACTAAGGAATCCAAGAAAATCGCAGCTTCCTGTCTTCTGAAATAATCAGCAAAGCAATTTACTTTATAACCTCTGAGAATTATCAATTAGCTACCACAGCATATAGATTCTACCTCCTAAGTACCCTTTGTTCTTCCCTCACACACTGCCTATCTTTTAGTTCAAGTCTCACCTGGTCCTTGCCCTGTTCAGACCCCTTCAAATCTCATGGATGATCTTCCTGTTTACAAGATAATGGGCAAACTCCGTGATCTGACAGTCAGACCCCTCTGTAACCTGGCCCCATCTCCAGTTGCTCCTGCCACTCACCCAGGGCTACACACTGAGCAGTTCAGTTTCTCCACTCGCCATATTCCTTCCTGCTCTAGCCCTCACAGAGTCTGCTGCTGCTGCCTAATATGGCTTTCCTTATTTCATCTGCCTGGAAGCACCCCTTGATCCTCCAAGGCCAAACTCCAATGTCATGGCCAGCACTGTCACCCCTACGTCCACATACACAACAGACTGAAATACGTACTCCCTCCTTTGTGTTCCTGGAGTATCTGGTATTGCCCTCCTTGAAGCATTTAAGAGTTCTGAAATCACCTGTGTCCCTGCCTGTCTTCTTCACAGGTAATCAGATTCAGAGCTGTGTACTTAGCACAAGTCATACAGCAGAGGGCTTGCTAATTGAGTTACAGGAAGGGATCAAGCATTCAGGGCATGCTTGTCACACACTAAAGCCAGACCAACTCCTTTCTCTCTCCAGAGGCACAACTGCCAACTGGAAGCAACCCTGAGGCCAGGCCCAGGTCCCACACACAGCAGAGAGAGAGCGTGGCAAGACAACCTTGCAGGACTTCTGACTTACCCCCCATTGTCATGTGGTGGGGGTTTCCACTGGGGAGGAGCAGAGGCCAATCCTGCTATTGGCCTGGAAAGGCTGGAACCTCTATAGATTCTCCCTCTGGGCTCTTGCTGGGGGTGGGGTAGAGACCGGGGAGATGGACATGAGGAAATATCCCACCTTCGGGAGAAGAAGCAGTGACCATTATCCAGGGGTGTGGCATGGATTGGGCACTCCATGCACTTTCACCTTCTGTCCCCTTGGTCCAGCGTTCCCTTCCTACTAGGATCACATTCCCACTGACACTCTCTTCCCGTGCTGCTAGGGCCCAAATCACTGAACAACTGAATTCAGAGCTGAATCCCAATTCCTCAGGACAGTGAACACTGACAATTGCTCCTGGTGCCACCTGGTGGCAAACTCCAGATCTGCAGTCTCAGCAGCTACCAGGCCCAGGCCACCCTGTTTCTGGCGGTGAGGAGGCAGACCAGATGAGGTTTTGTCTCCTTCATCAGTATGTGTCCAAAGCTAATAAGAGGGTGATTCAAACCCAGACAGGCTGTTTCCAGAGCCAACACTCTTAATTGCTACCTCAGTATGCATGTGTTGCATGGATCTTTGTACCCCTGTGTCAAAAGCATGAAGTAATACCAGTAAAGTTTTGTGGAATATGGCTGTCTTTCTAAAATTCTTAGGAAGAAATTAGGAAATGGAAATTCTCCATAACTTTTCCTTTCTTCCCTCACACAAACCTTAGTGACACAGGTTTGAATACTCAGCTGCTCTGATTACAGCACCTCCAAACTGCAAAAGTAACTGGAAGATAATTGGCACCTTCTCTGTGCCAAGCATAGTGTCAAGACTTTTATATATGTGTGATCTCCTTTATATCTTCATATAGACCTGCAGAAGAGATATTATGATCCCTGTTTCAGAGATGGAAGAGCTGAGAAGGAAGATTAAGTTGGCTCTGGTCACATGGCTATTAAAGAGGATTCCGGTCCAGGACTAAATCCTGTCTAGGCTTTCTACTATATTCCTGTCTTCTTACTTCAACAGCAAGTCTGAAAAATTCCCAAAGATAAAGAGTTGTGCCTACTATATTCCAAAGTCTTTAGGCACCTTTGGGCAAACTTAACAGACATACAGGGGAAGAGGTGTCATTCACCAGGCTAGATCCACTACCATGTGTTCTGAGAAGGCCTGAGGGTACACCTCAAGACTGAAGTCTGGGCGTCCCTTCCAACCTTAATGGCCAAACAGTTCATCCCCATTCTGCTTTAGTGACAACCACTAAGGTCTGGGTCAAGCCCACACCTAACACATGGGGCAGGCCACATTCAAGTACAGCTGCACCGGAAATGAACTAATGTTAAGTCTGAGGAGAACTCAGTCCCAGCCAGGCAGTGGCCAGCAAGGCAGAGCACAGAGCTTCTGTCTGGTGTATTCTTCTGGGGGCTCAGCAAAGAATGGGGAAGCTTAAGTGTAGGGTCTGAGACTGCAGGCATGTGATGGGGGAGGTAGAGACCAGAGAAACGAAATACAGACCTTCTGAAACCAGGGACAGACAAGAGATCCACTGAGAAAGGTCAACGGACTCTAAGACCCGCATAAAAATTGAAGTCAGTGGAAAAACACAAAGACTCATAACGAGAGAGACTCGCACAGAGGGACAGAAACTCACAAAGGGAAATCAAAGGAGAAATACAGACCTGCTGAGTGACGGAGACTGGTAGAGCCAAAGACGCAAATAGAAACAGAAACCCAAAGAGAGAGACCCCCAAGGAGAAACACAGACCCTCAGAGAGCCCCGTAGAGACGGAGTCACAACGGCCTCGGGCTCCTAGATTCCTCGCGGTGGCCCGGAAAGAACTTGCACCCGGGGAGGACGGGGACCGGGCCGGCCGCCGAGCTCACCTGCCGTCCTCCCAGGGCAGTTGCGCCGCTTTCCTCCGGGAGGGGAACATCGTTGGGGGAGGCGGCGGCACATGGGTACAGAGCTCCCAAGCCGGGCCAGCCCGGCCTCCCTGGCCTACGCGGCGCCTCCGCCTCCCGCCCCGCCTAAGCCCGTCCGCCCCGCCCCTTGGTCCGTTGGTTCCGTTGCTCCGTCTACGCCGTCTGCTCCCCGAAGCTGTGGTGTCAAAGGTTCCGCGTCCGAAGGAAGACGTGAACGCGCAACCGCCTGAACTGGTAACTTCCTTCCGGGGATCGCTGTAGGTCTCGAGAGGTTGAGGCCCCGGAGAACACTCAAGTCAACTGGCTGGGACTGAATTTAAACTCCAGATTTCCAAGCCAGCGCTCTGGGATAATCTGCATCTTCCTCCTCTTCCCAGGGGAAGACGGGGAGCGCGTCTGAGTAGTCCTGCCGTCACCCCAAGTGCATTCTTTGTCCGCAACAAGCTTGGACGTGGGCAGGGCCAAGCTCAAGGCTGTCTTAAGTTCAGCCTACTACCCCAAGTAGTAGTTTGGAGACTGGTATTAAAGACAGATTGGCTGGATTTGAAACCTGACTCTCCTAGTTTGGTTGTGTTTTAGGGCAAGACAATCTGCTTATGTTTCCTCACCTGAGTATATAAATGGTTCCTAATATATATGGTTGCTGTGAGGATTAAAGGAGAAATGCACACACTTGGTACAGTGATGGACACAATCATCAGTGCTATATAAATAACAGCTGTCATCCAGGGGAGGAGTATTTCTGGAGCTGAGTTGAGAACTGAAGAAGGGAGTAAAATTGACTTCCCATATTGGCCTTTCAACAGTGGGAATTTAGCCCCTGCCTGGGCCAGCTTTCCACCTAGGAAATGAGAATGGGAAAGTTACTAGACTTGATCTCCTCTGTTCTTCCAGGCAAACTTTAAGGTTTCTAATAAATAGCTAATAACATCCACTGAGTTCTTACCATGTGCCAGTCATTTTTCCAAATTCTTTACTACTGCTATCTCTGTCTTTATGTGTATTGTACGTATGCCATCTTGAACGAGTGAACTAAGGCACGAAGAGGTAGTTCAAAATATAAGCCCAGGTAGTTTGGTTGCACAGTCTATGATCTCAACTACTGGTTCGAGAGGACTTCACTATGTGTAGGAAATTAATCACTCCCAGCAACCCCCTTTCTCCCTTTAACCCAGCATACAAACCCACTGGTCCCTTCCTGCTGAGCTCTCCCAGGTCACCGTACCTTATACTAAAACCTTGACAAATCCAGCCTTGATTTAGCTGATGACAAAGGCAAGGGTGACCCCTGCAGAGACCAGTCAGGTAAGGCCAATGATGGAAACTGGGAGATGGGACTGGCCTGGAAAGCACAAGCTCACCTTAAGGAGACTCTTCAATCCAGCCAATTGTTGTCATCTCAGAATGAAGCCCCTCTAGTATCAGATCTACCTCAAGAAATCAGATTTCATGTAAAATTCCAAATTAATAATGTTTCAAATAATTTTTTTTTATCATGTTGGGCCTTCACTGTTGCTTGACCTTTTATCTGGTTGCTGTAATAAGCAGGAGCTACTCTCTCGCTGTGTTGTGCAGGTTTCTCATTGCAGTGGCCTCTGTTGTTCTGAGCACAGGCTCTAGGGCACTCGGGCTTCAGTAGTTGGGGCTTCCAGGCCCGAGTACAGGCTCAATAGTTGTGGCACGTGGGCTTAGTTGCTCCTTGGCAAGTGGAATCTTCCCAGATCAGGGATTGAACCCAAGTTGCTTGTATTGACAGGCAAATTGTTCACCAATGAGCCACAGGGAAGCCCCTTAACTAAACTGTGATATCCAGTCATGTTGATAATTAGTACCCTTAATATGATGGGATGAGAATGACACTTTCTGTGCTCTTTCAAAAACCCAGGACCCCAGTCTAATCATGAGAAAAACATCAGAGCAATTGCAATTCAGAGAAATTCTACAAAATTCCTGACCAGTACTCCTGAAAACTGTAAAGTCAATAAACAAGGAAAATCTGAAAAACTGTCACAGCCAAGAAGGGCCCAAGGAGAAAGACAACTAAATGTAATAATGATATCTCCTACATGAGCTCTCGGAACAAAAAAGACACAAGGTAACAGCTAAGGAAATCTGTATAAAGCAGGGACTATCCCTATTGGTTCACCCTGGAGAAGCAAATGGCAACCCACTCCAGTATTCTTGCCTGGGAAATCCCCGGCAGGGGGGCTCAGGGTCCTTCCTAAATGACTGAAATGACTGAGCACAGCCCTACTGGTTAATTCATTTTAACAAATACACCATACTACTGAATAATGTTAGTAATGAGGTTAACTATCGTCACAGTTTTTCTGTCATTTAAAGTTGTTCTTAATTTTTTTCTCCCTAAATGTGGAGGTCTATGTGGCAGTGTGTGTTCAGACTAGTCTCCTAGCAGTTCAAGTAGTCCCCAAACTTGCCTTCCCACTCCGTCTCATTACATACTGTTAGATTGTTGTCGTTTAGTCGCTAAATCATGTCTGATTCTGCACACCCATGGACTGTATCCTGCCAGGGATTTCCCAGGCAAGAAGTGGGTGCCGTTTCCTTCTCCAGGGGATTTGCCTGGCCAAGGGAGCGAACTCAGGTCTCCCTCATTGGCAGGATTCTTTATGACTGAGCCACAAGGAAATTAACCTCCCTGTATTTATTTTCATAGGGTTCTAATACTCAAAACTCTGTTGAACACTTGGCAATGTCCAAATCTCTTACCTGGGATTCAACTTTCTAATACTAACCAACTTTCCTTTCCAGCTTTCTCATTGCCCCAACTCTAGCTGAAACAATGCTCGTCTTTCTCCACACCAGCTGTTTGCCTCTGTTCCCTTCAATCACCCCTGTCCCCCTTCTTTTATCAGAATCCTTCCTCTCCTTCAAAGTCCTTGTTGAGATTCCGTGCTGTTGGTTAAGCCCATCAGTACCTTCCTCTTGCCCCCAGCCCAGGGCTTCCTGTTCTTCCACACGTGTTGCAGTCCTCTGATCAGTGCATACTACCTTCACTAACTAGGCACTTTTTTGAAGCACCAGAACAATTCTGTCCACCTGCTTTGGAAAGGTTGGTGAGATGGCAAATGCACAGAAGAAATGGTATGGATTTTAGCACCAACTGCACAACTTACTTGTCGCATGATTTTGGGCAAGACCACCACCCACTGCCACCAGAAGATTGGAGAGGATGAAAGGAATGAAGTCCACAGGTGGGTACTCGTCTTAAAATGTGAAGTGCTTTGCCCACTGGAAAAGCTTGACATTCCCTCAAGCACCCTACAGTGCTATGCCCACTGGCAGAAGAGTAACTTTATACTGGACAAGAAGTCAATTTTTTTTTTTATTGGGAAACCAATGTAACAAACCTAGACTTATTGAAAATGAAATCAGTAACTAAGACTCTGCAGGCCCCATCCCCAACCAGCACCAAGGCCTCTGCTTGGCCTGACCCCAGTTTCTTCAGTCCCCAAAAGAACAACCACGTGAAGAACCTGGGGTCAACCTCAGGGCTACTTTCCCACATTGCAACTCCCTATACCCCACCCTCAATTGACACAAACCCTGGATCAGCAGGCTGGGTGTAGGCCCAAGGAGGGAATAGTGAGGTTTCCTGGGTGGCAGGGAATCACAGCTATGCCCCAACCTGGTCAAAGTTCCAAGTTAGCAAAGGAAGACACAAGGAAGACTGGCTTGCCCACCCGCTCCCCTCCCCCCAGTCACCCCAGATAACAGGCTCACATCCCTGATCAGTAACACTGTGATTCTGAGGTGTCAGTAGGGCTCCCGGTGGCTTCACCAGATTACTGCAAAGGGCCCAGGGGAGGGGGCAGGCATTTACCCAACCACCTGCTCACATTAGCCAGCCAAGCTGCTGCCCTCGGCTTGGGCTGTGGCCCCTCTCCCCTCCAAATACCCATGGCTGGAAACCAGTCCTCCTGCCAGAGAGAAGTCAGTCCAGGAGGTCCTTTCTTCCCCAGCCAGGGAGGAAGGCTGGGCTGGGAAGCCTGGGATGGCTACACCAGCTTCTTGGCTTCAAAGAAACTCTTGAGGTGTCTCATCTGCCAGACACCGATGGCTACAAGGATGAGGGTCTGCAGGATGGACCACCACAGCACCCTTTGGTTGGTGCTCTCACTGGTCTGCCGGAAGCGTTCCTCTCGCCACTGTGGGAAGGGAAAACAGAAGAGAAGCCTGAGTTGGCTGAGCCTCATCTGGGGCCACTAGAACCACTGGGTTCCCTCTCCAGAGGATGCCCCAGGACCAACTAACTTTGCCCAGGTTCCGAATGTCTGAAAAAAACCACCCCGCCTGGGAATGAATTGTCTTCATCCTCACCAGCCATATGCCCCTGGGTAACCCACTCATTTCTCCCAGGTCCATTGGCTCATCTGTCAGGTAAAGCCCTCACCTGGTCCTCCCATGATGCCTGGAGGAGTGGTAAAGTGACTGTGGCATTACTCTATCAGACAGAGCTGTCCTGGGACACTCAGAAATGGATTTGCTTGAGCCCTCTGCCTGGGTCTCCCAAACTGCTCCTTGCATACTGTGTGCACAGGTTGCAAACTGGTGGTCCAGGGGCTGAATTGAGCCCACACATGTATTTTATAGGCTCACACAATGTTTAGACAACATTTAAAACTCAGAATTTTTTACGTAAAAAAAAACCAAAAACCTGGACCCCTAAGTATCTCTTAAAACCCTGGGTGAGCAATTCTGCAATGCTGTCTTCAGCTGACAACAGCAGCTGTTCCCGTTTAGATAGGTTGCTATTCTACCAGTCCTTACGGTCACAGATCCATTCGTGGTACAGGCCTGGCTCTGGGACACAAGTGAGTTTGAAACCCCTAATCCTGGGGGCACCAAGAACCATGGAAAGAACACCCAAGGTGTTGGTATCAATTCCTGCTCTGTCACTCTGTGTGGCTCCTAATAAGACAATGACAGCCTCTTAAGAGACTGTCTTCTCAATTACAAAGTAGAGTTAGTAACACCCATCCCACGTTTTAGGCTGGCAGTGCAGCACAGACAAAGAAGTCCCTTGGATTTATAATGAATCTGATGTGCAACTCCTGGCTAAGCCAGTGGGCAGCCTCTGGGAAGAGGCCCACTGCTCCTGCCCAGCCACTCACCCGCTGGTAGTTCTGCTCTTTCTGGATCTGCTCCACTTGCTCGACCAGCTGTCGCACTCGTAGCTGCAGCTCACTCAACTTGTCTTTGGCAGCAATTTCTGCATAGTCGTTGGCATGTTCACCTACCTGGATGTCCAGGTGAACTCTCTGGAGACAGACAAGATAAGGAAGGTTGGGAGAATCAGGTAGCCCTGCTCTGTCTTCCTGCCAGTGCCTAATAGCTGGTCCTCCCACCTTTCTTCATTTGTTCATTTAGCCAACACTGACTGAGGCCTCCTCAGTGTCTGGCCCTATGGGGCTCTAGGCCCAAAGGCAAGAATAAGCCTTGGCTGATGCTCTCACCAAAGCATATACAGAAAGCTCTGCAACCACCCCCTTAATGTTCACTGGAAACCCAGTTGTATTAAGAGACACAAAATCTGACAGTCACCTACAGTACCACCAGTTCCCAGTCTTGATGAGCTATAGGTTGAAAGAATCCAACATGGGTCCACTTACCAGCATGCCTCCAGCAAAGAGAGAGAACTTGGTGGAATTGGAGTGAAGACAGATCTGATGCTCGCCAGGGGTATGCGAGGTGAAGGTGAATCTGCCTTCAGAGCCATACTGCCGGGCCAGGATAACCTGGAGAGCAGAGACTTCAATGAGCATTGAGTGAAGTTGCTCAGTCGTGTCCGACCCTTTGCGACCCCATGAACTGTAGCCTACCAGGCTCCTCTGTCCATGGGATTTTCCAGGCAATAGTCCTGGAGTGGATTGCCATTTCCTTCTCCAGGGGATCTTCCCAACCCAGGGATCGAACCGGGGTCTCCCGCATTGTAGACAGACGTTTTACCGTCTGAGCAGGCTGAATGGTGCTTAAGGCTCTACTGCTGCTGCTGCTGGTAAGACGCTTCAGTCGTGTCCGACTCTGTGCGACCCCATTGACGGAAGCCCACCAGGCTCCCCCGTCCCTGGGATTTTCCAGGCAAGAACACTGGCTCTAAGTACCGTAAAAGTTGACAAGCAGAGACACCCCACAACACTAAAAGTTCCAATGTTGTTAGCAGCAGTTGCCAAAAACTTGCCTTTGAGCTATCTGGAGAAAGGGATTGACATGAACTTGGCATGTGGCCACTCTTGGAAAGCTCTTTACTTTATTCATAACTCATGCCCTTTCAACTCTTTCACTGATTCTTCTAAGTGAAAGGTTGACAGCTAAACGGTTTTGTTTAGTTGGTTTGGGATATGGTTTAATACCCTTATTGGTCAAATTAAAAGCTGCTCTTTCTTTTTGGAAAATACCCTGTTCCCTGATATCCTAAAGTCTATATGCCACAGCTTTAGAATCAACAAAACTCTTTGGTTTCCAGCACCACAATTAATCCACCCATCACATCTGTAAGATGGATGAATTTCTATTTCACAGACCTAGAAAAATGGCTCAGGGAAAGCAACTGACTTGGCGAAGTCACACTGAGATCAGTAACAAGTTGACAGAAGCAGCTAGCACTGAAACAGCCCAAGGTTAGACTGGAGTGAAAACGCAGGTTCTTCCCACAGTACCAACGGTTTTTTTTTTTCTTTTTCTTTTTCTTTTTTTTTTTTTTTACCAGTTTAGCAGATGCGGAAACTATGAGGGGAAGTACCAATGTCTGCTTGATCTGGCGCCCAAGTGCAAAGCGGGGTTGGGGGTGCGGGGCTCAGCGGGGCCGACTCACTTTATCTTCTGGGTCTTTAACCTCCACGAACATGCCAAGCCCAGGGGTGGCCGGCTGGTACTCCTCTCGCTGCTTGTCATACAGCTGCGTCCGGTAGTTTCCTGGAGGGAAGCGGGGCGAGACCAGTCTGAGGAGCGCAAGGTGGCGCCGGGTCCACGGTGGCCAGGGCACTGCGAGGCAGCCTGCCCCCGGCTCTGAAGACATGACTCTCCCGCACTCCCCCCACCCCCACCCCAAGACCGCGGTCTTGTTGAAAACTCTCTCCCTTCCCCCGTACCTATAACCATGGTCTCGTCCGGAATCTCCTCAATAAAGCACTTTTTTTCCGTCTCCCCAATGTGGAAGTACAGCGCGCCTCCGCGGGCCGCAAACCACAGCAATAGGAGGAGGACCCGAACGACCCTACCCAACCGGGACCCAGGGCAGAGCCCGACGACCCACAAGCTCCGCTCAGCAGCCATCTTGCCCCCACCTGCCCGCGCAGGCGCAGCCTGCCTCGCCACGTAGCCCAGCCGCCGCCGCGGGAGCTGCCGGGACAGCGAGTTCCGCCGGGTAGACTACAAGTCCCAGATGCTCCGAGGCCGCGGCGCGGCAGTACCTGATTGGGGCGCAGCTCCTATCTAGGGCCAAATTACAGCAGCAGAATTGGATTTTTTTCCCCTTTAACTCTTATCGCCGCCCAGTGACTGGTGTTGATTATCAGTTTGTTTTGTTTTGCAGATGATGAAACTAACGTACTTTGAGTCGGCAAGCGAATTATGATAAGGGACAGGAGCCTAACCTAGGATGCTTGACTTCCCTGGGAAGTAGGATCTGCCGCTCTGGGCTTGCTTCTGCTTGTGTTTTCCTTTGTGCTGTTTTAACTACATGCTATATTACTGCTGTTGTAACCACCACTCAGAATTAACAGATAATTACAGAATTAACAAATGATAACATTTTATGGTAATACTTTCAGGTATTTTTTTTTTTTTTTTTTTTTTTGCTTGTTATATTGTTTCTCTTTTTTTTTTAAATTAATTTTATTTTATTTTTAAACTTTACATAATTGTATTAGTTTTGCCAAATATCAAAATGAATCCACCAAGGTATACATGTGTTCCCCATCCTGAACCCTCCTCCCTCCTCCCTCCCCATACCATCCCTCTGGGTCGTCCCAGTGCACCAGCCCCATGCATCCAGTATCGTGCATTGAACCTGGACTGGCATCTCGTTTCATACATGATATTTTACATGTTTCAATGCCATTCTCCCAAATCTTCCCACCCTCTCCCTCTCCCACAGAGTCCATAAGACTGTTCTATACATCAGTGTCTCTTTTGCTGTCTTGTATACAGGGTTATTGTTACCATCTTTCTAAATTCCATATATATGCGTTAGTATACTGTATTGGTGTTTTTCCTTCTGGCTTACTTCACTCTGTATAATAGGCTCCAGTTTCATCCACCTCATTAGAACTGATTCAAATGTATTCTTTTTAATGGCTGAGTAATACTCCATTGTGTATATGTACCACAGCTTTCTTATCCATTCATCTGCTGATGGACATCTAGGTTGCTTCCATGTCCTGGCTATTATAAACAGTGCTGTGATGAACATTGGGGTACACGTGTCTCTTTCCCTTCTGGTTTCCTCAGTGTGTATGCCCAGCAGTGGGATTGCTGGATCATAAGGCAGTTCTATTTCCAGTGTTTTAAGGAATCTCCACACTGTTCTCCATAGTGGCTGTACTAGTTTGCATTCCCACCAACAGTGTAAGAGGGTTCCCTTTTCTCCACACCCTCTCCAGCATTTATTATTGTAGACTTTTGGATCGCAGCCATTCTGACTGGTGTGAAATGGTACCTCATAGTGGTTTTGATTTGCATTTCTCTGATAATGAGTGATGTTGAGCATCTGTATGTCTTCTTTGGAGAAATGTCTATTTAGATCTTTGGCCCATTTTTTGATTGGGTCATTTATTTTTCTGGAGTTGAGCTGTAGGAGTTGCTTGTATATTTTTGAGATTAGTTGTTTGTCAGTTGCTTCATTTGTCAGGTATTTTTAAAGTTAAGCTTTTTAGAGACATCCCAATCTTCCCTGGTAGCTCAGTTGGTAAAGAATCCGCCTGCAGTGCAAGAGACCCTAGTTCGATTCCTGGGTCAGGAAGATCTGTTGGAAAAGGGATAGGCTACCCACTCCAGTGTTCTGGCCTGGAGAATTCCATGGACTCTATGGTCCATTGATACATATATTCCATGGACGCGTATATTCTATGGGGGGTCACAAGAAGTCTAACAGGACTGAGTGACTCGCTTTCACTGGGGTATCAACATTTGCTATAAGTTCCCATCAGGAAGCTTCCATAAACCTCTTATCCTTGTCCCTCAGAGGGCAGACAGGCTGAAAACCACAATCACAGAAAACTAACCAAACTGTTTACATGGACCACAGCCTTGTCTAACTCAATGAAACTATGAGCCATGCCATCTAAGGCCATCCAGGGTGGACAGGTCATGGTGGAGAGTTCTGACAAAATGTGGTCCACTGGAGAAGGGAATGGCAAACCACTTCAGTATTCTTGCCATGGGAACCCCATGAACAGTATGAATAGGCAAAAAGATAGAACACTGAAAGATGAACTCCCCAGGTCAGTAGGTGCCCAATATGCTACTGGAGATCAGTGGAGAAATAACTCCAGAAAGAATGAAGGGAAGGAGCCAAAGCAAAAACACCCAGTTGTGGATGTGACTGGTGATAGAAGCAAGGTAGATGCTGTAAAGAGCAATACTGCATAGGAACCTGGAATGTTAGGTCCATGAATCAAAGCAAATTGGAAGTGGTCAAACAGGAGATGGCAAGAGAGAACATCGACATTTTAGGAATCAGTGAACTAAAATGGACTGGAATGGGTGAATTTAACTCGGATGACAATTATATCTACTACTGTGGGCAAGAATACTTTGGCCACCTGATGCAAAGAACTGACTCATTGGAAAAAACCCTGATGCTGGGACAGATTCAGGGTGGGAAGAGAAGGGGACAGAGGATGAGATGGTCACCAACTCAATGGTTATGAGTTTGGGTAAACTCTGGGAGTTGGTGATGGACAGGGAGGCCTGGCATGCTGTAGTCCATGGGGTTGCAAAGAGTGGGACATGACTGAGCGACTGAACTGAACTGTGGGCAAGAATCCCTTAGAAGAAATGGAGTAGCCATCATAGTCAACAAGAGAGTCTGAAATGCAGTATTTGGATGCAATCTCAAAAACAACAGAATGATTTCGGCTCGTTTCCAAGGCAAACCATTCAGTATCACAGTAATCCAAGTCTATGCCCTGACAAGTAATGCTGAAGAAGTTGAATAGCTCTATGAAAACCTACAAGACCTTCTAGAACTAGCACCCCCAAAAGATGTCCTTTTCATTATAGGGGACTGGAATGCAAAAGTAGGAAGTCAAGAAATACCTGGAGTAGTAGGCAAATTTGACCTTGGAGTACAAAACAAAGCAGGTTAAAGGCTAACAGAGTTTTGACAAGAGAACACATTGGTCATAGCAAACACCCTCCTCCAACAACACAAGAGATGACTCTACACATGGACATCACCAGATGGTCAATACCGAAATCAGATTGATTATACTCTTTGCAGCCAAAGATGGGAAGCTCTCTACAGGCAGCAAAAGCAAGACCGGGAGCTTACTGTGGCTCAGATCATGAACTCCTTATTGCCAAATTCAGACTTAAATTGAAGAAAGTAAGGAAAGCCACTAGACCATTCAGGTATGACCTAAATCAAATCCCTTACGATTATACAGTGGAAGTGACAAATAGATTCAAGGGGTTAGATCTGATAGACAGAGTCCCTGAAGAACTATGGATGGAGGTTTGTGACATTGTACAAGAGGCAGTGATTAAGACCATCCCCAAGAAAAAGAAATGCAAAATGGTTGTCTGAGGAGGCCTTACAAATAGCTGAGAAAAGAAGAGAAGCTAAAGGCAAAGGAGAAAAGGAAATATATACCCATTTGAATGCAGAGTTCCAAAGAATAGCAAGGAGAGATAAGAAAGCCTTCCTCAGTGATCAATGCAAAGAAATAGAGGAAAACAATAGGATGGGAAAGACTAGAGATTTCCTCAAGGAAATTAGAGATACCAAGGGAACATTTCATGCAAAGATGGGCACAATAAACTCCAGAAATGATATGGACCTAACAGAAGCAGAAGATGGACCTAACAGAACAGTAGCAGAAGAAGCGGTGGCAAGAGTACACAGAAGAAATATACAAGAAAGATCTTCACGACCCAGATAACCACGATGGTGTGATCACTCACCTAAAGCTAGACATCCTGGAATGTGAAGTCAAGTGGACCTTAGGAAGCATAACTACAAACAAAGTTAGTGTAGGTGATGGAATTCCAGTTGAGCTATTTCAAATCCTAAAAGATGATGTTGTGAAAGTGCTGTATTCAATATACCAGCAAATTTTGGAAACTCAGCAATGGCCACAGGACTGGAAAAGGTCAGTTTTTATTCCAATCCCAAAGAAAGGCAATGCCAAAGAATGTTCAAACTACCACACAATTGCACCCATCTCACATGCTAGCAAAGTAATGCTCAAAATTCTCCAAGCCAGGCTTCAGCAGTACATGAACCATGAACTTCCAGATGTTCAAGCTGGATTTAGAAAAGGCAGAAGAACCAGAAATCAAATTGCCAACATCCATTAGATCATCGAAAAAGCAAGAGAGTTCCAGAAAAACATTTATTCTGCTTTATTGACTACGTCAAAGTCTTTGACTGTGTGGATCACAACAAACCGTGGACAGTTCTTAAAGGGATGGGAATACCAGACCACCTGACCTGCCTCCTGAGAAACCTGTATGCAGGTCAAGAAACAACAGTTACAACTGGACATGGAACAACAGACTGATTCCAAATTGGGAAAGGAGTACATCAAGGCTGTATATTGTCACCCTGCTTATTTAACTTATATGCAGAGTACATCATGTGAAATTCCAGGCCAGATGAAGCACAAGCTGGAATCAAGACTGCTGGAAGAAATATCAATAACCTCAGATATGCAGATGACACCACCCTTGTGGCAGAAAGTGAAGAAGAACTAAAGAGCCTCTTGATGAAAGTGAAAGAGGAAAGTGAAAAAGTTGGCTTAAAATGCCAACATTCAGAAAACTAAGATCATGGCATCTGGTCCCATCACCTCTTGGCAAAGTATAACACAATATTACAACTAGGATATTGACATTGATACAGTCCAGAAACAGTAGTTCTCTCACCACAAGGATATTTCATGTTGTCCTGTTATAGCCACACCCACTTCCCTACCCTCTTACCCAACCCCTAACTCCCTCTTACTTCAGACAACCACTAATCTGTTTTCCATTTCTATAACTTTGTCATTTCAAGAATGTTATATAAATGGAATCATACAGTATGTAACTTTCTGAGACTGGCTTTTTTCACTCAGCATAATTTTGGAGATCTATTCAGCTTACTGCATGCACCAACTGTTAGTTTCTTTTTATAGTAAAAAAAAATAACCATTACAATGTATAAAGATAAAATTTTGTAATAAACAACTGAAAGGGGTGAGAACAGAGCTGTTAAAGGAGCAGAGTTTTTATATGTTATTGAAGGTAAGCTGGTATAAATTCAAATTAGAGTGTGATAACTTTAGGATGTTAAATATAATCTCCATGGTAACCACAAAGAAAAGAGCTAAAGAATATACACAAGAGACTTTGCTGGCAGTCCAGTGGTTAAGACGCCACGCTTCTACTACATAAGACACAGCCTCAGTCCCTCATTGGGGAATTAAGATCCCGTGTATGGCAAGGTATGGCCAAAAAAAAAGAATGTACCCAAAAAGAAATGAGAAAGGAATTTTAATGTTTCACTACACAAAGTTATGCAAAAGAAGTAAACACAAGAAATGAGGAACAAAGAGCTATAAGGGAAATAGAAAAAAATTGCAAAATGACAGAAGTAAATCCCTCCTAATAAGTAATTATTTTAAATATAATTTATTAAATGTAAATAGATTAAACTCTCCAGTCAAGACAAAGATTTGCAGGATGGGTAAAAAACACAACCAACTATATGCTATTTGCAAGAGGATCATTTCATTTCATTTTACTTTTTAAAATTTTATTGGAAAAAAACTTTATTTTGGAAGAACTCACTACATCAGGTGACAAAATTCCAAAATCAAATTGTATGAAAATAGACATCACAATTTCTTTTACAATAGGTGAGAAAAAAATCTCAAGTATAGAATAGAGGCAAAGGAATATGAAGAAGGAGAAGGGTTTGAGGGTAAACAGCATTTTAAATAGCAAAAATAGAAGTTAAATAGAAAGCTATAGTTGTGCATTCTTTATTTATCCAGACTTCACATTGGGTAACTGAAGGGCAAAAATAAAACCAAATTTTGTATTGTTTGGGGTAAATTTTAATAATTTTAAATCTGAAATGAATTTAGAACCAACTCTTCTTTGTTCTTGGGGATAATGACTGAAAAGAGCTCTCAACAACGAAAACTGTTATTACTATGTCCAATCCAAGAGATGGGCGCAAATAAACAACAGGGATAAAGCACCTGGTGAGGACCACTCCTCCGAAGTCATCCTTAAAGATCAGTAGTTGTGACTTCCCTGGTGGCTCAGCAGTTGGGACTCCGGGCTCCCACTGCAGGGGACGGGTTTGATCCTGGTCGGGAAACGAAAATCCTACATGCCAGGTGGTGCATACAGAAAAAGAAAAAAAATCAAGTAGCTGCCTATTGAGTAGTTCAGTATTTGAACTAAATGATTTGAAAACTTCCTGACCTACAGAAGAGAAGAGCAAGGAAAGTGTGTCAAAACAAAGAAGATACAAAAGTTTAGTAAGTGAAAAGAGTTTAATGAAGCCTGGATGGTTTAAGGACATTAATACATGTTGATTTTGTTTGAAAATATTTATTATATAACAAAACATAGATATTCTGGAAAACAATCAGATGAATGCACTTGAAAAGTTTTTTGATTACTCACTGTAATTTATAGACCTATGGTTTTTTCCCATCCATTTGTACAGGTAATCGAGAAGTTGATAATATTACTCCTAAAATTGAGATACTATAAACCAAAATAGAATTGTTAGGGCTTTTTGCATTAATTTGTGAAATAGTTTTTTCATCCCACCTACTAGTAGGTAACTTGCAGTATGTAGTATTGTAACACTTTACAAATGACTATCTCTAGTCTATACACCAAATGTAAGAAACAGCATTGATTAATGTTCAGAAAGAAATCCTGAGAAATCTACATAAATCAATATGCAATTGGGAGAAAGTAACTCCAGCTCCTTTGAGTCAGTGCCTGACTGAGAGAATTGTGGGTAAAACCATGACGATGATGCTTCATAGCAGTGATTGGTCCACATGTTTGGATTTTTATTATGTTTAAGATGGAAACACCCTTTTCGCAATGGGTTTGCCGCCAGGACACAGGTGTTGTGAAAACCACCGTTAAACCTAAGCCAAAATGGGAAAGGAGAAGACCCACATCAACATCGTCATTGGGCACGTAGATTCAGGGAAGTCTACCACGACTGGCCATCTGATCTACAAATGTGGTGGGATCGACAAGAGAACAATTGAAAAGTTCGAGAAGGAGGCTGCCGAGATGGGAAAGGGCTCCTTCAAATATGCCTGGGTCTTGGACAAACTTAAAGCTGAACGTGAGCGTGGTATCACCATCGACATCTCCCTGTGGAAATTTGAGACCAGCAAGTACTATGTTACCATCATTGATGCCCCAGGACACAGAGACTTCATCAAAAACATGATTACAGGCACATCCCAGGCTGACTGTGCTCTCCTGATTGTTGCTGCTGGTGTTGGTGAATTTGAAGCCAGTATCTCCAAGAACGGGCAGACCCATGAGCATGCCCTTCTGGCTTACACCCTGGGTGTGAAACAACTAATTGTTGGCGTTAACAAAATGGATTCCACTGAGCCACCCTACAGCCAGAAGAGATACGAGGAAATTGTTAAGGAAGTCAGCACCTACATTAAGAAAATCGGCTACAACCCTGACACGGTAGCATTTGTGCCAATTTCTGGCTGGAATGGTGACAACATGCTGGAGCCAAGTGCTAACATGCCATGGTTCAAGGGACGGAAAGTCACCCGTAAGGACGGCAATGCCAGTGGAACCACCCTGCTTGAAGCTCTGGATTGCATCCTGCCACCAACTCGCCCAACTGACAAACCCTTGCGTTTGCCTCTCCAGGATGTCTATAAAATTGGTGGTATTGGTACTGGCCCTGTGGGTCGTGTGGAGACTGGTGTTCTCAAACCTGGCATGGTGGTCACCTTTGCTCCAGTCAGTGTAACAACTGAAGTGAAGTCTGTAGAAATGCACCATGAAGCATTGAGTGAAGCCCTTCCTGGGGACAATGTGGGCTTCAATGTCAAGAACGTGTCTGTCAAAGATGTCCATCGTGGCGATGTGGCTGGTGACAGCAAAAATGATCCACCCATGGAAGCTGCTGGCTTCACAGCTCAGGTGATTGTTTTGAACCATCCAGGCCAAATCAGTGCTGGATATGCACCTGTGCTGGATTGTCACACAGCTCACATTGCTTGCAAGTTTGCTGAGCTGAAGAAGAAGATTGATCGTCGTTCTGGGAAAAAGCTGGAAGATGGCCCTAAATTCTTGAAATCTGGTGATGCTGCCATCGTTGATATGGTTCCTGGCAAGCCCATGTGTGTCGAGAGCGTCTCTGATTATCCTCCCCTGGGCCGTTTTGCTATGCGTGACATGAGACAGACAGTCGCTGTGGGTGTCATCAAAGCAGTGGACAAGAAGGCACCTGGAGCTGGCAAGGTCACCAAGTCTGCCCAGAAAGCTCAGAAGGCTAAATGAATATTATCCCCAATACCTGCCACCCCAGTCTTAATCACTGGTGGAAGAACGGTCTCAGAACTGTTTGTCTCAATTGGCCATTTAAGTTTAATAGTAAAAGACTGGTTAATGATAACAATGCATCATAAAACCTTCAGAAGGAAAGGAGAATGTTTTTGTGGACCATATGTTTTGTGTGTGGCAGTTTAAGTTATTAGTTTTTAAAATCAGTACTTTTTAATGAAAACAACTTGACCAAAAATCTGTCACAGAATTTGAGACCCATTGAAAAAAGTTTAATGAGAAAAAAAAAAAAAAGATGGAAACATATTATGTTGAGATGTTTAAGTGATTTTGGGCTCAAAAATCAATGCAGATGGTGACTGCAGCCATGAAATTAAGACGCTTGCTCCTTGCAAGAAAAGTAATGACCAACATAGACAGCATGTTAAAAAGCAGAGACATTACTTTGCCAACAAAGGTCCGTCTAGTCAAGGCTATGGTTTTTCCAGTGGTCATGTATGGATGTGAGAGTTGGACTATACAGAAACCTGAGCACTGAAGAATTGATGCTTTCAAACTGTGGTGTTGGAAAAGACTCTTGTGAGTCCCTTGAACTTCGAGGAGATCCAACCAGTCCATCCTAAAGGAAATCAGTCCTGAAGATTCATTGAAAGGACTGATGCTGAAGCTGAAACTTCAATACTTTGGCTACCTGATGCGAAGAACTGACTCACTGGAAAAGCCCCTGAAGCTGGGAAAGATTGAAGGCGGGAGAAGGGAACGACAGAGGATGAGACGTTTGGATGGCATCACCGACTCGATGGACATGAGTTTGAGTAAACTCCGGGAGTTGCTGATAGACAGTGAGCCTGCTGTAGTCCATGGGGTCGCAAAGAGTCGCACACAACTGAGTGACTGAACTGAACTGAAGATGGAAACATTCAAAAATATGTGCTTTAATTATAGATATGGAAATAATTATTTATCTGCCTGATCCATCATCCTGCCAAGGCTGAGATTTTTGTAACTACTGCTTTGTCCAATGCATTTGTAAACAGACATTCCACAATTCTTCTAGAACTGTTTTCAAGTTACTACTGTAGATGATTTGCCTCAAGAAATATGTAAATAAATACTCCCATACATTTTAAAAAAAAGGAAATTAAATGGAAATTTTTAGTTCTAAATGCTTTTCATCTGACTTGCTTTAAGGAATCTTTAAAACTGATAAAAAAACAATAGGGAAAGAAAACCTGCTAAAATCTTTCAGAATTTACATGATTCTTATTCTACTACAAGAAAACATTATCTGGTACAAGGTATATTTGTGGATGTACATAAACACACGTATACTATCTGGATCATATTATACTATGTACAATTCTTTACAATTCTTCTTGAAGGTTAAAGCAGTTCATAGAATTCGAAATGCATAATTATCTGTAAGTTGGCACTTTTTAAGCTCTTGTCAACATTGATACTGGCATGTTTTATTGCAGCCCAGTTCTAGCTGTTATTTGCCAACTTGTTACAACAGAAGTCCAGCAATAGGTGGGTAGAGTGCAAGGAAAATAGTGCCATGTTTCTCAACTGGAGTCCCTGAAATAAGTGAAGTTACAGCTGTTGAATAAATGTCACTCAAAAGCAGTCTCTTGGCTTTTCCTTACACAGCAGGCACCTTTCCTTTTCTTTTAATTAATTCATTTTACTGTTTCAGGTCTTAGTTGTGGCATGCGGGATCTAGTTCCCTGACCAGGGATCAAACCCGGGCCTCCTGAAGTGAAAGCATGGAGTGTTAGCCCACTGGACCACCAGGAAAGTCCCCCAACATTCCATTTTAATTCACCATTTCTGTCTTCGTTCTTTCACAGCATCAGTATTAGCAGATGGGTCTCCATTAGGGTCTACCAGCACAGAAATGACACGAATCATGATGGTTTCCACAGTGGGAATAGGCAGCCAGCGTTCCTCAGGTTTTTCATAGCCATATTTATCTTTTTCAGGCTTGTGGAGAATAGCAATGCATGTTTCATCATTTTTATCAACATTTGGGCTCCAGATTTCTATAATGAATTTTATTTTAGGAAGAACAATAGTAAGGATTTCCCGAGATCATGGTCATCTATCAAACCTGCTGAAAAGCCTTCCACTGGATTTTTGTTGAGTTCTACCAACTGTCTTCACCAAGAGTCTGGGTTGGCACTGGGGCTTTGGAAGGACTGAGGACAGGCTCTGGGGCTGCTGCAGCTGGGTGTGCTGAGGAACCAGGGTCCCCACCACCAGCAGGTCCAAACTGAGGGAGGCTGGGCTGGGGCAGTGGTACAGGATTTTGCTTGCCCTCCATTCCTTCAACCGGCCTGGTGGGGCCCACCTGTGTCTCCCCTGCCACTGCCTAACTCAAAAGAATATTTTATTTTATTATTATTGTTTTTGGCCACACCACAGGGTTTGTGGGAGCTTAGTTTCCCTACCAGGATTGAACCCTGACCCATGGCAGTGAAAGCGCCAAGTCCTAACCACTGGTGTGCTGTACTTAGTCGTTCAGTTGTGTCCGACTCTTTGAAACCCCATGGACTGTAGCCCGTCAGGCACCTCTGTCCGTGGGGATTCTCCAGGCCTGAATACTGGGGTGGATAGCCTTTCCCTTCTCCAGGGACTCTTCCCAACCCAGGTATCAAACCTAGGTCTCCCACATTGCAGGCAGATTCTTTACCATCTGAGCCACCAGGAAAGCCCAAGAATACTGGAGTGGGTAGCCTATCCCTTCTCCAGGGGACCTTCCCGATCCAGGAATCGAACTGGGGTCTCCTGCACTGCAGGAGGATTCTTTACCAGCTGATTAACCACTGGACTGCCAGAGAATTCCCAAGAGACTCGTTTTAGCTACAATGACAGAAACAGATTTGAAAGTGAAAGAACTGAAAAGGATAGTCCATGCACATAGTTACCAGGACAGAGCAAGAGTGGCTAAACTAGTATCAAACAAAATAGATTTTAAGTTTAAAAAAGTACAAGAAACAAACATTATATTACTATATAATGTATGATATATTAATAAAAGGTTATATATTATATATTAATAAAAGGTTCAATTATATATTAATAAAAGTTTCAATATAGCAAGAAGATAAAATGATTATAAATATTTACATACCTAATAATCGATCATCAAAATTCTGAAGCAAAAATGGACAGAATTGGTGACTTTGTCAGTCTAGTGGTTAAGACTTCCAATGCAGGGGGCGAAGTTTCAATCCCTGGTTGGGAAACCAGATTCCACATTCTGCTTGGCCAAAAAATAAAAATTTTTTTAAAAAATGGACAGAATTGAAAGGAAAACTAGACTGTGCTACAATTATAGCTGGAGTCTTTAATACCTAACTCTCAATGATTGGTGGTCTAGTTACTAAGTCATGGTTGACCCTTGTGACCCCATGGACTATATAGCCCACCAGGTTCCTCTGTCCGTGGGATTTTCCAGGCAAGAATACTAGAGTGGTTTGCCATTTCCTTCTCCAGGGGATTTTCCCTACCCAGGGGTTGAACCTGGGTCTCCTGCATTGCAGGCATATTCTTTACCAACTGAGCTACCAGGGGAGCTGCCAATTCTCAATAATGGATAGAAAAAAAAAAAACAGAAGACAAGAAAGGAAACAGAGGACTTGAACAACCCAATGAGCAAACCAGATTTAATAGACATACCAAAAAAAAAAAAAATAGACATACAAAACACTCTAGCTAACAATAACAGAATACACATTCTTCTCAAGTGCACATGGAACATTTCTCAGAATAGAGAAAACATTAGGCATATATTGAGATTAAAGTGTCATAATAGATTTTAAAAACTAGACAGAATACAAAGTATGTTCTTTGACAACAGTGGGATGAAGTTAAAAATCATTATCAGAAGGAAAACTGGAAAAAATCACAAGTTTGTGGAAATTAAACAATAGATTTTTGTGTGATTAGAGCTATTCATTTATTTAATGATGTGAGCACCTATTTTGTGCCAAGTCCTGTGTTTGGTATTAGATATATGTTGGTGACTCAAAAATAGACATGTTCTCTGGCCATATGGTACTTACTGTCTAGTAAAGGGGATGGTATGATTTTAATTATAAACTTTTTTCTTTTTAAACAACAAATCAAGAAGAAATCACAAGGTATTTCTAAGAACACACTTAGAGATGACTGACAACAAAAACACAACGTACCAAAACTTATTGGACACAGAGAAAGC
The DNA here is from genome assembly GCF_029378745.1 of Bos indicus. Taxonomy (NCBI): domain Eukaryota; kingdom Metazoa; phylum Chordata; class Mammalia; order Artiodactyla; family Bovidae; genus Bos; species Bos indicus. The sequence continues at coordinate 38,877,602 of NC_091766.1, read as the reverse complement.
AGTGCTAAGGGGCACATTTATAGCTATAAATGCTTATGTTAATAAATAAGATCTCAAATCAACAACCTCATTTTACAACTTAAAGAACTAGTAAAAGAAGAAGAAACTAAACCCCAAACTAGCAGAATGAAGAAAAGTATAGATTGGAGCAGAGATAAATAAAATAAGGAACAGAAAATTGACAAATCTTTAACTAGATGGGTTAAAAAAATACTCACAAGACTAATATCAGAAATGAAAGTGAGGACAATTCTAGAGACATAAAAATTATTACGATGGCATCACCGACTCGATGGACATGAGTTTGGGTGAACTCCGGGAGTTGGTGATGGACAGGGAGGCCTGGCATGCTGCAATTCATGGGGTTGCAAAGAGTCGGACACAACTGAGCGACTGAACTGAACTGAACTATAAGTAAGAGCTTCCCAGGTGACATTAGTGATAACGAACCCACTTGCCAATGCAGGACCCATAAGAGGTGCAGGTTCAATCCCTGGGTTGGGAAGATCCCTTGGAAGAGAGCATGGCAACCTACTCCAGTCTTCTTGCCTGGAGAATCCCCATGGACAGAGGAACCTGGAGGGCTATAGTCCATAGGGTCGCAAAGAGTCAGACATGACAGAAGCGACTTAGCACACATGCACTCTAAGTAACTACATGCCAACAAATTGGATAATCTAGTTGAAACAGACAAATTCCTAGAAACTCAAAACCTACCAAGACTAAACTACAAAGAAACATAAGAAAGGAGAGTGAATCAGTAATCTAAAAATCTCCCAACAGGAAAAAAAAGCCATCAGCTGATAGCTTCACTGGTGAATTCTACTGAACGTTTAAAGAAGAACCAACACTAAACTGTTTAAAAAAATTAAAGTGGGAACATTTTCTAATTCATTTCTAATTCTTTCATTCAGGGTAAATCAGCATTACTCTGATACTAAAGCCAGGCAAAAACACTACAAGAAAAGAAACAACAGACCAATATTCCTTATGAAAATTGATGCAAAAATCTTCAACAAAATACTAGCAGACCAAATTCAGCAGCATATTAAAAGGATTTTACACCATAATCAAGTGAGATTTATCCCTGGAATGCAAAGATGGTTAAACATACAAAAATTCATCAGTGTAATGCACCATATTAAGAGAAAAAAGAGAAGCACATTATCACCTCAATTGATGAAGAAAAAGCATTTGACAAAATTTAATACCCATTCATGATAAAAGCAAACAAGAAACTAGGCATAGAAAGAAACTACCTCAATATAAGAAAAGCCACATGTGAAAATCCACAATGAACATCATACTCATGGTGACAAACTGAAAATTTTTCTTCTAAGGTTAGGAACAATACAAAGATGTCCACTTTTGCTACTTCTTATTCACATAGTGCTAGAAGACTTAGACAAAACAATTACACAAGAAAAAATAAAAGTAATCTAAATTGAGAATGAAAAAGTAAAATTATCTTTGTTCACAGATAATATGGTCTGTGTAGAAATCCTAAAGATTTCAAACACACACACACACACACAAACCCATTAGACATAATGAACAAATTCGGCAAAACAGCAGGATACAAAGTCAAGACAAAATACCAGTTGCATTTCTTTTCCCATAGGCAAGCTGAAAAAAAAGTTAATTTTTAAATACCATTTACAACAGTACAAAAAAATTTAGGAATTAACTTATTCAAAGAGTTGAAAAACTTATACAATGAAAACTACAAAAAATTTCTAGAAGAAATTGTAGAAGACATAAATAAATAGAAAGACACCCTATGTGTCTTTGGATTGGAAAAATTAATAATTTATGATGTCAGTACTACCCAAAGCAAACTACAGATTAACACAATCTCTATCAAAATCCCAGTGACTTTTTTTTGCACCCATCCTAAAAATTCACATAGAATATCAAGGAACACAAAATAGGCAAAACAATCTTGAAAAAGAAGAATCAAGTTCTTGATTTCAAAACTTACTACATTAATCAAAACAGTGTGGTACTGGCATAAATTACAGACAGATAGGTTAATGGAACAGACTAGAGAGGGCAGAAATAAGCCCTCACATAAATGGTCAAGTTATTTTCAACAAGGGTGCCAAGACCATTCAATAGGGAAAAGACAGTCTTTTCAAAACATGGTGGGGAAATTCAGTATCTACATGCAAAAGAATGAAGTTTCATTATTACCACCATATACAAAACAAACTCAGAATGGACTCAAGACTTATATATAAGGCCTAAAACTATAAAAACCCTTAGAAGAAAACATACGGCCAAAGCTTCATGACATTGGATTTGGCAGTTGTTTTTTGAATATGATACCAAAGGCACAAGAAACAAAAGACAAAATAGACGACCTGGACTTTATGAAAAAAATTTTTAACGTGGATCAAAAGACAGTATCAACAAAGTAAAAAGGCAACCCACAGAATGGGAGAAAACATTTGCAAATCATACATTAGATAAAGGATTAATATCTAGAATATACAGAGAACTCCTAAAACTCAACAACAAACAAAAAAACAAACTCAATTCAAAAATAGGTAAAGGACTTGAATAGACATTTCTCCAAAAAGATATACAAATAGTCAATAAGCATATGAAAAGATTCTCAACATAATTAGCTACTAGGGAAATGCAAATCAAAACTACAATGAGATAGTACCACCATCCCCCAAAATAAAAAATAAGAGTTGGCAAGAATGTAGAGAAATTGGAACCCTTGGGCACTGTTGATGGGAATACAAAAAAAAATATTTAAAATAAAATTACCATATGATCCAGCAACTCCACTTCTAGGTATATACGCAAAAGAATTGCAAGGAGCTTACATTGAGTCCCATCTGAGAAATGCTGTTTCAACTCCACTGTGGTTTTAATTTGCATTTTCCTAATGGCTGATGTTGAACATCTTTCCATGCAATTATTTGTATCTCTAAATCTTCTTTAATTAGATGTCTCTTCATGTCTTTGCCAACTTTCTATTTGAATTTTTACTTTTGAGTGATGGAAGTTCTTTACATATATTCTGTATAATAGACTTTTGTCAAATACATGGCTTGCAAATATTTTCTGTCACTTTGTAGCTTATCTTTTCATTCTGTTAACAATAATAAAATGAAATTAAATTAATTAAATTCTGTTAATTAATTAGTTGAATTCTGTTAACATTTTTCTCTTTTCTTTCTTTTTTATATTTTTAGTTTTTGTCTAAGGATGGCAAATTTCTGTAGCATCACTTGGTGAAAAGGCTATCTTGAAGAGAATAAAAGTCAAGCCATATATTGGGAGAAAATGTTTACAAAAGACATCTGAGAAAGGGCTGCTACCTAAAATATACACAGAACTCTTGAAATTCAACAATAAGAAAATGAGCCATCCAAATTAAAAATGGGCAAAAGACCTGGACAGACATTTTGACAAAGAAGACATCGGCAAATAAGCACATGAAAACATAATCATTGTTATAAGTCATTAAGTAATTTCAAATTAAAACACCAGTGAAATAAATCAGATAGCACCATACACCTCTGAAAGTGAAAGTCACTCAGTTGCATCTGACTCTTTGTGACCCCATGGACTATATACTCTATGGAATTCTCCAGGCCAGAATAGTGGAGTGGGTAGACTTTCCCTTCTCGAGGGGAATCCTCCCAACCCAGGGATCAAACCCAGGTCTCCTTCATTGCAAGTGGATTCTTTACCAACTGAGCTAAAGGGAGATCTTACATATACCTCTCAGAGCAGCCAAAATCTAGAAGACGCCAGCATCACACACAGATGAGGATGTTGTACAGCATGAATTCTCAGTCATTGCTGATGGGAATGCAAAGTGATACAGCCACTTTGGAACTCAGTTTGGCAGTGTCTTACAAAACTAAAATACTCTTACCATATGATCCAGCAGTGATGTACCTTGGTATTTACTCAAAGGAGTTGAAACTTAAGTCCACACAAAACATGCACACTGACATTTATAGTGGTTTTATTCATAATTGCCCAAACCCGGAAGCAACCAAGATGTCCTTTAGTAGAAAATGGATGAAATGTGGTACATGCAGCCAATAGAGTATTACTTAGCACTAAGAGAACATGAGCTATCAAGCCATGAAAAGACATGAAGGACCAAAAGTGTATATTACTAAGTGAAAGAAGGCAAACTGAAAAGGCCACATACTGTATGATGCTAGAAGTGAAGTGAAGTCACTCAGTTCAGTTCAGTTCAGTTCAGTTGCTCAGTCGTGTCCGACTCTTTGCGACCCCATGAATTGCAGCACACCAGTCCTCCCTGTCCATCACCAACTCCCAGAGTTCACTCAGACTCACGTCCATTGAGTCAGTGATGCCATCCAGCCATCTCATCCTCTGTCGTCCCCTTCTCCTCCTGCCCCCTAATCCCTCCCAGCATCAGAGTCTTTTCCAATAAGTCAACTCTTCTCATGAGGTGGCCAAAGTACTGGAGTTTCAGCTTTAGCATCATTCCTTCCAAAGAAATCCCAGGCCTGATATCCTTCAGAATGGACTGGTTGGATCTCCTTGCAGTCCAAGGGACTCTCAAGAGTCTTCGCCAACACCATAGTTCAAAAGCATCAATTCTTTGGCGCTCAGCTTTCTTCACAGTCCAACTCTCACATCCATACACGACCACAGGAAAAACCATAGCCTTGACTAGAAGGACCTTTGTTGGCAAAGTAATATCTCTGCTTTTGAATATGCTATCTAGGTTGGTCATAACTTTTCTTCCAAGGAGTAAGCGTCTTTAAATTTCATGGCTGCAGTCACCATCTGCAGTGATTTTGGAGCCCAAAAAAATAAAGTCTGACACTGTTTCCACTGTTTCCCCATCTGTTTCCCATGAAGTGATGGGACCAGATGCCATGATCTTCGTTTTCTAACTGTTGAGTTTTAAGCCAACTTTTTCAATCTCCTCTTTCAACTTCATCAAGAGGCTTTTTAGTTCCTCTTCACTTTCTGCCATAAGGGTGGTGTCATCTGCTTATCTGAGGTTATTGATATTTCTCCCCGCAATCTTGATTCCAGCTTGTGCTTCTTCCAGCCCAGCATTTCTCATGATGTACTCTGCATAGAAGTTAAATAAGCAAGGTGACAATATACAGCCTTGACGTACTCCTTTTCCGATTTGGAACCAGTCTGTTGTTCCATGTCCAGTTCTAACTGTTGCTTCCTGACCTGCATACAAATTTCTCAAGAGGCAGGTCAGGTGGTCTGGTATTCCCATCTTTGCAACCCTGTGGACTGTAGCCTACCAGGCTCCTCTGCCCATGGGATTTTCCAAGCAAGAGTACTGGAGTGGGGTGCCATTTCCTTCTCCCGGGGATCTTCCCAACCCAGGGATAGAACCCAGGTCTCCCGCATTGTAGGCAGACGCTTTACCGTCTGAGCCACTAGGGAAATGATGCTAACCATTTGCCATTCTGGTGAGAGAGTCAATTCCTAGGAAGGTTAATCATAAGTCTGGTGTCCCTGAGGAGAGAGAGGTTTGGGGCTCTCAAGGGGGAGATAGAGGTCTGGAGTTCTCAAGAAGGAGGAAAGGACAAACTTTTTTCCTACATTCCTTAGTCTTATTAAGGATTATGCAACAACAATGTATCTTGCTCGAGGATATGTTTCTCCTTAAGAAGAACCTTCAGAGTAATCCTGTTGTCTTAAGATGTATGTTGTGGGAGTGGGTCTGATAAAAGCATCTAGGGCCTTGCTAAGACTAGCAAGGTGGCACTCTCATCCCCCTCTGATGTCTATGTCAGAAGCTTTCTCTGTCCCTTTTCATACTTTAATAAAACTCTGTTACACAAAAGCTCTTGAGTGATCAAGACTGGTCCCTGGTCCTGAAGTTAAATCTTCTTCGGAGATCACGAATCTGACATCGTTCACCATAAACTATCACTGGAAAAGGGAAAACTGGAGACAATAAAAAGATCAGTGGTTGTGGACTTCCCTGGTGGTCCAGTGGCTAAGGCTCTGTGCCCCTAACTCAGGGGATCTGGGTTCAATCCCTGGTCAGGAAGCTAGATCCCACATGCTGCAACTAAGAACCATCACAGCCAAATAAATAAATATTTTTTAAAAAAAGAAAGAAAAAAGATCAATGGTTGCTAGGAGTGAGGTGAGGGGTGGAGGAGGGATAAATAGGCAGAAGACAGAGAATTCTTAGGGCATTGAGTCTATTCTGTGTGATACTATAATGATGGATACATGTCATCATACATTTGTCCAAAAATCATAGAATGCATAATCCCAATAGTAACACGTAATGTAAACTATAGACTGTGAGTGGTAATGGTGTGTCGATGTACTTTAGTTGATTATAACAAACGCACTACTTTTGTGCAGGATGTTAACAGTGGGGAGGCTGTGCATGCTCTGGGCAAGGAACTTTCTGTGCTTTTGGTTCAATTTTGCTGTGAACCTAAAACTGCATTAAAAAATAAAGTCCTTAAAAAAATGATACCTTTCTTCTATCGAACCGCTTTGTATCTGTGTAAAAAATCAGAATGGCTTCTGTTGGTCTATTTCCGGGTTCTCTGTTCTGTCCCATTGAGCTATTTGTCTATCTTTCTACCAATACCACATAGCCTTTATTACTATCATCTTGATTGTTGTTTTTCTTTAGCTGATAAGTCGCGTCCTACTCTTTACAACCCCATGGACTGCAGCCTGCTGGGCTCCTCTGTCCATGGTATTTCCCAGGCAAGAATACTGGAGTGGGTTGCCATTTCCTTCTTCAGGAGATATTAATAGGTAAACGTGTTAACCTGAATATTAATTTGGAAAGAACACGTTAATTAATATTAACATGTTAAACTTGAATATTAATTTGGAAAGAATTGCCATCTTTACTATGCTGAGTGTTCCGGTACACAAATATAGTATGTTTCTACATTTATTTGGGTCTTCTTTGATTTCTATCATCAGGATTTTGTAACTTTTGGCAAACAGATCCTGTACATGGTTTTTTTAGATCTTATCTGAGCAATTTCCTTTGGCATGATTGTAAATGGTATTACATTTTAAATTTTGGCTTCTTTATGTTTATTAATACATAGCAATGTGCTTGATTTCTTTGTGTTGCTCTTATATTTTGCAAATTGCTAAACTCATTTGTTAGTTCTAGGACTTTTTTGTAGATTCCTTGAGATTTTCCATCTGTACAATCAAGTCATCTACAAATAGGGATAGTTTTATTTCTTCCTTTCCAATCTGCATGCTTTTCATTTCTTCTTTCAGCCTTATCGCAGCTGTTACAGCTTCTGATGTGCTGCTGAATAAGGTGGTGAGAATAGATATTTTGCCTTGTTTCTGATTCTAGAAGGAAATCTTTCAATCTTTTACCATGGTTAAATTTAAAATTTCAGTTTTGCTAATGCACTGTTACAGGAAGTTTCTTGAGAGTTGAGGAAAGAGATATCTCTACATCTCACACACGTGTCATATTTCCCAAGCTATTTTGTCACCCGGCTCTGTGTTTTTAGTCTGACACACTCTATGGTATGTTCCATTGGTTTCCTCTGAGTTCTTTAAGTCAGAGTCTTCACATTAAGAATTGGACTATCAAGAAGTAGACAACTCTTGGCACATTCTGTTTCTGTAGCAGTGTAGAAAAAGAAAACAGTTTCTATCCAGACATTTATCAGTCTTGCTGGAAATCCTCCCCACTGAGCATTGACATAGTCAAAGCAGAAGATAGGCTTCATGTCCCAAACAGGTTTCCTAAATCCAGGGCTACAGCTTGGAGAACACTCAGAGATGGGAATCTGAACAGTAACAAGGAAAACGTTCATGAGGGATTAAATAATACAGGGAAAGTAAAGGCAGCAGTAGGAGAATATGAATGTTCAATTATGTATATCCAAGGACTTCCCTGCTAGTCCAGTGGTTAAGACTCCATGCTCCCATGCATGCATGCACGATAAGTCAGTTCAGTTGTATTTGACTCTGTGCACCTCTATGGACTGTAGCCTGCCACGCTCCTCTGTCCAAGGGATTCTCCAGGCAAAAATACTAGAGTGGGTTGTCATGCCCTCCTCCAGGGGATCTTACCAATGCAGAGTTCAATCCCTGGGCAGGGAAATAGATCCCACTTGCCACAACTAAGTGTTCACAAGCTAAGACTAAAGATCCCGTATGCTGCAACAAAGATAAAAATCCTGCATGCTGCAACTAAGACCCAGTTCCACCACATACATTAAAAAAAAAAAAATAGGTATATCCAATGTGTGTGTGTGAGAGAGAGAAAGAGAGATCTGGGACACAAGTATGGAGTTTATTCTTGACATACATTCAAGGGAACAGGGAAACTAGAGATCAAATAACATCAATCAGTGTTAATGGTAACTGAAGAGCTTACTTCACTTTAATTCCATCCAACTATTCTTAAGACAGAAACTCCCCCAGGAGGAGGTGTTTGCTTCTCAGGAAACACCAGTGCCACCTTTCCCACACTCAGGGAGCAGTCCTAGGGTTCCCTTTCTCCTCTCCAGTGGTGGCAGTGCCTATTCAACCAACAAGTATCTACACACTTGGGACTGTAGGATGGAGTGATTGACACAAGCCCCTGAGAGGCAGAGAGTTCTGCAACATGGACCAGCAAGCAGCACAGTGGCTGAGCCCTCATCTGGATCAGCCCAAGGGCAGGAAAATCTGAGCACCAGAGAAGGAAGCAAGGTACAAGCTCATATAATCAACTAATGAGAGCTAGTCCAGAATCCTGAATCCTAGTTTTAAGGATGGGGATGGAGAAGGATGGAAACCAGAACCCACGTTAGGTCATTTGAACTTGTTATTCACAGCTAGAAACATGATTGGGGCTTACCAGATTGGGTATAACTGGGACTTACCAGGTTTGGTATAACAGTATTCTGGCAGTGGCAGCAGCAGAAACCCAATTGTCTTACTTTCCTCTTAACCTCAGCCCCAATCTGCTCCACTCCAGTCCAAGAGAAGACAGGACTGTGACCCACCTTTCTACTCTTGCCTTTCCACTCTGTCCTCCATCTCCTGGTTTGTAAAGCCTTCAGTGTAGCTGGAATGAGAATGCTGCCATGACCTTTTGGAGACCCAATGGTGAAGACTCTTGTTGAGAGTGTATTAACTTTATTTTCTTATTTTCTGTGGTCCTGGTGCTCTGGCATCTAGCCCCTCATTGCCCTTCCCAGAGTGAGCCAGTTCTTAGAAATAGCAAAGAACTCCACTCAGAGGGTATCTTTCAGATGCAAAAGAACCAATCCAAAGCCCATATCACCACCACCACCACCCACCCTCAACCACCATCTTTATTGAACTCTCATGTGCCAAATTAGTATTTCTCCTGCCCTAATCACCCCACGGTCAGATGCCAGACAACCAATGAAAGCCAAAACACCACAGACACTGCTGAAATTATTCAAACTAACCAATCACCCACTCCTTCCCATGGAAACCACAATAAAAGCTTTTACCCATGATTTCCCCTCACTCCTGCCTCCTGCCCAACCCTGGTGGCCCTGCATGATGTGGTGTAACCAGTCCTCTTGAGAATTGTGAGTAATAAACCATCTTTTCTTTCTTTCTGTCATCCTTCTTCTTTTTCTTTTCTTTTCATTTTTTTTTTTTTTTTGGCCACACCAAGCTCTATGAGGGATCTTAGTTCCCCAATCAGGAATTGAACCCTCATCCCCTACAGAGGAAGCATGGAGTCTTAACCACTGGACTTCCAGGGAAGTCCCCAAACTATCTTTTCAATAGCAGTCATCTCCTACCTTTAGGCCTCACCATGCCTAAATCATAGTAAAACCTACATTTTAAAAACAGAAGAGAGAGGTGGGAAGTGCTATGGGAGAGAGAGGAGAAAATAGAGGAGAGGAAAGGGGGAGAAATTGGAAGAAGGAAGTGTCACTGTCTGCTTTTGCCATCCTCCTCCTCTCTCCTCCCTCCACCTTTCCCCTGGGCTCTATCTCATTATAGACAATGAATGACCTTTGAACCTAAAGAATAGGGGTTCCCATTTGTATGAAAGACTGGAGAGGAAGTCTTCAGTCAAGGGCAGGAGTGGTTACCAGTTAGAGAACTTGACAGAAAGGGTTATAAGCAGTAGACGATGTCTGAGAAAGCTGCATCCCATGTCCAGGTTCATTTATACAGCCTCAGGCATGAGGGGAGAGGATTTGCCCTTGCTTAAAACAGAGCCCAGAGAGAAGTCCTGGTACCTCAGCCAAGTCTGTGCATTTTTTTAATCATCCAGAAAAGATGTTTGGAAGATGGTGGAGAACTTTGAGGATGCTGCAAACATTTAACTTTGTGAAAGCATAATGACATTTTGGCTGGAGTAGAGCAGGAACTTATGTGTGTTACTTAAGTATAGTTTTTGGCCACACTATCCCTAGTTGTCCTCTGAGTCCTGGAATCAATGGCTTCCTGATTCTCAGGGACTGAGACACAGACCAGCCACTCCCTTTGATTTGCCCTCATTATGGGAACCCCTGCAGTGCAGGAAGGAGAACCAAGCCAGACACATCCCTGTGAGATGGACTGCCTTGAAGGAAAGATGGACTAGAAAGGAAGACAGTGAGAAAACTCACCAGGAGTAGAAGAATTCTGTCAGAGGGATCAATGTCAGCCTGGGAGCAGGGGGTATCTGAATCAAGAAGTGTAGTTGATTCCAGATCCAGAGTGATACTGTTCTTGATGTCCCTGGATTCAGCACATACACACCCTTCAGTGCCTAGGTGTTCTGGGACAGAAAGCACAGGGAAAGAAAATGCATAGGAAATTCCTTTGTGGAGATGGTCACAAAGACTGTTTTCCTACAGGCCAGGGAGGAAGAAGAATGTAGAGGCCAATGGACCATAAGAAGGGACAGTGGCACTGTGGTATCCTGGGGATGAAGTGGAGGTCACCAGCAAACCAACAGAATCCACCCAGCACCAGAGCAGAATTGCTCATGGAAGCTCCAATTTTAGCTGCAGGACATTGTGACCCTGATAAGCCTCCACCCACACCATCCTCAGCTTGAGATGCTTAACGGGAATAATGAGGAGGGGACATCACAAGAAAGGCCAGGCATCAGATATGGAGATTGTGGCTTTTCCAGTGCTTATGACTCACCATTGCTCTTCTTCCTTCTTTCTCTCCCACCTCCTCCATCCTTTCTTTCTTCTTCCCCCTTCATCCTTTCCCTTCTCTCTTTATCTCTCCAATTTCTCTTTTTCCTCTTTCTATTCCCCTTCCTTTCTCTCCATACTTTTATTCTTTCTTTCCTTCATCTCTCTTCCCTTTCTCTAACCAAACATCCATCACACAATCATGCTGTTCCTGGATTTTCACTAGGCTTTGGTAAGCACAGAGATAAATTTGTGGCAGAAACCTGTCTTTATCCCTTATAGCCATCAGCCCCAAGGGGCTTGAGTGTGAATGGACAACTGTAATTCAATGGTTAATACAAGGCCCCAAGGAACCCAGGATTAGAAACACCTAAGAAAGTGTCGCTGCACTTGAGACTTGAAAGGGTGAACAGGAATTAGGCAAGTGGAAAAGAAGGCAGCAATGGGGGTTTGGGACATCCCTTAAAAAGGGCACAGCATGTAGTAGAGGCCTGCAGAGACTAGATCTTGGGGGAACCCCAAATAGGGCAAGTAGATGTAGTTCCCCCAATATCTCCTTTGAATCTCACAAATGACACCCAGGTTCAGTGGTCTTGGCAGTGTGGAATGAGATCACTGTCAAGTGGGAGAATCCCTCACTGCTCTCATATTCTCAATCCTGTCATCGTTTAAAAACAGATTTTATCATCAAAACAATACTTTTGCCACTTGGAAATCACCTCACCATTTCCAACATCTGAATTCTTGACTTCGAAATCTTTGCTGGTGTGCTGTCTCCTTACATGCATGTCTCTGCTGCTGCTGCTGCTAAGTCACTTCAGTCGTGTCCGACTATGTGAGACCCCATAGACGGCAGCCCACCAGGCTCCCCTGTCCCTGGGATTCTCCAGGCAAGAACACTGGAGTGGGTTGTCATTTCCTTCTCCAATGCATGAAAGTGAAAAGTGAAAGTGAAGTCACTCAGTCGTGCAGCCCCTAATAATTTTACACTTTTGTCCCTTTAGAAGATTTCTGTGGGCAGTCTGACCACTGGCTATGAAACAGTACTACTCACTGTGGACTAGTGTTGGTCCATTAGCATTAGTTATAGATCTTCAAAGAGATAAAGTACAGAAATTGAGTGTTTAGAAACTTTTGTAAAAATTTAACATTGATGTGATATCCAAGCACATAATGTTTCATTTTTTAAAATTTTGTTTTACAAAAGCATTGGTTCATGAGGGATTGGAAATTTTATATTAACAACAAAAACCAAAACCAAACCAGTCCTTTAATGCAGACAGTGGTACGGGCAATCACGATTCAGGACCATGGACAGCAGCTCACTCAGTCTCCCAAACCCTAAGTCATAATCATCCCCGCTCCCAGCTCCTGGTGAATGCCCTTTGTGAACAACTAGTTTCCAAATCCAACTAATGCTTTTCAGTTGTTGTTTTAATTGACCTTTCTAAAGTGTTTGCCTTTGTTAACACTTGCATCTGCCATTTTTGTTAAAGACCATTCCCAATGAAGGAACAAAAACTTTCCCCTGGAATTATCAACAGGCCACATTGCAAAAGCGAGGGGACAATTTGTGGTAACTCACAATAAATTGTGGAAAATTCTGAAAGAGATGGGAATACCAGACCACCTGACCTGCCTCTTGAGAAATTTGTATGCAGGTCAGGAAGCAACAGTTAGAACTGGACAGGGAACAACAGACTGGTTCCAAATAGGAAAAGGAGTACGTCAAGGCTGTATATTGTCACCCTGCTTATTTAACTTATATGCAGAGTACATCATGAGAAACCCTGAGCTGGAAGAAGCACAGCTGGAATCAAGATTTCCAGGAGAAATATCAAGAACCTCAGATATGTAGATGACACCACCCTTATGGCAGAAAGTGAAGAGGAACTAAAAAGCCTCCTGATGAAAGTGAAAGTGGAGAGTGAAAAAGTTGGCTTAAAGCTCAACATTTAGAAAACGAAGATCATGGCATCCGGTCCCACCACTTCATGGGAAATAGATGGGGAAACAGTGGAAACAGTGTCAGACTTTATTTTTCTGGGCTCCAAAATCACTGTGGATGGTGACTGCAGCCATGAAATTAAGACGCTTACTCCTTGGAAGGAAAGTTATGACCAACCTAGATAGCATATTGAAAAGCAGAGACATTACTTTGCCAACAAAGGTCCGTCTAGTCAAGGCTATGGTTTTTCCTGTGGTCATGTATGGATGTGAGAGTTGGACTGTGAAGGCTAGTGCCGAAGAATTGATGCTTTTGAACTGTGATGTTGGAGAAGGCTCTTGAGAGTCCCTTGGACTGCAAGGAGATCCAATCAGTCCATTCTGAAGGAGATCAGCCCTGGGATTTCTTTGGAAGGACTGATGCTAAAGCTGAAACTCCAGTACTTTGGCCACCTCATGAGACGAGTTGACTCATTGGAAAAGACTCTGATGCTGGGAGGGATTAGGGGGCAGGAGGAGAAGGGGACAACAGAGGATGAGATGGCTGGATGGCATCACTGACTCAATGGACATGAGTCTGGGTGAACTCCAGGAGTTGGTGATGGACAGGGAGGCCTGGCATGCTGCGATTCATGGGGTCGCAAAGAGTCGGACACGACTGAGCGACTGAACTGAACTGAAACATATCATTAATCTTAAAATACTGTATTGACATTGATCCTTTGCTTTTCAGTGGGCTATTAGAAGGAAGGAGACAGGTTTTATTCATCTTTTCATCCAATATGCATCGTAAGGTCTTGCCCAGAGCTTGTGTGAGCAAATGTCTGCTGCTTATCAGCTGGATGAACTTGGGCAAGTATTACTCAACTTTTCTTTGCCACTGCTTCTCCATCTGTTAAATTGGAATCCCATTAGAGTCTACCTTATAAAGTTTTAAAAATATTAATTTAGTTAATACACTTAAAAGTGCTTAAAACAGTGGCTGGCACAGAAGAATAAAAGAATATTATTATTTTCATCATCATTATTTTATATTGCTGAATAAACCAATGAGTATGTATCATTACCAAGTACGAGATGGTGGAGGACTTCATCCCACCACCTGGATAGATTACTGCTTTATATTGACACTTGGGTCTACACTGCCTACTCAGGGCACTGTGAGCTTTGGAATTCTTGAGATTTGCTATTCCTGGATCCCTATCCTGTCATGTTGGCCCCATTCTCCCACACCTTTCAGTTGTATATTCCCTTGCCTTTTCCAGTTGCATTCCTGATGCCTTCTTTCACTCTCCAGGCTCACCCACAATCTCTTCTTTTGGTCCCACTGGATGAAGGGTCCCACCTGTGCAAGTGGGCCTGGCAGCTCCTGCCCCCTCAGTGATTTGGCCCAATTTACCTCCTCCCTCCCATAAACTTTCTAGTACCTTAACTGTCTACTGCTCCTAGGTAATTCTAGGTCTTTCCACCTAAGTGGTTCTTGCTCCCTCGCTGCTCAGGGAGATTTAACCATTTTTCAGAGCTTGAGTCAAACTTGCGTGTTTGCTAAGTCGCTTCAGTCGTGTCCGATTCTTTGCGACCCTATGGACTGTAGCCCACCAGGCTCCTCTCCGTGGGATTCTCCAGGCTAGAATACTGGAATGGGTTGCCACGCCCTCCTCCAGGGGATCTTCCCGACCCAGAGATTGAATCTGTGTCTCTTCCCTCTTCTGCACTGGCAGGCAGATTCTTTACCACTGCTCCACCTGCGAAGCCCTGAGTCAAACTTACCCTTCCATAAAAGGGACATTTCTCCCTCCCTTTCCTGAACTACTATCTCAGCCTCTGAATTCCATGGGGCTTGTATGCAGTTCTCATCTGTCTCAACATTCCGTCTACCATCACTTCTAACCTCCTTGAAGTTTAGGTCCAGTCACCCATCTCTGGCAACTGCTCTGCAAGTTTCAGAGGGCAATCCCCTTCCTTCCTCTCTCTGCGGCTCAGTTACCACATCAACAAGATGGCGCTAAGAGTACCTGCTTCCTTGGATCTCTGAGAGCATTAAGCGAGGTAAGGCAAGGAAAGCGTTCTAGAGCGCCTCAGCGGCAGGCTGGGAGCTCGTGTGGCTATTTCGCAACGCAGGTTCGCGGGAACGCGCCTGGGGCGGGGCCGCGCAAGCGCTCCTGGGATTTGTAGTCTGTACGGTAGTTTGCAGTCTCCGCAGGCGGGACGCAGAGACCCTCGGGCTCGCCTGGGAAAGTGGCGGGGGCCTGCGGGACACGAGGCCCTGGGCCCCGCGCCGGTCCCGGGCTGGGATGGGGCCGAGCGAGGGCAGCCGGATTGGCCCTGCCGCTGCTGCTGTGGCAGCTGCTGGCGCTGGCGGGCGGCGGGGCCGCGTTCTACCTCGAGGTCCGTGAGCTGGAGGAGAAGTGCTTCATTCAGGAGATCCCCGATGGCACCGTGGTCATAGGTGCGCGCGCGCCGCCAGTCCCGGCCTTGCCCTACCCATACCCAGAGCCCTCAGAGGGAATGGAAGATGGGGCCCGCGGGATCAGCTCAGGGCCCAGGGAGGGCACGGATGGGCACGGATGGGAAACAGGCGGACAGCTGTGTGGTCAAAGCACCCTCTCCATTGCCTGTGCAGGGGTTAGGGACACAGAGGAGGCAAGACTGATCCAGATCCGGGTAACAGCAGAAAAGCAGGGTTGGAGAAGGGAAGAGAGAGGCAGAGGGCTGTGGCCAGGCCCCACAATCAGACCAGATCTTCCTGTTCCTCCGCCCACCACCACCCCTGTGACCAAAAGTCCGTGGTGGGCTCTTGGTCACGACTGTGGATGAAGATGCATCCAGGCTGCCTCTCCATTAGGTAACTATAAGACCGAACTGTACGACCCTGCTATGGAGAAGTACCAGCCCTCCCCGCAGTGGATCAATTTGTTCGTGTTTGTGAAGGACCCTGAGAACAAGGTGAGGCAGGCCTTAACTCCCTGCAGCCCCGCCCCCTTCACCCGCCCTCCCCTCCCCCCCCACCTCCCCCGCCCTCCGCGGTCTACAGCGTCAATGCCTCGTCCTCCCTAGCCCTCCGTTTCTCAGACGAGGGACCATCTCCTCACAGGCAGGAGGGCTCAAGGAAGGCCACACTCTTTGCAAACTGTAGAGTTACTGTGTATTGACAGTGCTGGGATCTGAGATTTTTGAACCCGGACCGATGCCTTTTCTCTCACATCCTCCTTCCTGGTCTGGCCAGTGAGGGTCAGAACCTGGGATACCCCCAGAGTTCCTCTCCTAGAAGCAGGTTTCTGGTCCGTTTCTCTGTGCTCACCAGAAGCTGTTTCTGCTAGAATCTGCTGGCCCGTCAGTATGGCCCTCGGGGCAGCTTCACCTTCACCTCCCAGTCTCCAGGAGAGCATGAGGTCTGCCTTCACCTCAAGTCCATCCGGTTCGCCCTCTTCTATGATGGCAAACTGGTGAGTATGGAGGGGAACGTCACCAGTCCTCAATGTCTCAGTCCCTGGGGTGACGAGGGTTCTGTAGGTGGTGCCTCTTGATGAGGGCTGGGCTTTCCATGAAGTAAGCCTACAGAGAACAGGTCCTGACGAATGAGAGGGAACCCAGGAGGGAATCACTTGGACTTAAAATCATCCCTAGGTCCCCTGCCATCTCTAGAATGAAGCCCAAGCTTCTAATGTGAGATTCAGAGCTGTCTGCCAGCTGAATGCTCCCAGGCTCTTCATTACTACCTCCCACTGACACAGATCTCCTAGAAGCTGGCTGTCTCAAACACTGAGTCACACCTTGGTTTCTCTGCACATTTTGTTCTGTCCCTTCTGTCTTTTGGACTTGGAACTCCATGCAAGCAGGGCCTTGATCTGGGATTTTGGCACCTGGAGCAGGGCTGTTCCCACATCACTGAGTGTGAGGAAATGAACTGCTCAGTTCAGTCAGGCCCAGCCTAGTGTGTGGAAGCTGGGTTTCCTGCAGGTGCTCCCTGACCTCCAAACCTTGGCTTCTCTGCTCCTCAGGCCATTCACTTGGACATGCAGTTGGGTGAACACACCAATGATCATATGGAACTTGCAGCCAATGACAAGCTGACCCTGCTGCATCTGCGCATACAGCAGCTGGTGGAGCAGGTGGAGAAGATCCAGAAGGAGCAGGAATACCAGAGGGTGAGGGGCTGGGCTGGGCCCAGTTGGGACAGCAGACGTGTAACCTCCCAGGGAGTGGCTCTTTCAGCTTTTCCCCTGGAGGTCAGTTCTGTGCTAGCAACATGCCTTACTCCTTCTCCCCTTCTCACAGCGTCGAGAGGAGCACTTCCGACAGACCAGTGAGAGCACCAATCAGAGGGTGCTGTGGTGGTCCATCCTGCAGACCCTTATCCTTGTGGCCACCGGCATCTGGCAGATGCAGCACCTCAAGAGCTTCTTTAAAGCCAAGAAGTTGGTGTAAATCAGCCTCAGAGACCAGAGGCCTGGCCTCCAGTCAATCCCCTGCTGCTAAATGATGGGAAGTGGTCTGGCCTGGTCTGTCTCCTGACTTCTCCCATCCTTTCCAACCCTGAGGGCTTTCCTTGTTAACTCGCAGCGGGAGAGAGGACCTCTTTCAACTGGTTTTCTCAGCTGGGATTTAGGAGAGAATGAGTTTCCAGCTGGAGACACGAGGGTGGGAGGACCTGCTGGCTGAGCAGGAGGGTGGTGAGTGTTATCCCCACTCCCATGTTAATTAGGATGAGTGAACTATCCCAAGATGGAGAAAATAGGAGTGAATATAAATTATAACTGTCCAATTTTCTGAGCTAAACATTTATTGCCTCCTATGCTACAATTCTTTCTATGTGGCCAATCAGATGTTTAACATGTGAGGCTTTGGTGGGAGATTGATCCCAAAGTGGATGAGGTGAAAAATGCTTTTATCCCAGAAGCATTAGCAACATGTGGAACCTTTTCTAGAAAAGTCCAACTTGGGCCCCTCTTTTGGGTAACCTGAATGCTGGTGGTAATTGTGTGCCCATTGCACCTTCTCTCTCTGGGCTCTAGTCAGGCTCACATGCTACCTTATTCCAATTACTTGGACTGCTGAGTTCTTCGAGGAATCTGATATGCCCCTCTGTGGTCCTGCTTTTTTTCAGTTGACCTCTATCTCTCTGTGATTCCACTGGCGTATCTTTTCAGGAGATGCCTGAAGTTCCAAGTCACTGTTTCCATTACATTCAGCATCTCCCGTAACTCAACCTTCACAAGTGCACACAGGTATGCATGCATTCGTGCTAAGTCGCTTCAGTCATGTCCAACTCTTTGCAACCCTATGGACTGCAGCCTGCCAGGCTCTTCTGTCCATGGGGATTCTCCAGGCAAGAATACTGGAGTGTGTTGTCATGTCCTCCTCCAGGGGACATTTCTGACCCACGGACAGAACCCACGTCTCTTACGTCTATCTGCACTGGCAGGCAGGTTGTTTACCACTGGCACCACCTGGGAAGCCCTGGCACATAGGTATAGATGCCCCCCATTGCTTCTGCCTGATCTAGTCCACATTTTACCAAGTCCTATGCTGGTGGCCCTATTGGACTGTAGTCGTCTCTCATGTGAATTTGACATTTTCTGTTATAAGGAAATTCGCTGGTTGGCATTTCAATAAATTCACGTCCAAATTGTCAAGGCCAGGAGTATTAATAAGAGAGACTCCCCATGGAGAGGGGCGGCTATGATAGCCCTGGCCCCTGACAGAGACTCACCCACCCCTGGGATAATCCTGAGGGTGACTACAAGCCTCAGGGGTGTTGCTCACTTGTGCGTCTGGCCACAGTTGGCCTCAGAAAATATGAATGAGGCTTAACTGAAGGCTGGGGGCAGGGACCACTGGAGAATAACCTCTAACCATAGAATGTGACCTTAGGCTCACTTCCCTCATCTGAAGTTGGTGGGGGTGGGGATGGGGAGGGGGCTCTACTCTCTGCTGCAGGGTAAGGAAAGTGACCTAGATGGGGACATTCTTGCCCATGGAGCCTGCAGTATAACACCAAATGAGTCAGGACACTCAACAAGATGTAACGGTGACGTATGCTTCTGAGGAAGAGGGCATTGGGCTAAGGGCAATATTTCAAGGATCCTGGTCTAATCTAGTTAGTCATAGAAGGGTGCTTTTCAGAACTCAGACTCAGGATAGACGTTAACTGGGGAAAGAATGTTCTGGCTAGAGAGAATAGCAAATACAGAAGCCTAAAACAAAAAAGAACATGGCTATTTGGGGAAACTGAAAGGAGGCCGCTATATCAAAATCCCAACTCCAGAGGAGCTGCCTGCAGCTTGCTTTCCAAATTATGATTTCATGTCTAGGACTTGCCTCTTCCTCATGATTAACCCTAGAATGACCACACACTTTTCAGAGGGACTCTGTCCTCTCCCCACATAGGTGAGACCTTATTCTGTCACTTCGATAGAGAAACAAATCACAAAACAGCAACAGTGAGTGAGCACATGGAAGAGCTGCACACACAGTAGAAGGGGGTTTCTTCGTGTCAGCCTCCCCACCCATTTCCACATGGAAACGCCACAGTCACTCTCTGGAGGAAATGGCACATGTCCCTGATTTAGAGAAGAGAGCCAGCTAGGAAGGGATGGGTCATTCTGAAATGAGGCGAATTCAACTCAGTTCTTGGTGTCCTTTTTTTCTGTTTCGGCTTCTCTGTTCTGGCTACTTTTCTCCAGGTAGAGGAAAGATCCCATACAAAGAGGTAAGAGCTGGTCATTTGAATTTCTAGTTTCTTGTGGCTGCCTTAGCAAATTACCACCACCAACAAAAGTCTATTATCTCACAGTTCTAGAGGCCAGAAGTACAGAATCAAGGTGTCAGCAGGGCTACACTCCTTCCAAAGGCTCTTGAAGGGACTCCTTCATCCTTTTCCAGCTACAGGTAGCTCTAGGCATTCCTTAGCTTGTGTGTGCCTTCATCTCCTCCTCTTGTGTCTCCTGTTCTGTGTCTTGTAAGGACATTTGTCATTTGATTTATGACCTACCAAGGTAACCCAGGATGATCTCATTTCAAGGTCCTTGAATTAATTATATCAGCAAAGAATTTTTTTCCATATAAGCTCATATTCACAGGGTCCAGGGATTAGGACATAGGCACACTTTCTATGGCGTCACCATTCAACCCACAACAGAGAGCAAGACACGCACATATGATAAGATTCTAGGTGATCTAACAAATGGGGTACTCAGAGCTCTCAGAATTCAGTATGGGGTGAGACCTGGGTAGATGGATGGATGAATAGGAAGAGGGATGCCTTTCTTTATAAAGGAAACAGTACATAAGGAAAACATTGAAAGATAAATGGTTTGAATATGGGAAGAGTAGGGAATAAATTTCAGTTTGGGGCAATGGAGCCTATAAAGATGCAAGTGTATAAAGGATTTCAATATAATTTAACATATAATCCACTACCCATGAATATATAACACTGTAAGACAGAGACTTTGAAAAAGAAAGGAATCGGGAAGATAAGTGTAGCATGGTGAAAACAGGAAGAAAGTTAGATCAAACAACAGATGAAAGTGAATATACTTTTCTGTTCCGTCACCAAGTCTTGTCCAACTCTTTGCGACACAGTGGACTGCAGCACACCAGGCTACCCTAACCCTCACCATCTCCTGGAGCTTGCTCAAATTCATGTCCATTGAGTCGGTGATGCCATCCAACCATCTCATCCTCTGTCACCCCCTTATCCTCCTGTCCTCAATCTTTCCCAGTGTCAGGGTCTTTTCCAATGAGTCGGCTGTTTGCATCAGGTGGCAAAAATATTGGAGCTTCAGCATCAGTCCTTCCAATGAGTATTCAGGGTTGATTTCCTTTAAGATTGACTGGTTTGATGTCCTTGCTATCCAAAGGACTCTCAAGAGTCTTCCCCAGCACCACAATTCGAAAACATCAATTCTTCGGTGCTCAACCTTCTTTATGGTCCAGCTTTCGCATCCATACGTGACTACTGGAAAGACCATAGCCTTGACTATATGGACCTTTGTTGGCAAAATGATGTCTTTGCTTTTTAATATACTGTCTAGGTTTGTTGTTGCTTTCCTGCCCAGAAGCAACTGTCTTCTAATTTCTTAATTGCAGTCACCATCCACAGTGATTTTAGAGCCCAAGAAGAGGAAATCTGTCAATGCTTCCACCTTTCCCCCTTCTATTTGCCTTGAAGTGATGGGACCGGATGCTATGAGCTTAGTTTTTTTAAGACTGAGTTTTAAGCCTGCTTTTTCACTTTCCTCTTTCACCTTCATCAAGAGGTTCTTTAGTTCCTCTTTGCTTTCTGCTATAAGGTGGTATCATCTGCATATCTGAGGTTGCTGATATTTCTCCTGGCAATCTTGATTCCAGCTTATAACTCATCTAGCCTAGCATTTCACGTGATGTACTCTGCATATAAGTTAAATAAACAGGGTGACAATATACAGCCTTGTTGTACTCCTTTCTCAATTTTGAACCAGTCAGTTGTTCCATGTAAGGTTCTAATTGTTGCTTCTTGACCTGACAACAGGTTTCTCAGGATGCAGGTAAAAGTGGTCTGGTATTCCCATTTCTTTAAGAGTTTTCCACAATTTGTTATGATCCACACAGTCAAAGGCTTTAGCTAGTTAATGAAACAGAAGTAGATATTTTTCTGGAACTCCCTTGCTTTCTCTGATCCAGCAGATGTTGGCAATTTGATCTCTGAGGTTCCTCTGCCTTTTCTAAACCCAGCTTGAACATCTGGAAGCTCTCAGTTCACGAACTGCTGAAGCCTAGCTTGAAAGATTTTGAGCATAACCTTACTAGCATGGGAGATGAGTGCAATTTTACAGTAGTTTGAACATTCTTTAATACTGCCTTTCTTGGGAATTGGGATGAAGATTGACCCTTTCCAGCCCTGTGGCCACTGCTGGATTTTCCAAATTTGCTGACATATTGAATGCAGTACTTTGATAGCTTCATCTTTTAGGATTTGAAAGAGCTCTGTGGAATTCCATCTCCTCCACTAGCTTTTTTGGCAGCAGTGCTTCGTAAGGCCCACTTGACTTCTCATTCCAGGATGTCTGGCTCTGGGTGAGTGCCCACATCAGGATTATCTGGGTCATTAAGATCTTTTTCATATAGTTCTTCTGAGTATTCTTGCCCTCTCTTCTTTATCTCTTCTGCTTCAATTATGTCTTTACCATTTCTGTCCTTTATTGTGCCCATCTTTGGATGAAATATTCCTTTGACATTTCCAGTTTTTTTGAAGAGATTGCTAGTCTTTCCCCTTCTGTTGTTTTCCTGTATTTTTTTGCATTGTTCATTGAAGAAGGCCTTCTCATCTCTCCTTGATATTCTCTGGAACTCTGCATTTAGTTGAGTGTACCTTTCTCTTTCTCCCTTGCTTTTCACTTCTCCTCTTTCCTCAGCTATTTCTAAAGCCTCCTCAGACAACCACTTCTGCATTTCTTTTCCTTTGGGATGATTTTGTTCACTGCCTCCTGTACAATAAATATTATGAACCTCTGTCATTGTCCTTCAGGCACTCTGTTTACTAGAGCTAATCCCTTGAATCTATTTGTCACCTCCACTGTATATTCATAGGGGATTTAATTTAAGTCATACCTGACTGGCCTAGTGGTTTTCCCCACTTTTGTTAGTTTAATCTTGAATTCTGCTATAAGGAACTCATGGTCTGAGCCACAGTCAATTTCAGATCTTGCTTTCGCTGACTGTATACAACTTTTCCATCTTCAGCTACAAAGAATCTGATTTTAGAATTGTCCATTTGGTGATGTCTATGTGTAAAGTCATCTCTTATGTTGTTGAAAAAGGGTGTTATGCTATGACCAGTGCATTCTCTTGGCAGAATTCTGCTAACTTTTGCCCTGCTTCATTTTGTATTCCAAGGCCAAATTTGCCTATTACACCAGGTATCTCTTGACTTCCTATTTTTGCATTCCAATTCCATTGATGAATAGGATATCTTTTTTTTTGGTTAGTTCTAGGAGGTCTTGTAGGTCTTCATAGAATTGATCAACTTCAGCTTCTTCAGCTTTGGTGGTTGGGGCATAGACTTGGATTACTGTGATGTTGAATGGTTTGCCTTGGAAACAAACAGAAATCACTCTGTCATTTTTGATGTTGCACCCAAAAACTGCATTTCTGACTCTTCTGTTGATTATGAGGGCTACTCCATTTCTTCTACATGATTCTTGTCCACAGTAGTAGATATAATGGTCATCTGAATTAAATTCACCCATTCCCATCCATTTTAATTCACTGATTCCTAAGATGTCAATGTTTACTCTTGCCATTTCCTGCTTGACCACATCCAATTTACCTTGATTTGTGGACCTAACATTCCAGGTTCCTATGCAATACTGTTCTTTTCAGCATTGGGTTTTTCCTTCATCACCAGACACCCACAACTGAGCGTCATTTCCTTTTTGGCCCAGCTGCTTCGTTCTTTTTGGAACTATTAGTGGTTGTCTTCTGCTCTTCCCCATTACATATGGGACACCTTCCAACCTTGGGGGCTCATCTTTCAGTGTCATATCTTTTTGCCTTTTTCTGAAGTTCATGGGGTTTTCACGACAAATAGACAGGAGTGGTTTGCCATTCCCTTCTCCAGTGGATCACATTTTGTCAGAACACTCCACTATGACCTGTCTGTCTTGAGTGGCCCTGCACGGCATGGCTCATAGATTCATTGAGTTATGCAAGCCCCTTTGCCACAACAGGGCAGTGATCCATGAAGAGGGAATATACTTACTGCAAGTTAGACAACTAGAAGTAGGCTGTTATCAGAGGCTGCCGATGGGTGACCTGAAAATATATTGTTTATCTTTTTTTGGTTATTTTTTTTTCTAAATTATTTGACAACAGTAACAGTATCACAGTTTCTGTAATATAAATTTTGGGATATATTGGATAGGCATTCTGGTTGGATGAAGGAACTTGGAGCTGTTTTGTAACACTTGACATAAATGTGAGAAAATGACAGTTATACATATCCAGGAGGCGTGATAAAGATTATGAGGAAGGAGTGGGCCTCTCTCCCTGAAGAACACTGTCTTAGACAATCACTCATAGATATGAGGTTTTGTGGAAGTAGGTTTCCAGAAGAGAAATTCCAGCACATAGTTGGAGTAGAAAAATATACATTTGAACACACTGGAGAAGCTAAGAGGAACAGTTTGACTGTACCTGCATCACTTGTCCTCCAAACTGACACACCTCATTGCTAAGGAATTATTTTCTTGGCCAGTGATTTCTCCTGCAGGGTAAAGTAAGAGTGTGTGAATGAGCACCTAACTTCCCCAGCACTGTGGGATTGTGCCAAAGAAGCCATTTCTCTCTTGTTCCATCCAGAGTATTGAGTTGTGAGCTCCATGACTAGGGGTGGAAAGAGGCTGGGAGAGAGCAGATAGGATTCTCAGAGGACATTAAAGGGACATGGATCCTACTGAATGTCATGAACTCCATTTAGAAGTCTGCCCACAAGCTGCTGAGGACACACTCAAGGGGCTTACAGGTACTGCCAATGCTCCATGTGCCTCATCTACACACCTCCACCCTGTCTTACCTCCCTGCATGCACTCCTGATGGTGATGAGAATAGGCTCAAGCAGAAAACGGTGGGCATGTGTAGAAAGCTGGCCTAAATCTGCTGGTCAGGGAAAGATCACAAACTTGAGCTTTAGCTCTACCCTTCAAAAAGCAAAAGGGAGTCTGTCAGCCTCTGGTCTGGTGCCCTGCAGGATGGAGAGAAGCTTAAGATTTCTGCACAAGAGGGAACAAGGAATGTTCCCTATGGACTAGGCATATCCATAGTAGGTCTGAGGAAACCTCAGAATTCCCAACAGGGCTGACAGAAGGTATTTCTCTCCCCAAGTCAATGCATAAAGACTGGAGGAAGTGACTGCTACTTCAAAGGTGAAGACAGCATCATTAAACTTCAAGGAATATGAAAATTCAAGGACAAAGCATACCACCAAAGGATTCCAATAATCTGGTAACTGATACCAAAGGCATGAAGACCTACAATTTACCTGATAAAGAAGTCAAAATAATTGTTTTAAGGAAGCTCAATGAGCTGCAAGAAAACATAGAAAGATAACTGAACAAATCAGGAAAATGATGCACAAACAAAATGAGAACTTTAACAAAGAGAAATCATACAAAAGAACCAAACCTAAATTCAATACAAAGAATACAAATGAGTGAAATGAAAAGTGCAGTAGAGAATATCAACATCAGAATGGATCTGGAAGACAGGATCTGGAATTAGAAGACAAGACCTTTGAAATTATCCAGTCAAAGGAAACAAAGAAAAAATAACATAAAAGAGTGAAGAAAACATGTGTCATCCATGGGATAATATAGAAAGAAACAACCTGCAAATTATTGAAATCTCAGTATGAGAAGGTGGGGGCGGAGCAGAAAACTTACCTAAAAAAAATAATGGCTAAGAACTCCCTAAATCTGGAGAGAGATTTGGCTATCCAGGTTCATGAAGCTCATAGGTTGCCAAACAATTTAATGAGATCTTCTCTAGGACATATTACAGTAAAATTGTCAACAGTCAACTCTTTTTTTTAGACAAAAAATATTAAAAGGTGCAAAAAAAAAAGCTTGTAACTTATAAAGGAATCCTCATAAGACTATCAGAGGATTTCTCAGTAGAAACCAAGCAGGTCAGGAGAGAGAGAGGTGATATTCTCAAAGGGCTGGAAGGATGAAACTGCCCAATGAGAATACTCAATATGGCAAAGTTGTCCTTCAGAGATGAAGAAGAGGTAAAGACTTTCCCAGACAAAGCTGAGGGAGTTTATCACCACTAGACCTGTCTTGCAAGAAATGCTGAGATGAGTTCTTCAAGTAAAATGAAAGGAGACTCATTAGCAACATGAAAATGTACAACATACTGATAAAGACAAGTATATAGTCATGGGATCTCCCTGGTGGTCAGTGGTTAAGACTGCACTTCCAGTGCAGGGGGTGTGGTTCTGATCTCTGGTCAGGGAACTAAACTCCCACATGGTGCACAGTACAGCCAAATTTTTTTTTTTAAGTACATAGTCAAACTCAGAATACTCTAATAGTATAATATGGTGATATAGTAACCACTTTACAGGTAAAAGGACAAAAAATTGAAATAACTGTAGCTATAATAACTTATTAATGAATATGCAGTATTAAAACATTTAAATTATGACCTCAAAAACATAAAAGGAGGAGAGAAAAATAGAGTAGAATTTTTATATGTGATTTAAGTTATTATCAGCATAAACGACTGAGACTTCACTCTCACTTTTCACTTTCATGCATTGGAGAAGGAAATGGCAACCCACTCCAGTGTTCTTGCCTGGAGAATCCCAGGGACAGGGGAGCCTGGTTGGCTGCCATCTGTGGGGTCGCACAGAGTCAGACACAACTGAAGCGACTTAGCAGCAGCAGCACCAGCATAAAATAGACTGTAACATCTATAAGATGTTTTATGTAACGCTAATGGTAACCACAAAGCAAAATCTATAGTAGATATATGAAAGGTAAGTGTAAGGAAATCAAAGCATATCAGTACAAAATTTAATTCACAAAGAAAGCCAGCAAGAGAGGAATAAGGGAACAAAAAAACATTTAGAAAACAATAAGATGGCATTAGGGTTAAATTCTCCAATCAAAAGGCATAGAGCAGCTAATGGATAAAAAGAACAAGACTCAAATACATGCTGCCTATAGGAGATTCATATCAGCTTTAAGGACATACATAGGTTCAAAGGCAAGCAATGGAAAAAGATACTCCTTGCAAGTGGAAATGAAAAGAGAGAAGTAGATATATAATACAAAATATACTTTAAAACAAAAACTGTAACAAAAGATGAAGAATGTCATCACATAATGGTAAAGGTGTCAATTCATCAAGAACATATAACAATAAGTGTATATGCATCCATCACGGAAGCACCCAAATATATTAAGCAACCACTGATAGATCTGAAGGGAGAGATAGACAACAATACAATAAAAGTAGGGGACTTCAATATCCTACTTTCAATGATAGATACATCATCTAGACAGAAAATCAACAAGGAAATATTGGACTTGAACTACACTCTAGACCATATGAACCTAAAAGACATATACAGAACATTCTACCCAACAGAAAAGAATACATGTTCTTCTCAAGTGCACATGCAACCTTCTCCAAGATAGATCAAGATAGGCCACAGAACAAGTCTTAGTGATATAAAAAAAAAAAAAAAAAAAGAAATAATACCAAGTATCTTTTTCCTTGGAGCTTACAATGAAATGAAACTAGAAATCAATAATAGAAGGAAAGCTGGAAAATTAACAGATATGTAAAAATGAAACAACACACTCCTGAATAACCAATGAATTAAAGAAGAAAACAAAAGGGAAATTGTAAAAAAAATCTTGAAATAAACTAAAATGGAAAAACAGTATACTGAAACTTATAGAATCAACAAAAAAAGAAAAATCTCAAATAAACCACCTAGCTTTACACCTCAAGGATCTAGAAAAAGAAAAAACTAGGCCCAAAGTTAGCAGAAGTTAGAAAATAACAGAGATCAGAGATGAAATAGAGACCAGAACAATAAAAAGATCAAGCTGTTTTTAAAAGATGAACAAAATTAACAAAGCTTTAGCTGAACTAAGAAGAGAAGATAAAAATAAGTGAAATCAGTAATATAATGAAAGAAGAGACATTACAGCTGATACCACAGAAATACAGAGGATGAAGGAGGCTACTATGAACAATTATATGTTAAAAACTGGACAATCTAGAAGAAATGGTTAAACACCTAGAAACATATAGCCTACCAAGATAGAATCTTATGACAGTAGAAAATCTGAACAGAATGATACCACAAGTAAGGAGAGTGAATCAGAATCAAAATTCTCCTAACAAAGCTCAGGACGAGATGGTTTCCCTGGCAAATTCTACCAAACATTTAGGGAAGAGTTGATATCAATCCTTCCATATTCTTCTAATAAATTGAAAAGGAAGAGGAGAGAACACTTCCAAATTCATTTTATGAGGCCAGCATTACCCTCATACCAAAGTCAGATAAGGACACTACAAGAAAACTATAAACCAGTATCTTTCATGAATATAGATGAAAAATTCCCCCCCCAAAAAATTTAAAAATTGAATTCAACAGGTCATTAAAAGGATCATGCATCAAGTTCAAGTGGGGAATGCAAGGATGGTTCATCATATGCAAATCAATAAATATGATACACCACATTAAGGATGAAAGGTAAAAATCATATGATTACCTCAATAGATGCAGAAAAATTTTACAAAATATAACATTCTTTCATGATTAAAAACCCTCAATTTAAAAAAAACTCAATAAATTAGGTATAGAAGAAACATATCTCAACATAATAAAGTCTCTATAGGAGGAGCCCAGGGCCAACATCACACTCAGTGGTCACAGGCTGAAAGCTTTTCCTCTAAGATCAGGAATAAGACAAGGGTGCCCCCACTTACCTGGAAAAGGAAATGACAACCCACTCCAGTATTCTTGCTTGGGGAATCCCATGAACAGAGGAGCCTGGCAGGCTACAGTCCATAGGGTCACAAAAAGTAGGACATGACTGAAGCGACTCAGCACACACACATGCCCCTCTCATTACTCTTGTTCAACATAGTACTGGAAGTCTTAGCCAGAGCAATTAGGCAAGAAAAAGAAAAGGCATCCATGCTGAAAAGGAAGGAGTAAAATCATTTTTGTTTGCAAATGACATCATCATGCATGCATGTGTGCTCATTGCTCAGTCAAGTCCAACTCTTTGAACCCCACGGACTGTAGCCTGTCAGGCTCCTCTATCCATGGGATTCTCTAGGCAAGAATACTGGAGTGGGTTGCCATGCCCTTCTCCAGGAGATCTTCCTGACCCAGGGATCGAAACCAGGTCTCCTGCATTGCAGGCAAATTCTTTACCATCTGAGCCATGAGGGGAGCCCTGATACAATCATATATATACATACACATATATATATGTGTGTGTATATATATATATATATATGTATGTGTGTGTATATATATATGTATATATAAATGCTAAAGATTTCTCACACATGCACACAAACTGTTAGAACTAATTGATGATTTAGTACAATTTCAGGATACAAAGTTCACATACAGAAATCAGTTGTCTTTCTATACACTAACAGTGAAATATCTAAAAAGAAATAAAGAAAACAATCCCATTCACAATAAAATAAAATATTTAGGAGTAAATTTATCCAAGAAGGTAAAATATCTGTACACCAAAAACTATAAGACTGATGAAAGAAATTGAAGAAGACACAAATAAATGGAAAACTTCCCCAAGTTCATGGATCAGAAAAATTAATTTTGTTAAAATTTTCATACTACCCAAAGGCATTTATAGATTCAATACAACATCTATCAAAATTCCAAAGACATCACAGAAATGGGGGAAAAAATCCTAAAATTTGTATGGAACTACAAAAGACTGAATAATCAAAGCAATTCTTAGAAAGAAGGACAAAGCTAGACGTATCACACATCCTGGTTTGAAACTATAGCTACAAAGCTATAGTAATCAAAACAGTATGGTACTCTCATCGACCAGTGGAACGTAACTCAGAAACACACCCTCACATATGTATTCATCTAATATTTGACAGGAGAGCCAGGAATACTCAATGGGAAAAAAGCTGTCT
Source organism: Bos indicus (assembly GCF_029378745.1). NCBI lineage: Eukaryota > Metazoa > Chordata > Mammalia > Artiodactyla > Bovidae > Bos > Bos indicus. Next base: position 38,847,858 of record NC_091766.1, on the reverse strand, counting down.
TTTCAATAAATAATGATAGAAAAACTGGACAGTCACCAGCAGAAGAATGAAATTGCAACACTGCTTTATACCATTCAGAAAAAGTAACTTGAAATGGATTAAAGATTTAAACATAAGACCTGAAACTTAACACTCCTAGAAGGAAAAACTTCTTGACATTGGTCTTAACATTTTTTTTTAAAATATCACATCAAAAGCACATACAATAGAAACAAAATGAGTAAGTAGGAGTACATAAAACTAAAAATCTCCTGCACAGCAAGAGAACCAATCAACAAAATGAAAAAGCAATTCATGGAATGGGAGAAATTATTTGTAAGTCATGCATCTGATAAGGAATTAATATAAAAATATAATAAATTCAAACAACTCAATAAAAATTGGATTTAAAAATAGGCAGAGGACCTGAAAAGACATTTTTTGAAGCCAACAGATACATGAAAAGGTGCTCAACATCACTAATTATCATGGAAATGAAAATCAAAACCATGAGATATTACCTCACACCCGTTAGAATGACTACAATTAAAAAGATAAATGATAAAAAGTGTTGCCGAGGATGTGGAGAAAAGGGATCCTTATGCGCTGTTGGTGGGAATGTAAACTGGTACAGTCACTATTTGAAACAGTATCGAGGTTCCTCAAAAAGTTAAAAATAGAACTACCATATGATCCAGCAATTCCACCTTTGGATATATATTTAAAGGGAATAGAATTACCATCTTGTAAAGATATCCACACACACACCCTCCATGTACACTACAGCATTATTCACAATATCAAACACATGGAAACAATCTTAAGTGTCAGTCTCCAGATGAATGGATAAAGAAGGTGATATGGACTGACACTGGTGGCTCAGTCAGTAAAGAGTCTGCCTGCAATGTTGGAGACCAGGGTTCAATCCCTGGGTTGGAAAGATCCCCTGCAGGAGGAAATGGCAACCCACTCCAGTATTCTTGCCTGGAGAATTCCATGGACACAGGAGCCTGTCCATGGGGTTGCAAAGAGTCGGACATGCCTGAGCAACTAACACTAGATGGATTGACACACAAATACTGTTTAGTCATAAAAAATAAAGGAATTCTGTCATTTGCAACAACATGGATGAACTTGAGGTATTATGCTAAGTGAATTAAGTCATAAAGAGAAAGACAAATACTATATGACCTTACTAAAATGTGGAATCGAAAAACACTGAACTTATTGAAACAGGGATTAACCAGAGATTGTGGAATGAGGAGATTTGACATGTTGGTCAAATGATACAAATTTGCAATTAGAAGAAGAATAAGTTCTGGGGATCTAATGTATAGCATGGTGACAATAATTTACAATACTATATTGTATACTTGAAATTTGCTAAGAGAATAGACCCTTAAATGTTCTTACTATACACAAACAAGCACACACAAAAAAATGATAGGTATATGAGGTGATGAATGTGTTAATTAACTGTAATATGGTTACCATTTCATAACATATATATATATAAAATCATCACACTTGCATTTTAAACTTATACAATATTACACAATGTTATCTGTCAACATATCTCTCAATAAGTGGGGTTGGCAGTGGTTTCACCTTTTATACATCAAAGGATACCATCAAGACAGCCTGACGTCTAGTCTGGATAGAACTTATAAAGAATTCTTACAACTCCACAACAAAGAACAAACAATCCAATAAAAATTAAAATGGGCAAAAGATTTCAGTAGAAATTTCTCCAAAGATTATACAGTAGCCAATAAGCATATGAAACGATGTCCAATATTATTAGCATTCAGTTCAGTTCAGTTCAGTTTAGTCGCTCAGTCGTGTCTGACTCTTTGCGACCCCATGAATCGCAGCACGCCAGGCCTCCCTGTCTATCACCAACTCCCGGAGTTCACTCAAACTCATGTCCATCGAGTCGGTGATGCCATCCAGCCTTCTCATCCTCTGTCGTCCCCTTCTCCTCCTGCCCCCAATCCCTCCCAGCATCAGAGTCTTTTCCAATGAGTCAACTCTTTGCATGAGGTGGCCAAAGTATTGGCATTTCAGCTTTAGCATCAGTCCTTCCAAAGAATACCCAGGGCTGATCTCCTAGAATGGACTAGCTGGATCTCCTTGCAGTCCAAGGGACTCTCAAGAGTCTTCGCCAACACCACAGTTCAAAAGCATCAATTCTTCGGCGCTCAGCTTTCTTCACAGTCCAACTCTCACATCCTACATGACCACTGGAAAAACCATAGCCTTGACTAGATGGACCTTTGTTGGCAATGTCTCTGCTTTTGAATATGCTATCCAGGTTGGTCATAACTTTCCTTCCAAGGAGTAAACGTCTTTTAATTTCATGGCTGCAGTCACCATCTGCAGTGATTTTGGAGCCCCAAAAAATAAAGTCTGACACTGTTTCCACTGTTTCCCCATCTATTTCCCGTGAAGTGATGGGACCAGATGCATTAGGGACATGCAAATCATAACCACATGAGATACCACTTCACGCTCATCAGAGTGGCTATAATTTTTTAAATGGTAAAGCAACAAATGTTGATGAAGGTGTGGAGAAACTGGAACCCTCACACATTGCTGGTGAAAATGTAAACAGAACAGAGGCTGTGGAAAACATCTCCTTAAAAAGGTAACATAGAGTTACCATATGGCCAAAAATTCTACTTCTAGACAATTTAAAAGACATGTTCACACAAAATCTTGTATCTCAATGTTCATAGCAGCATTATTCCTAATAGCCAAAAAAAAAAAAAAAAGGAAACAACCCAAATATCCATCACCTGATTAATGGATAAACAAAATGTGAAATATCTGTACCATGTGCTATTAGTCAGTAGTGAATGAATAATAATGAAGAACTGACACATGCTAACACATGGATGAAATTTGAAAACATTAAGCCAAGGGAAAGAAGCCAGACACAAAAGGCCACATATTGTATGATTCCGTTTATCTGAAATGTCCAGAATAGCAAATCCATAGAAACAGGAAGTAGATTAATGGTTTCCAGGGGCTGAGGCTGAGGAGTCATGAGGACTGACAGTTTAATGGGTGGGGTTGCTTTTAGGTAATAAAATGTTGTAGAGTTAGATAGTGATGATGGTTGCACAATTTTGTGAATATACTAAAAAGCTTTGAATTACATACTTTTAAAAGTTTAAAATGGTTACTTTTATGTTATATGAATTTTATCTCAATCTTTAAAAACCTACACATTTTTATGATACTGGAATACACAATGACTTGAGTAATAATGGTAATAGAACTGGGAAACAAAAGGCATCACCTCTTTACTGAGCATTGGTAATCATCAGGAAAGAAATTAACCTTTCCTGAATAAATTGCATTCCAGGGCAACCAAATAGCTTTCATTGATAAAGGAAAGTTCTTCCCTATAGAAATGTTGCAGGTAATAAATGTGGAAGAAAGGATGTTAGAAAAAGAATTAGAAAAGTAACCTCCTTGCCACCCCTACTGCAGTAACTGAGTAAGGGAATAATCCATGGATGAAGCATTTGGTTGAGAGATTGATGGGTAACTTCACAATGGAGGGATCAGACTGAACTCATTGATTCCCTATGCCTCCAGGTTCCAATATGCTGACCAGACTTCTGATGAGGTTATCTTGCTATAAGGAGTCAAACCTGGCTCTAATTAGGCTTCTAGAGGGCATTTCCATTTGTAGGTATTCAAGAAATCAAAGTAAAAGTTAAATCACACTCTAAGGAAGAAAATAGGTCTCTCGGGAGCAGAGTTTGACCCTAGGATTCTCTTTTTGAGAGCAAGTGCTCTCAAAAGAAACCTGCAGGGAAGTGAGGGAGGCAGAGTAGAACAGGGGAAGAAGCTAAGAAAATGAGTGCTTTCAACAAAAGAAACCAGAATTGAAAGAGACTCATGTACCTCAGTGTTCATTGCAGCACTGTTTACAATAGCTGGGACATGGAAGCAACCTAGATGTCCATTGGCAGACTAATGGATAAGGAAGTTGAGGTACATACACACAACGGAATATTACTCAGCTAAGAAAAGGGACACATTTGAGTCAATTCTAATGAGGTGAATGAAACTGGAGTCTATTATACAGAGTGAAGTAAGTCAGAAAAAGAAACACCAATACAATATATTAATGTATATATATGGGATTTAGAAAGATGTTAATGATGATCCTATATGCAAGGCAGCAAAAGAGACACAGATATAAAGAACAGATTTGGTCTATGCGGGAGAAGGCGAGGGTGGGATGATTTGAGGGAATAGCACTGAAACATGTATATTACTATATGTAAAATAGATGACCAGTGCAAGTTCGATGTATGAAGCGGGGCACTGAAAGCTGGTGCCCTGGGACAACCCAGAGGGATGGGGTGGAGAGGGAGGTGGGAGGGGCTTCAGGATGGAGGCACACTTGTGTACCCATGGCTGGTTCACGTCAATGTATGGCAAAAACCACCACAATGTTGTAATTATCCTCCAGTTAAAATAAATTAACTTTTAGAAAAAGCAGAAGTGCTTTCACCTGAAGCCAAGGCTCTGCCTAGTCCCCTGGAAAGCTCTAGAACATGAGCACCACTACAGTACTGTCCCACCTCAGGTCCGAAAGTTAGGTTTCAGTTGTTGCTGTTATTTTGTCACTAAGTCCTTTCCAGCTCTTTTGCAAACCCATGGACTGTAGCCCGCCAGGCTCCTCTGTCCATGGGACTTCCCATGCTAAAACACTGGAATGGGTTGCTGTTTCCTTCTCCAAGGGATCTTCCTGATTGAGGAATAGAACCCATGTCTCCTGCACTGGCAGTTGGGTTCTGTACCACTGAGCTATCTAGGAAGCCCAGGCTTCGGTACCCCTGTCAGTCGTTGTCTGTGAGCCATGAGGAGAGTGAGCTCAGGTTGACCAATTTCCAGAAGCAGTTCCCTTGAGTAGAAGGCCGCTGTGAGCCCTTAGCATCCCACATTAACTGTAGCCCTGTAGCCAAAAGTTGGGTGTGCCAGTAAAGAGAATCTGGGCAGGGCAGCAAAGCCATCAACTATACAGACAACCAGATTGAGAGCCATGGACAGTGTCATGGCTGTACAGGACACTCAGTGTCAGCAACAGTGGTCACTGACCCAGGATAAAAGGGAGAGCACTGTCCATCAAAACAGACTTAAGAGATATCGCAACCAAATGTTGGGCTTTACATACCAAACAATAGCAAAAATACACCAAAGAGATTCAACTACGAACTAATATTAGTTGATACCAAAGAACCATTGTTAATTTTGTTAAGTATGATAATGGCACTATGGTATGAAAGGAACGGTCATATTTTTGACATACCAAGGTATTTAGAGGTAAAATGACAAAAATGTCTGAGATTCACCTTAAAATACTTCAGCAAAAAAAAAGTGACAGAGTAAATACAGCACAATCTTAGTAATTATTCAATCTAGAGAATGGGTACATGTGAGTCTGAAGGAGGAAACAAAACAGGTTCTATCTTGAAAGCAGGACTCTGTCTTAGGCCAGACTGTGGACTTTGAACTATATGCCCAGTATCTATGGAAGCGACACACCAACTGGAAAACCAGGCCCCCGGAACGAAGAGCCCCAGGGCTCTCCATTGCTAAAAGAATACCCTAATTATCTGTGTAACTGAGTAGAATCATACGTTCTATTATGCTCACAAGCCTATTGATAATTGTCCACTGTTAACTACCTAGGCTTAAGGCATATGCTGCTGCTGCTGCTAAGTCGCATCAGTCGTGTCCGACTCTGTGCGACCCCATAGACGGTAGCCCACCAGGCTCCTCTGTTCCTCGGATTCTCCAAGCAAAAATACTGGAGTGGGTTGCCATTTCCTTCTCCAGAGCATGAAAGTGAAAAGTGAAAGTGAAGTTGCTCAATCGTGTCCGACTCTACCTACCAGACTCCTCCGTCCATGGGATTTCCCAGACAAGAGTACTGGAGTGGGTTGCCATTGCCTTCCCTATAAGGCATATGAATCATGGGTTAACTTGATTGTCAGGGAATTTGGGAAGGTGGGTTTGTGCATGTACACTTAGGGTATATAAGGTTTTCACAAAAACTGGTCGGGGTCCTTGGCTAAGAGGAAACTCTACCCTGGGGCCGCCGGTGTAATAAACTGCACTCCATTATCTGCATTGTGCTTCTGAGTGAGTTTGTTTCCCAGAACGCGCGGCTACAGCAAGTCCACTGTTATATTTCTTTACTTGTGTATGTTTTCAGGGATAAATGAATCAGACCTGATTAAACACAACTCTTCGACCACCACCCACTCTTTTCCAGTTCCAGGAAAATTCCCAGATAGTCTCCTTCCTCTGTCTGTGACTTTGAGACTGGAAGAACTGACAGCAGGCAGTCATGAACCCCTGCATAGAGAGAATCCCAACCCAGGCTCCCAATGCTCCTTCTCCAGCTCTTCCCAGGCCCTTGCTTGGCCTCCTTCCTCGTTGGGCCCCAAAGAGCCTCTCAACAAAGGACAGGCAAGACACCTCACTATCTCAAGAGCCTCATCCCTGCCCACCTGAGGCTTCCTCCGCACAGCAGGTACCTGCCTTGAGTCAATAATCAGATCCTTTGCTGAAGGCTGCAGAGCAAGGCTCAGGGCTCAGCACCAAGGCACCCTTAACTAATCTCACCTAAGCCTCCCAGACCCGCCTAAGCGCTGAGGGAGGCAAGAACACCCTGCCCAGCTCAGAGGGTACCTGCCCTCTACCTGCCACAGGCCATGCAGGCCTCCAGTCTCCATCCCTAAACAGAAAGGAAAAGTAGAACTGGAAGCAGGCCTGGAGGACTTGTCCTGGAAGTTGAGGGTTGTGGAGGGAGGAAGGAGAAGCAAGGAAGTGGGACGGGCAGATGGAGAAAGGCTTCTAGCCTGGAGAAAAGGCACGATGAACTGCAGGAGAGGAGAGCAGAACCTGTGCTTCTTTTTCTATGTCCCTACCCTCCAGTCTTTTGTTTATTATTAAAACAGACTAGCGCTGAACAAGAAGCTGCCCCTAACTTTGACAATGGGGTACAGATGACTAAGACTGTCTCTTAGGTGAAGAGCTTCTGGGGGCTTGGAGAGACAGTCGCATAAACAGAACTATATCCAGGAGTCAGTGCCATATTTGGGGGTGACTGGTGTGCTCTGGGCACTCAGAGGAGGCACGGAAGTAACCCTTCACTGTAGAGTGGGCCTGGAAATTTCCCAGGCATAGAGCAGAAGCTAAAAGCCACAGCCCTAGAACTTCCAAAGTGATGGTGAGTGGTGATAAGCCCAAACAGGATTGCAACAGGGCAGCATGGCAGAGTTGCACGGTGGGACAGCAGCACTGGGACACTCTGATGGAAGCTCCGCACCAAGAGGCTCAGGCTAAGGGAGAATGAGGGGCAAGAGGGGAGGGGAGCCAGGATACAGTGAAGCTGGGGGCAGGAGGAGGCTGTGAAAAGGCTGCCGTGAGGACAGTCGTAGCTGTTCCACAGGTGCAGGTAGGTGAACACCAGAGTGGTGACACAGACCAGATGGCCTGGAGAACTGGCTTTGCTGAACTGGAAAGCACAAGGCTGAGAACCCTGGGCATTGTGACTTCAGGTATTATTGTTGCACAGAAGCCAATTCTGACGTGTTGGAACTGTTTCTTTGACTTGCTTTTCGTTGCTTTTGTTATTATAATCATACAGAATGGTTTGCCTCAGAGAATTCTGCCCCTCCGCCTGACTCTTCGGAGAAGGCAATGGCACCCCACTCCAGTACTCTTGCCATGGATGGAGGAGCCTGGTAGGCTGCAGTCCATGGGGTCACTAAGAATCGGACACGACTGAGTGTCTTCACTTTCACTTTTCACTTTTATGCATTGGAGAAGGAAGTGGCAACCCACTCCAGTGTTCTTACCTGAAGGATCCCAGAGATGGGGGCAGCTCATGGGCTGCCATCTATGGGGTCGCACAGAGTCGGACATGACTGAAGCAACTTAGCGGCGGCAGCAGCAGCAGCAGCTGGACTCTTAACTAAAGTGCCTTTGTTCAGAACCCTGTCCACCTGTGGCAGGAAGGAAGAAATGAACACAGCCCCTGCCTGAGGCTTGCCATTCTAGATGTTTACAAGATTAATGGCCTTTTTACTTGGCTTCCTCACCTCCCGGCCATCTCTGATCTATAAAGAACCTGGCATCCAGCCCCCATAAGATGGTTATTTTGGAGCTTCTCTGGTGGCTCAGATGGTAAAGAATTTGCCAGCAATGTGGGAGACCTGGGTTCAGTTCCTGGGTTGGGAAGATCTTGTGGAGAACAGAACGGTTACCCACTCCAGTATTCTCACCTGGAAAATTCCATGGGCAGAGGAACCTGGCAGGCTACAGTCCATGGGGTCGCAAAGAGTCAGAGATGACTGAATGACTTTCACCTCACTTTAGCCTGCCATCGTCTTGGTCAGCCAGTTCCCCGAATTGTCTCTTTCTTGCCCCAACCCCTTGTGTCTTGGATTCATTGGTCTGTTGTGCAGCGAACAGATGACCTTGGACTCGTAACATTACCAGCCTCTAAACAGTGGAAACAGTGTCAGACTTTATTTTTCTGGGCTCCAAAATCACTGCAGATGGTGACTGCAGCCATGAAATTAAAAGACGCTTACTCCTTGGAAGGAAATTTATGGCCAACCTAGATAGCATATTCAAAAGCAGAGATATTACTTTGCCAACAAAGGTCCATCTAGTCAAGGCTATGGTTTTTCCTGTGGTCATGTATGGATGTGAGAGTTGGACTGTGAAGAAAGCTGAGTGCCGAAGAATTGATGCTTTTGAACTGTGGTGTTGGAGAAGACTCTTGAGAGTCCCTTGGACTGCAAGGAGATCCAACCAGTCCATTCTAAAGGAGATCAGTCCTGGTGTTCATTGGAAGGACTGATGCCGAAGCTGAAACTCCAATACTTTGGCCACCTCATGCGAAGAGTTGACTCATTGGAAAAGACCCTGATGCTGGGAGGGATTAGGGGCAGGAGGAGAAGGGGACGACAGAGGATGAGATGGTTGGATGGCATCACCGACTCAATGGACATGAGTTTGTGAACTCCGGGAGTTGGTGATGGCCAGGGAGGCCTGGTGTGCTGCAATTCATGGGGTTGCAAAGAGTCGGACACGACTGAGCGACTGAACTGAACTGAACTGAGCAGCCTCTCAAAGAACTTTGGGCCCCCCAAGGTCATAGTGCTCCAGAGAGAGGGGCCAGGCCACAGGCAATTAGACACAGACCTGCAGGGGCCAACAACAGCAGCACCAGGTGGGAGATGAGTGTCCCAGTGACTAAGGGCCCAGTCCTGATGAAGAGTTCCATTCCTCCCACAACAGTATCACCCCACTTATAATTGAGAAGGAGATGAGGCAGAGAGAATAGCCCAATGTTGATTTCAGATAGGAGCAAATACTGTGACAAGTGTTTTACACCCGTTGCTCCTTTATGTAAAGTAGTATTTCTGCCTTTCTGTAAGATAACTGTTTGCTACCAAGTTATGGAGATGGCTGACTTTTCTCCAAATGAGAACGATGTTTGGCATAGTTTGGCTTGAAATATGAGCTGTAGAATACAGTTGAAATTTGGTTTTAGAGGCATCAAGACATTTATTTTTACTGTCATAAGAGTGGGTGTGTGGGGGATACCTCTGTAAAGATTTTGAGCTGAATACAGAAATTTATATGTATTCGAGTTTGCCTGCATTTTATAGTAAGGAAGGGTGTGCTGCTGCTAAGTCACTTCAGTAGTGTCCGACTCTGTGCGACCCCGTAGACAGCAGCCCACCAGGCTCCCCCGTCCCTGGGATTCTCCAGGCAAGAACACTGGAGTGGGTTGCCATTTCCTTCTCCAATGCAGGAAAGTGAAAAGTGAAAGTGAAGTCACTCAGTCGTGTCCGACTCTAGCGACCCCATGGACTGCAGCCCACCAGGCTCCTTGGGATTTTCCAGGCAAGAATACTGGAGTGGGGTGCCATTGCCTTCTCCAAGGGTGTGCTAATCTTCATTACTTTCTCCCAAGCATTTACTTTGGCTCATTCTTTTATTGAAATTACATATAAGAAATTATTCATCGACTTCCTATCTGCCTCTTTCTCCCAAACCCATCAAAAGCAGCAAAGAAAATGAGAAACAGCAGTTTTCTGTCTTTGATTAAATGAGGAAAACCTCGAACTCCAAACTCTAAAAAAACTGAGAAAAATTGCTGAGGGCAGAGAACAGTGGGCCATCCAGGGAGACCTTTATAGCAGGGCCAGTGTGGGACTGACCCATGCAGCGGAGCGGCCTACCTGGGGTGGGGGTTGGGACAAAAGAAGAACATTGGATACAGTAAAGTAGAAGGAGAAGGTGCTCAGAGAGAGAGCAGGTTACATGAAGGACCTGGCAAATGGCTGCCTCAGCGACATGGGGAGCAGGAAGGGCTCAAGGGGAGACAGTGGCCTGGCAGCTGCCATTCTTGGTCAGCTCAGAAGACGAAAGGTCAGCAGCCTCAGTCACATGCACTTGTCTTATGAGACGTCCCATGAAATAATGCAAATACCCCAGGCCCTCCCCAACACCATCCTGATGAAAACAGCTCATCTAAGAAGTCAACCACAAAATGAACAGGCGAAGAGTCTATACTGCAGGGGAAAAAAGAAAGAAAGTGGAAAAATAAAGAAACAAGTGAAGAACATCTCTCAGACCTACTGAACCTGAGTCTTAGGATTTCCAGGTGAATCTTAAGAACATAAAAGCTGGAAAAGCTCTGTTCTTAAAAGACCATTTTCAGCCAAAGATGAACAGAAAAACTAGCAGCGACGGCAACAAAGTGAGTGCTAAATGCATTCACATGTACAACTGAGACAAACAACTGCAGCAATTTTGGTTCCAGAAAATAGACTTAGAAATAATCGAAGAAATTGTCTTCAGTAGAGTCGGGAAAGGAGAAGCAGAAATGGTAACAGATAGTACTAATATACTGATTTTCTCAGCTTTCCCAACACAATAGTAACTAGATACTATCTTAAGCTAATAAACAATAAAGAATATATTTAAAGGAATAAGATAGGGTGGCAATACCAAAAACATATAAACACGAAGGCAGGAGCCTAGAGGGCTCCTCACGGGGAATCTGACCCCCAAAAATTGGCTCATGTCATACCCACTGTGAACTTCCCAGTTGGCAAGGCCCACCATGTTCTCAAAGTCCCTGGTTAGTCCCCATTCTTAATTATGAGCAGGGAGTCATAAATTGCTAGACATGTGAGAAAAATGTTGAACACACTTAAACAAGAGAAAAAAAGCAATCTGGAGGAAACATACTATACAGGGAGAATATTTTATTTATGTGTTAAAACTCTTCAGGGGACTTCCCTGGTGGTCCAGTGGTTAAGACTTCGCCTTCCAATGCAGGGGGTGCAGGTTCCATCCCCAGTCAGGGAGCTAAGATCTCACATGCCTCCCGGCCAAAACACCAAAACATAAAACAGAAGCAATATTGTAATAAATTCAATAAAGACTTAAAAAAAAAAAACCTTCAAATTACACACCCCAAATAGTGAATACTACCGCATGTAAATTTTTAAATTAAGATTAAAAAAACTATCATTGAAATCTTTTTAAAAAATTAAATATCCTTAAAATGGTAACAATGCTATTTTTTAAAAAGAAGGATGGAAGGAAAGGAGGGAGAGAGGGATGGAAGAAAAAAGGAAGGAAGGAATGAAGATTCAGAAGAACACAAAAATAGGTCTTAGAAATTTAAAATCTGGCAGCATAAGTGGAAAATATGTAAAGTAAGAGTTGGAGGGTAATTTGAGAAACTCTCCCAACAAGGAGGGCAAAGAAAAGGGATGGAAAAGATGGGGAAAATAAGAGAAATTCTCTAGGAGTTCAATCATCTAAATGAGAAAATGGAGGGGGAGAAATAGTCAATGATCCCCGAAAATAATAATTTTAGAAATGTTGCCAAAACTGAAGACCTTGACTTTTAAATGTTGAAAGAACCCTTGAAAAAACCTATAGACTCACAACAAGGAAAGTTACTGTGAAATTCCAGAACATTGAGGACAAATAGAAGATTCCAAAGGCTAGAAAAGAGGAAAAAAACAAGACACACAGAAAGATCAAGAATTCCAATGGCTTTAGATTTATCAACAACCACTCTGGAGGCAAGTGGACAAGAGAGTAATCATTTCAAAATATTGAAAGAAAATTATTCCCATCCTAGAATTTCATATTCAAGATAAACCAGTAACCAAGTAACTAGACTTCACTGGTAGCTCAGATGGTAAAGAATCTGCCTGCAATGCAAGAGAACTGGGTCGAATTCTTGGATTAGGAAGATCCCCTGGAGAAGGAAATGGCAACCCACTCCAGTATTCTTGCCTGGAGAATTCCATGGACAGACCACGAGGTCGGAAAGAGTCAGACATGACTGAGCAACTAATATTTTCAACACTTCAGTAATCAAGTGGGAAGGTTGAACAGGAATATTTTCAGGCATGCAAAGTCTGATAAATTGACTCCGAAGTACCTTTCCTTGAAAGGTTACCACGACATTCTCCACAAAAACAAAAGAGATAAACAAGAAAGGGGAAGAGATGGATGAGAAGAACCAGAAGATCCAACAAGGAGAGAAGTTATGGAAATCCCCAATAGAACGTTGAAAGAGAACCCCTGGGTGCCCTCTCCCATTGCACCACCTTTATAACTGGAAGACATGCAGCCTGCTGAGCTGGTCATGAGTCTCAACTGTACTTGTTTACATAGGAAGCATTCCTGCTCTTTTCCATGCTGTGCTGCTTGCATCAGTGGAGGATGCTCAGCCCACCACATAGAAACAGTCCCTTCCTCCTATCTCATTGCTGCCAGATGTGCAGCTCCTGCAAACTCCAGAGACCTGTGGGATTTCCCAGCTGGGATTTCTCTCTCTGGGAAATTCCACTCGTGATCTTGCCCACCAACTTCCCTGAGGAGGGCCTCAGAGACTCTTAAGGAAACTGAAGCCAAGGGTATGCCTCAGATCCTCTGTTCAGTCTATCCTCTGGGGCTTCAACAAACAGTGGCTATACTGCCTTTTCCTTCCACAGATGGGTTTCAGTTCAGCTCGGTTCAGTTCAGTCGCTCAGTCACGTCTGACTGTTTGCAATCCCATGGACTGCAGCACACCAGGCCTCCTTGTCCATCACCAACTCCCGGAGTTTACTCAAACTCATGTCCATCGAGTCAGTGATGCCATCCAACCATTTTCATCATCTGTCATCCCCTTCTTCTCCCGCCTTCAATCTTTCCCAGGATCAGGGTATTTTCCAATGAGTCAGTTCTTCACATCAGGTGGTCAAAGTATTGGAGTTTCAGCTTCAGCATCAGTCCTTCCAATGAATATTCAGGATGATTTCCTTTAGGATGGACTGGTTGGATCTCCTTGCAGTCCAAGGGACTCTCAGGAGTCTTCTCCAACGTCACAGTTCAAAAGCATCAATTCTTCGGCACTCAGTTTTCTTTACAGTCCAGCTCTCACATCCATACATGACCACTGGAAAAACCATAGCCTTGACTAGACGGACCCTTGTTGGCAAAGTAATATCTCTGCTTTTTAATATCTCTATTAAAAGCAGAGACCTAGATTGGTCATAACTTTTCTTCCAAGGAGCAAGCGTCTTTTAATTTCATGGCTGCAGTCACCATCAGCAGTGATTTTGGAGCCCCCCAAAATAAAGTCTGTCACTGTTTCCACTGTCTCCCCATCTATTTGCCATGAAGAGATGGGACCGGATGCCATGGTCTTACTTTTCTGACTGTTGAGCTTTAAGCTAACTTTTTCACTCTTCTCTTTCACTTTCAAGAGGCTCTTTAGTTCTTCTTTGCTTTCTGACATAAGGGTGGTGTTATCTGCATATCTGAGGTTATTGATATTTCTCCCAGCAATCTTGATTCCAGCTTGTGCCTCATCCAGTCCAGCATTTCTCATACTGTACTCAGCATATAAGTTAAATAAATAGGGTGACAATATACACCCTTGATGTACTCCTTTCCCGATTTGAAACCAGTCTGCTGTTCCATGTCCAGTCCTAACTGTTGCTTCTTGACCTGCATACAGCTTTCTCAGGAGGCAAGTCAGGTGGTCTGATAGTCCCGTGTCTTTAAGAATTTTCCACAGTTTGTTGTGATCCACACAGTCAAAGCTTTGGCATAATCAGTAAAGTAGAAGTAGATGTTTTTCTGGAACTCTCTTGCTTTTTTGATGATCCAGTGGATGTTGGCAGTTTGATCTCTGGTTCCTCTGGTTTTCAAGGCTGTACAATGCATTCTTTAGGAGTACATAAGTAAGGAGTTAAGCCACAAAGAAAAGCAAGGAGGACATACATAAGTGAGGCTAGGAGGAGGTTAGGGACCTTGAGTGGTTTGTGGGGAAGGACAAACGGAAGAGTAGTTATGGTTCTGGTAACAGTCTATTTCCCAACCTGAGAGATGAGTATGTGGCTATTCACTCTATTATTTCCTCTTTCAACTGAAAATATACCTTTTCTATATTCTTATCTATATATGTTGCATTTCACAATAAAGTGTTTTAATTTTTACATACATGTATACAGATATTCCTTGCATATTTTTTGCTCCAAAATTATAACTCCCTCCCCCAAAAAAAAGGCACCTGGGAGAGGGTAGCTGTTGTTTCCTTGTAAAAGTCTATGCAAATAAGCAGAGACTGCTCTTAACTTTCAAATACAAGCGCCCGTGGCAGTTCATGGGGAGTTTGGGGCTCAAAAAGAATTAGAGCCCAAGCCTCCAAATGTTGAGTTTGCACTCCCTGATGAAATGACAGCAACAAACTAGACAAGGATCAATTCCACCACAGTACCTCCCAATCCACAGCCTCATTTCAAACCCTGTACTCTCATACTACCTGCCAGCTAGACTCACACCCTTCAGTCACTCACCATAAACAGTAGAAGAAAGTACACGCCTCTTCTTGCAAGACCATTCTCATCTCCATGCTCGGACTTCGTGGGGCTTCTCACTATATTATTCAAGAAACATCAAATACCCTTTCAAACTTTGAACACCCTTTCAAACTTTTTCAGTAGTAATTCCCTCTGACTGAAGAGTTATCCAGCCTCCACCCAATATGACAAAAATCCTACACACCCTTGAAAGTGAAAAGTGAAAGTGTTAGTTGCTCAGTCATGTCCAACTCTTTGCAACCCCATGGACTGTAGCCTGCCAAGTTCCTCTGTCCATGGAATTCTCCAGGCAAAAATACTGGAGTGGGTATCCATTCCCTTCTCCAGGGGATCTTCCCAACCCAGGGATCAAACCTGAGTCTGCTGCATGGCAGGCAGATTCTTTACCATCTGAACCACTAAGGAAGCCCACACACCCTTGAAGGCTCACTTTGAAATTCTCTCCCTCATAAAATCTTCCCAGACTCTCTGAACTCCCACATCAACAAGTGTTCTGAATGTCAGCCCCTATCACACTGCACTCAATGGCCTTGTCTCTCTGTGCTCTCTTTTCTAAACCAAGAGCTCCTCAGCCAAGAACAGTATCTTTTTCTTCTAAAATTTCCCCCATCACCAAGTCAAGCTATGACATGGAGTGCTAACAAAGGCCTAATGAATAAACAAATTATTTTTCAATAGGACAAATTGGAAACACACAGATGCTCTCTCATCTGAGTGATCCTTTTAAATCAAAGAAAATCAAGTGGAAGTTGGAAGAATCCTCATGGGAGACCTAATATTCCCCAGTGAAGCGAGTTCTATAGATGAGCTCGGCCCAGGAAATGTCAAACACCCGTTATGTGATGGTCTAGGGCTATGGCTTCCAAAAGGGCAGTATTACATTTCCAGGAAGAATATTCTTTCCTTCAAGGAGACAGTTTTGTCATCTGCAAGAAAATTAATGTTTCCTTAGCAAGGTGAGCTTCCTTCTCAGGTAAATTACTAAGAAAGACTGTGATCCACACAGTCAAAGGCTTTGGCGTAGTCAATAAAGCAAAAGTAGATGTTTTTCTGGAACTGTCTTGCTTTTTCCATGATCCAGCAGATATTGGCAATTTGATCTCTGGTTCCTCTGCCTTTTGAGGAGATACAAAGAATGGGATCATGAAATCCGTTCCTGAAAATATCTAACTATCCAAAGACCTGTTCCACCAGTTTCCCTGGAGCACAGAGTGCCTCACTCTCCACCCTGAATTTCCTTTAGGGGGTGCTGAAGGTCAACAGCTGCAGCAGCACAAGGTTCAGTCTCTGCAGAGGCAGATGGTAAATGCCCTTGTTGTTCAGTCACTCAGTGTCCGACTCTTTGTGACCCAATGGACTGCAGCACACCAGGCTTCCCAGTCCTTCATCATCTCCCAGAGCTTGCTCAAACTCATGTCCATTGAGTCGGTGATGCCATCCAACCATCTCTGTCTTCCCCTTCTCTTCCTGTCTTCAATTTTCCCAGCATCAGGGTCTTTTCTAATGAGTCAGCTCTTTGCATCAGGTGGCCAAAGTATCGGAGCTTCAGCCTCAGCATCAGTCCTTCCTATGAATATTCAGGGTTGATTTCCTTTAGGATTGACTGGTTTAATCTCCTTGTAGTCCAAGGGATTCTCAAGAGTATTCTCCAACTCTACAGTTAAAAAGTATCAATTCTTCAACATTCAGCTTTCTTTATGGTCCAACTCTCATGTCCATACATGACTACTGGAAAAACCATTGTTGCTTGTTGCTAAGGCACTTCAGTCATGTCCAACTCTGTGCAACCCCATAGACGGCAGCCCACAAGGCTCCCCTGTCCCTGGGATTCTCCAGGCAAGAACACTGGAGTGGGTTGCCATTTCCTTCTCCAATGCATGAAAGTGAAAAGTGAAAGTGAAGTCACTCAGTCGTGTCTGACTCTTTGCTACCCTATGGACTGCAGCCCACCAGGCTCCTCCATCCATGGGATTTTCCAGGCAAGAGTACTGGAGTGGGGTGCCATCGCCGCTTTGACTATATGGACCTTTGTCAGCAAAGTGATGTGTCTGCTTTTTAATATGCTGAAGGTTTGTCATAGCTTTTCTTCCAAGGAGCAATTGTCTTTTAATTTCATGGCTGCAGTCACCATCTGCAGTGATTTTGGAAACCAAGAAAATAAAGCCCATCCCTGTTTCCACATTTATTTGCCATGAAGTGATGGGACCAGATGCCATGATCTTAGTTTTTAGACTGTTTAGTTTTAAGCCAGCTTTTTCACTCTCCTCTTTCACTTTCATCAGAAGGCTCTTCTGTTCCTCTTCGTTTTCTGCCATAAGGGTGGTATCATCTGCATATCTGAAGGTATTGATATTTCTCCCAGCAATCTTGATTGCAGTTTGTGCTTCATCCAGCCGGGCATTTCACATGATGGACTCTGCATATAAGTTAAATAAGCAGGATGACAATATTACAGCCTTGACGTACTCCTTTCCCAATTTTAAACTAGTCTGTTGTTCCATGTCCAGTTCTAACTGTTGCTTCTGGACCTGCATACAGGCTTCGCAGGATGCAGGTAAGGTGGTCTGGTTTTCCCATATCTTTAAGAATTTTCCACAGTTTGTTGGCAAGCCCGAGTTTGTAATTGACAGGTCCTTAACAGACATGTGAGTGGGAACAAGCAGCCAATGGGAACCAAGGACACCACCATGAGCACCTGTGTGAATAGATGCCCTGGAGAACTAGGTTCAACCTGCAACCATGCACGCACACACACTCTCTCTCTCACTCACAACTGAGTACTAGATAAGGCTCCAGGGTCTTAAACACAACCCCAGGGAAAGGGTAAAACCCTCAATTAGCGGAGCTTAGTTTTTGCCACTCCAGCAGAATGGGAGTTCAAAGCAGAAATTGAGTTATAGAAAACTTTAATTACCTTCTTTGGGCTATGCTGGGTCTTTGTTGGCTGTGTATAGGCTTTCTCTAGTTATCATGAGTGGGGGCAACTCTCTTGTCGTGGCACGTGGGCTTCTCATTGCAGCAGCTCCTCTTGTTGCCCAGCACTGGCCCTAAGGCAGCACAGGCCCTTGGGTGGTAAAGGCTCAGTTGCCTCATGGCATGTTGGATCTTAGTTCCCAGACCAGGGATCAAACCCATATTCCCTGAATTGGCAGGTGGATTCTTAACCACTGGACTACCAGGGAAGTCCATAATTATATTTCTTGCACAGGTGAATTTATGAACAGAGTTTCCTCCTTGCTGCAGTAAATATTTTGGAGGCAGAATCAACAAGACTTGGAGGTCTGATGTATGATGCAGTGGTGGGGAAGAAGTCTCTGTCCCCTCTGAGATACCTGTCTCTCAAATGCCCCAGGCAAATTCAGGTCTTCAATTCTGTCTGCAAACTTTTCCTTCCTTCCTTTGATGTTCTTTTCTCACAGCCTGTAACATAGGTTCTACTGCTCTTGCCCAGTTATTTAATGATCAGGAGCCATTACTGGTTACTCTAATAAAGCAATGTATTTACTAGCAATTTACTATTTACTTCCTAGAAAAAGTATCCGAAAATTGCCCCATTCAGACTTCTGCACAATAGTCACTTAAGTTAGTCCATAGGGCCTGGAAGAGGTCAGGGCAAATTCTCAAATGCTCTGCCTCCATGAGTATCTCATCTGGAGCTTCCTGTTTTATTCTTTCCCTGTGCTTAAGCTCCACTACCCTCACAGAAGGTCCAGTCCTCACCCTGGTATTCGAGATTATTTCCCACTGGATCCCATCTCTCGTCCTCTCAGCCTTAAGTCCTTTTCTCTAAACCTCTCTTCCTCGCGGGCGGTGGGAAGGGTTTGTCCCAGGCCTTCCTGCCCAAGAGTAAAAAGGCACTTCTCAAGTGTAGAGGGAGGAGGATTGAAGGAAAAGAAAGGAGAATTAGTTACCTCCCTCAAAAAGTGTTAATAAATTCCTTAGGTGGGCAAGGCCCAACTCCAGGACTCAAGGAGAGGAAGGCACCCTGATCTGAAAAATTCCTCCCAGAATACAGCCCCAGAATGAGGGTGGCAAGCTGGATGGGGCTCAGGAACTGCAGTGGGGCTGCCTGAAGCACACACCTGTGTGAGGCCCATGATGCCCAATCTCACCTGTGCAGACGGGACACTATGCTGAGATGGTAATCTGGTTGGCATCACCCTTATCGTTTCCCCTTTCCTCCTCTCCACTCAAGCAGCTGGTTCTGTAACTGTTGCCTTGAAGTAGGAATAAAGTACTACTTTACTGGAAAGTGGAAAGTAGGAGAACATATAAACCATCCAGATTTTGTGTTTCGAAAGTCCAAGCTCTTACAGACTTGATGGTTGAGGTCAGTGGCCTGCAAACTTTCGCTTCCCGCTTGCTTCCCGCTCCCCAAAAACAGTTTTTAAAACTACACACCCTTTCACACAGGACTAGCTACAAAAACTGGAGTACCTAGAACAAAATGAGAATGTGGGCCCCTTGCTCAAACGTTATTAGGAACTTCAAAGGACTTCCCTGGTGGTCTAGTGGTTACTTACAACTCTGTGCTTCCACTGCCAGAAGCCCAGGATCCACCCCTGGTCAGAGAACTGAGATCCCACGTGCTGTGCAATGTGGCTGGGGGTGGAGAGGAGGGGATAGGAAGCAATTCAAGAAGTGATGGCAGACTGTTAAGCCAAGCTCAGAGCCCTTCTGAATTAGAGGTCTTGAGTGACTGTGCAGGTTACACCTCCAAGAAGCTGGCTCTGCTCTCACACATTCTTAAGTTAGCATGTAAATATATATATATAACTTTAAGCAGTTGCAAAAGATGTGATTTTAGTATCCTGAATACTTGCTTTAAAAATATTTTCTTCCTGGGATTTTCCTGGTGGTCCAGCGATTAAGACTGTCTCACCAATCCTGCCGACTATGCCAATTGTCTTGCTGTATCTCACTGTGTACACTGTTTGTTGAACCCATGGTAGGTAAAGCATGAGTGGGAAAGCTGGAAGAAAACTCAAGGAGACATAGAAACTGCAGACATGTTTACTCTCTCCAGATTGGCACAGCAGCCGTAGCAGCAGCCGACATGCTGTATTCTCCCTTCTCATGGTTGACCCAGTGGACGCAGCCATAACACAGCCTTACCACCATAACACAGCCATAAGGTAGCTGCAAGGGCTTTTTCAGGTGGAATTTATGTATGCTTACAGAACAAAAGTGGAGAAGGCAATGGCAACCCACTTCAGTATTCTTGCCTGGAAAATCCCATGGACGGAAGAGCCTGGTAGACTGCAGTCCATGGGGTAGCGAAGAGTCGGTAACGACTGAGCGACTTTACTTTTACTTTTCACTTTCATGCATTGGAGAAGGAAATGGCAACCCAGTCCAGTGTTCTTGCCTGGAGAATCCCAGGGACAGAGGAGCCTTGTGGGCTGCCATCTATGGGGTTGCACAGAGTCGGACACAACTGAAGCGACTTAGCAGCAGCAGCAGCAGCACAGAACAAAAGTAGCTCGTGGCCAAGGAAGTGTGAGCCACATGCGCAGTGTTATAAGTGATCTCAGCTGTTGCATAATCATTATTTACAAAACACGGGGCGAGAGCGAGGGGGCGTGGGGTGAGAGAGCCTAACCACTAGCATCTTGGCTGATTTGCTGTTTCCCTTTAGACTCTGTGCTCCCAATGCAAAGGATGCAGGTTTGATCCCTGGCTGAGGAAGATTCCCATATGCCATATTGTGCAGTCAAAAAAAAAAAAAGGAAGAAAAAATTTTTTCCTTCAGTTCTCAGAGCAGTATAATAAGTTAATTCAATGTATGAGAAAGATCTGTCATGACTATTCATCGATGTTGAATGAATAAACAAACTGTGGTACTTCCATACAGTGGAATACTACTTAGTATTAAGAAGGAATGAGCTTCTTAAGTATTAAGAAGGAATGAGTATTAAGAAGTTTACATGCTACGACATGAATAATTTGCAAAATAATTATGCTGAGGGAAAGAGGTCAAACAAAACAAAGTGCATGCTACATGAAAATGCAAAACACTCATAGAGACAGATCAGTGGTTGCCTGGAGAGAGGGAAGGAGTGGGAGGGAAAGATGACAGTTAGGTGGAACCATGTAGCTGAAATCTCCCCAACAGAATGAGTGAAAGTGATGTATAGTCATTAATGGGTATTGCTCATAAAAACAGCCCATGCAACCCTTGCTCTACCTTCTTTCCCATCCTCTCATTGAATGGAGAGACCAACAAGACAGAGAGAGTGGACCCCTGAACGACAGCCTGAAGCAAAGTGCCCTTCATCCAGCATTGGACTGTGACATGAACAAGAACTAAGCTATTATGGTATTAAACCTCTGACATGTTGGAGTCGGTTGTTACAGCAGTTAGCCAACACTGACTAAAACAGAGTCTAATGTAAGCTCCCTGCCAGGAGATAGCAAGCTGGTTCCCTCAAAGTAAGGTTCTGCCTGGGGGCTCAGGCTGGTCCCCCAAGGCTTGCAAATTGGGCTCAGCACTGAGGGTAGGTCAGCTGAGGGAGGGAGCATTTCATAATACTCTGCCAGTTTTCTCATAAACCCATCGAGCAAGTCCTGATATGGCTAGGGAAGGAGCCAAACTGCCCACCAAGCTGCTAAGAAGTTCTTCTGTAGTAAGACCCTTTGGTGACTATTCATCTGGAACACAAATAACCCTAGGCTCTGAAGCCATTCTGGGCAGTTTATCCACATTTATCTTCCTCAAAACTTCTCATCACTAAGCCTTTAGTCTGGTTCCTTTCAAGTCCCTGACCAACAAACCATACCATTAACTAATGGCCAGGAATCAGTGCATCTTCACTTTGGGGCCTCTGGGCACACTTCCCTTTTCTAGGTCCCTCAGGCCTTGTAGGAGGAAGACTAGAAGACCCTAGCAATCCACTTTCAGCAGGAGCCAACATAATGTGCAAAGCCATTTATAAACAAGGCTTTAGGTTCTTCTTCCTTAATCAATCCATCACAAACAACTCTCTCGGAGTAGAACATCAGTTGCAGAAGAGGAAACAACTTGCTCAGGCAACCTACTTGTGCCTTTAAGGCCTGTGGGATCCCAGCCATATATGTCACGTCCTCTTCATGAAGGAGTAAGGCCTGGTCATCCCTAGTTCTATATCTAGGTAGATCAGATACCACAGTAGCTCAGGTCATGTGATCACCTGCTGTGCCATGATCAGGCATCCAATTTCAGCAGACTCCTGGAGTAATGCAGATGTTTCTCAAAAGGAAAATAACTGTTGCAAGAGGTCATAACTTTGTTCCAAAATCCAATGCCCGAACATAAAAGGCCAAAGGCAGGACCATCTACCCTACACCCTGATCCAGTAAGAAAACCATCTCTCCTTGTATGGTCCCCCTTAAAGTTGATAGTTTTCAAGTGATCCAGTATTAGGTAAAAATAATATACCTGAATTTGGTATATTTTATATTGAAGTCTAAAGTCTAAAGAAGTCCACAAAGCAGTATACCTCTTTCTTAGTGGTCAGGAGTGTGGTGTTCAGCAACTTATCCTTTATTTGGTGCAGAATATTGCAATACACCCCAGAACCCTAGACAGTTCACTGAGTAGACAGACCCCTATGTATTTGTGGGATTTGTTATCTGCCCTCTGGCACACATTTGTGTGCTTACCAAATCATCTAGGGTATCCGCCACTTCCTGTTCTCAAGCTCCATCTGGATACTGTCATCAGTATCACAGTACATTAGCCTGATATCCCCTGGAATGGTGATCTGGTCAAAAATTCCTGTAAGCTGAGTGTATCCAGACAGTGACACACCCGTGAAGCGAGACAGTAAAGGTCTATTGCTGCTCCTGCTAGAGGAATACAAATTATTCCCGAGCTTTGGTAGAGAATAAAAAGCACTAACCTGACCTATCATTGTGGGCCAACAACTGTGCTGGTCTGCTCCAAGAATGACCACTCTGAAAAAGTCCTTCAGTTGGGTTCCCTACCAGAATGAGTTTATCATAATGCTCGATCATTTTTTAAGACCATCTATCTTCTCTGTTGAAGTATGAATGGATAAAGAAAATGTGATATAGACAGATATCTGTATATATATAAAGGAATATATAAGTATATACTATATATGTATGAGTATATATATAAGGAATACACAAAAGTATATATACTAAATATAAAAGAAAATTATTTGCCCTTAAAAAAAGAAGAGAATTCTGTCATTTGCACATGTATGAAATTTGAAAGGCATTTTAAATGAAACAAGCCAGTCACAAAAAGACAAACACTGCATGATCTCACTTACATGTGGAAAACTTTTTTTGAAAAAAAGCTAAATTCATAGGGCTTCCCTGGTGGCTCAGTAGTAAAGAATCTGCCTGCTAATGCAGGAGTCATGGGTTAAATCCCTGGTCTTCGAAGATCCCACATGCCTCAGAGCAACTAAGCCCGTGTGCCACCACGACTGAGCCTGCTCTAGAGTCCAAGAGTTGCAGCTACTGAAGTCTGTGTGCCGGAGAAGACCGGTGCTCTGGAACAAGAGAAGCCACTGCAATGAGAAGCTTGCACAGCAGCAAAGACCCAGCACAGCCAAATAAATAAATAAATATTTTTTTAAAAAGCTAAACTCATTAAAAAGAGAGTAGAACAATGGTTACCAGAGGCTGCGGTGTAGGGAAAAGGGGAAGGTTTTTTGTGTTTCTTTAAAGTAGAATGCTGGTTGCCAGGGGCTGTAAGGATAGGAGAATGGGACCTTATTTAATGAGTATGGAGTTTCAGTTTAGCAAGAAAAGTTTTGGAGATGGATGGTGGTGATGGCTGCACGACAATTTGAGTGTATTTAATACAAATGAACTGTACGCTTACAAATGGTTAACATGGTAAGTTTTATGTTGCACATATTTTACCACAACGAAAATAAATAAATGGAGAGAAAACGCCATCTATCTTCTGTTCTGGCCATACTGAAGAGTTAATGTTGATATAATGGGAATCACCCTGAATCTTTCAAATCTTTGACGGTATCCCTATAACGAAATGAAGTATTATTTTTTCATTCGGTAGTTAGGGAGAGCTCCAGGGCCTTCCATTTAGCCCTTACTCCTTAAGTCCGGCCAATGTCAAAACTGTGCCCTTGATGGAGCAACAGCAACTCTACATATAACCAACCATAAGGTTTCAGGATACCACTGACCCTTGCATGAGACAAGTTGCACTCAAAACTGTTTTTTAAAAATTTGTTCTATGCGCATGTCACATATTCAAAAAAGACTAAACATCCCATTTTAAACAATTAAATACATAATCATTACACTTTTTTAATGTTCCGTTGTGTATCACTCAGAACCCTCTCACACACACATATACTTTTTTGGAAACACTGACCTAGTATGTGCCCCAGTCATCTCATCTTTATCACACTTGTTGTAATTGTGTATTTCAGTGTCCACTCTTCCCACTAGACTGAAGAGCTGAGTCTCCCTGTCCTAAGCACCAAACGCTGGACTCCCCGTGGACCATACACTGAAAATAAGGATCTAAACAATCCCTTCGTCCCATTCAGCTCAGGCTGTCCACAAGCCCATGAGTTCTGGCTGGCTGATGCTGAGCAACCGTTTCACCTTTTGTAGCCCCCGCTTTCACCGCTGCAAAATAGGAGCTATCGCACCTGCCAGGTCGTGTAGGTACGAGAAGTCGAGTCACGGCTGTGAAAGTAGCGGAGCACTATAGAAATTACTAATATTACTAACATTCACTCATCCATTTAACAGCCAGTTTTGAAGCGCACAGGGCCGTGCAGCACGGTTACTACAGCGCACACCCGCTCCTGGCGCAGGTCTCATCCGCGGAATCCCGAAATGAGGAGGGCGTTTCCTCACCAGATTTACTCTCCCGCAGAACTCCGGGTAGTGACCTTATGCAAAATGGCGCAGGCGGCCTCGGGGGCTAGTGCGGCGGCGCGGACTCCGTGTGCCCTCTGACCTGCTGGCAGCGGTGGAGGGGGAGCCGGGCGCCGCCATATTGGCTGTTGTCCTGTGTGGGGAGCGGCGGCGGCGGCGCGAGTGGAGCAAGGGAGCGGCGCGAGAAGCAGCATGACTCGGAGGCGGAGCAGGCCGAGCGGCGGCGCGGGCCGGCGCGAGCGGGCGCGGGCCACGGGGCCGCAGAAGCCCCAGGCGCCGGAGCCCCCACCGCCGCCGAGCCTGGAAGCGGGAGCGGGTGCAGGGCCCCCGGAGGCGCCGGCGGAGCCCTACCGCGACGACCCCAGGGAGGAGGACGAGCCCAAGCTGGCGCCTGGTCCCCAGGTAGGAGCGAGCGAAGCGAGTCTGCCTGCTCGGGTTCTTTCACCTCCCCGGAGTGGGGCTGGGACGGGCTTGGGGATGGACCATTCCCGGCTGGGACCAGAACCTTAACCCTCAGGGCCAGAGCTGAGGCTTTCTCCCCCAAGGCGGGAGTGAGCCTGGACCCTTTGGTCCAAAGCCGAGACACGGCCCGTCCGGTTCTGAGTGAGACCAGCCTCTCTGCCCTCTCCCGCCGCCTCCGGGATACATTCTGGCCGCACACCCACTAGGACGGCTCTCCAGTTTTAAGGCCACAGCTTAGCTCTGTGCCCTTCACCTTCCCTGGGCCCACCTGCTCCCCACCCACCCACAGGCCACGTCGGGGCTGTGGGCCCTGGAAGGCTGCAGCCTGTTCCTCTCCACCCCCTCGGGAGCAGCTCCACCCCTTCCCCTCGCTGCTCTCTCAGCAGCTGTGCCCCCAGCATCTGTCTCCAGGGCGTCCCCCCCAACCCCGCCCCGCCTTGCCCAGCTGAGCAGTTGAAGCAGACAGCCAGGCTGCCTAGAAGACTTATTTGGTGGGGCTTCTGTGCTGAGTTGGAAACCCAGCAAAGCCTGCTCTTTCTCCCCACTATACCCCTGACCCACGAGGCAGCCCACCCAAACCCTCAGATCCCTGGGTTTGGCGAGTCCTGCTGAAAGTGAGCAGTAGGAGGACTCTCCAAGGCTTCCAGCTTGCCACCTGGAAGAAGGTCACTTTCTTTTGAGCAAAGGAGATAATAGGAGGTACCCTGCCAGTGTTCACTTCGAAGCTGGGGTGGCATGAACCACAGTTGCTCTGGGAGGGTTGTGGCACCTGGGGCTGGGTGGCTCGCCCTAAGCTTGCTCTGACAAAAGAGTTTTGAGTTGGTTTTTTGGATGAGTCTGCCGAGGAAGGCAGGCTCCTGCAGGAGTCTTGGAGGGTCGGATGCAGCGCCGGATGAGGATGAGGCGTGGCGGAAGATGCGTTTGGCTCTGCAGACACTGCATCGGGCAGCAGGGGACTCTGGGAGGCTGGTGCAGCCAGAAGGCATGGCTCTTGACAGCCTTCTAGTAGAATCTCTGGAATTGTGCATGTGAGTGGGGACGCTGTTTGGGGTACCATTCCCAGAAAGCCTTTCCTGACCTCCCCAGCTGTGTGAGGTGCCCCTCTGTCCCACAGCCCCCGTGCTCTTCTCTGATAGCACTCCCCGTTCTACAATGACATAGTCTGTTGATGTGTCTGTTCCCCCCACTGAACTGTGAACTCCGCAGGGGCACAAATCATGCTGTCTGTCCCCAGCCCTCCACACGTAGCCCTGGGCCTTGCTGACACAGAGTAGGAATAATTAGGTGAATGAGAGAGAATGAATCCGTTGAGAACCTGAAATTACTGTAACCCAGTTTTTATACTGTCTCCTTTGTGTCTCAGATCATAGTAAGATTTTTAATTAATGAAGATGTCACCACTTACTGAGTGTGAGAAGCCCCCACTTCATCCCCATCCCCTACCCTGGGCTGAGACTGTTTCCAAAGGACTCCTCAAGTTGAGAACTCAAGTTGGACCCCACCCTTGCCTAGTTTAACTTCCCACCCTGAAGCTGTTTCCCCCTCTAGCCTTCTCTGGGCCCCTGGGAGTGCTGTTCTCCAGAAGAGGAAGGTAGGGGAAGGGAGGGTCAGGGAGCTGTTGTCTTCTCTTGTTTACCATTCAGGGTCCCCTGCCACTTAACCAGCCTATAGTATTCATGGCCAGAAAGTTTGGTTGATGGCATAACCATTTGGTTTTTATTTAGGTCACAGTTTTAACATGATAGATTCCTACCTCTTCCACTGCTTAACCTTTCAGTTAATTCATTTATTCACGCTAGGCATTTTAAATACCTTCTTGGCACCCCTGTGTTCTCCTCAGCATTTAGTGGGAATGTGATGAGTTAACCATTGATATAATTATTAGTCTGCTTTTGCTTTGTAAACTCTTTAAAGTGTAGGAACCAAGTCAGTCACTATTGTACCACTAAGCCTGGTGATTGATAAATTCTAGTGAATGAAGATATAAATACTATTAATCCCATTTTTCAGACAAAGAAACAGAGACTCAGAGAAACTAAACATTTACCCAAATAACTCCTACTATAGGTACACCTACCACCACCCCATAAAGTACCTTCTTATGTACTGTGGGGTATTTAGCAAGACTTTTTTTTTAACTCTAGCTGAAATAGGTGAAACAAACGAACAAACTTCTGACTGAGCCCTGTTTTTGCTGGGGAAGGGGGTTCTGGGTGCCAGAAGCAGACCTTTGTGCCTTGGTGAAAAGCTCCTGCTGAAAGAATTGGGGTCAGTGCTTGCTCTGCCCGCAGGCGTACCTTTGGCGAGGACCTCTGGCTCCCACCACCACTTAGCCCCCTGTCTCAAGCACTTAGAGTGGGTGAGTAAGGTGAAAGTCAGTGTCGAATGCCACACTGAAGCCAAAGCTGGAGAATGGGATCACTTTCAGTCTACACACAGGGTTTAATGCCCCAAGTCACATGTTTTGTTTCTTTTTTTGTTTTCATTTGAGCCAGTATTTTTAAAAATCAATTTCCCACAAAACTGGATTTGTGCCATCTGCTGCTAAAAATCTGGTACTGCTAGGCCCACGTTTCCAGAAGTTAGTCATCTGCAGTCTCTGGGAAGTGTCTGCCCTCTTCATCATATGAAGGACACCTGATCTGTGCCAGGCCCTGGGCTAGCTGGTATACAGAAGTGAATCAACTGTGGACCCTCCTCACAAGGGGCTCATTTGGTCGAGAGAACATGTATATAGTAGTCATGGTAAGGCTAGAAGAGCATTGCTTTCTCTGAGTTAAGGCTCATAGGCCTCTCTGGTTCCATCCAATCTCCTTTGCTTATTTTCATATTTAAATGCAAGACCTTGAACTTAATTGGAATCCCAAAAGCCCTTTCTTCTAATTGTTTAGGCCCCTAAACAACATTGATGCATTCACTAAAAACCCAAATCCTCGTTTGTTTGTTTTCCCCCCCGAGAAGACTAAAATAGTTATAGCCTTCTTGGTGAAGGTGGAGGGAGTGGGGGACGAATTACAAAGCAGTTGAAGGAGGCAGAGAGACATAGTATCGAATCTTACAGACTTGGGGTGAGCTTCCTGCTCAGTCTCCTGGCTTTGTTACTCCAGGCATGTTTCTTCCCGTCTTTAAGGCTTACGCAGCTTCACAAGAGAATGTGGAGCAGCCTGCATAGCATCTAGTGCTCCTCATGCCAGAGCTAGAATTGGATATGGCATGTGGCAGGAGCCATTTGGCCATCCAAAGCCTGTGTGTTCTCACCTGCCGGCTCCGCTGGCTGTTTCTAGTTCTCTTGGGCCACTCAGCTTGCAGTCCAGGTGCACACTCACTCAGTAAACCCCCAGGAGACTCGCTAGACTATAAACTGGCGTTGGTGGGGGTTGAGCGCATCCTGTCCTTCCTGTCTCTCCTCTGCAGCTTCCCGTGGGACTTTGCCCAGCCTAGTTTAGAGGAACTCTAGAGACCTGGCTCCACCACTGCTCAGAGTTAAACCTACTCCCTCATGGGACAGGAGCAGATGACAGTATCTTTATTAAAATCATCTCATTATATTGAATCCACTCAGCAGGTATTAACAACCTCTGTGCCAAGGCCTTTATTCAGAGCACACAGATGAACGAGATAATCCCTCTACTGCCCACCTAGCCATTTTAAATGCAGGTAGGAGGAAATAATGCTGAGTAGAGATCCCTGTCACCTCTGGTCCTTTGTAAACCAATAGAGCTTCACTATGTAGAAATGCCAAAAGACCTTTGAAGATTAAAACATACTTCCTAAAATTTTAAATTTCCTTAAAATTTCCCAGAACTATTAAGTTTAATATATGTTAGATGTACAATTAATATCCTAATACCTTCACTTACTAAGCCTAGAATTTTGTGAGCTTGGGCTATGTTTTTAATTCATTTCTGGAGTATTTATTGCACATGGTTCTTGTGTGTTCAATGAGTGGCTGTTAAAAGAAACGTTAGGTTTCTGGCACCTTATTCTTAGTGCCTGCACTGCTAGGCCAGGCTGGCATTCACTCATTCATTCAGGCCCGTTACACACGCACTATGCCCAGCCTTCCTCTCACCTAACCTGCTGTTCACTTATTCTACCAACACTAATAGACTCCTGGTCTGTGCTGGGTCCTGGGCTAGCTGGTAATATAGAAGTGAATCAGACATGGTCTCTCCCCACAGGGGCTCCTGGTCTAAAGAACATATATGTAATAATTACAGTTAAGCTAGAGGAGCATCACTTCCTCTAAGTTGAGTCAAATTCTAGATCCTGGTACACACCTTTAGAAGTGTTTTCAGCCTTTTGTTTGGTTTTCTGTGTATAAAATGACAGTGATACTGGACTCAAACTAGGGTTCAGCAGGCACTGCATGTCAAGCACTGAACACATGTAGTAGCTATGATTAGTATAGTGCTTTGTTTTGAGGATGCACAGATGTGATAGCCTAGAAAGGCTTCTTGGAGCTGAGGCTTCGAGGTCAAGTAGAAGGTCCTCCAGAGAAGGTGAGACAAAGCGTCTAGGCAAAGCAAGCAGTGTAGACAAAGACCCAGAGTCCAGAACTGCCCAACTCATGGAGAGTGGCGAGAAGTCTGACTGGAGAGTTTAGTAGGTTTGGGCTTTAATCTATAGGCTATGAGGAGTCAACAAAAGATGTGGCAAAGTGAATGAGAGCGTGGGAGGAAGTAATTTTCAGTAGAAGAAGCAACTGTGATTGCTTGATTCTACCTCTCTCTCACCCCAACCTAACTAATGATCAGATCCCCTGTGCTTTACTAGACCCTATCCCAGACCTAGAGTCTCTGGGTCTGGAGCCCAGGAACCTGTTCTTAAATTGCCTCAGATGATTTCTGATATGTGGCTGGGTCTGGGAACTGTTTTAACTGAGCATGCCATGGGGATCTCTATGGAGGCCTAGAGTATTCTTTAAAGAATGGAGCTTCCTGGAGAAAGAGCTTTTCCCTAAGCAGAAGAAGAAGCAGCCTTAGTTTTTAAAGAAAAAGCAAACTTTTTCCAGTTTGCCATTTGTCCATATTCTCCAACTGCTAATCTTTCTTTGTGTATCAAAACATGTGCTGCCATCTCTGCTGAACAATTGGGATGCAGTGACTCATGGGATACAGGCCCTGCCCTTGAAAAGCTCACAGTGCTATGGAGAAGACAGATTTTGACAATCGGAGTACACGTGATAACCTCTGTTTAGGAGACATGTAAAAAAAGTGTTAGGGCATCCCCTAACACAGAGCAAAGCACAGTTTATTTTGCCTGTAGACTTAAGGGAATGTAATACCCAAACTGAGCCTCAATAGGAAGAGGCAAAGAGGACAGTGTGAGTGAAGATACATTTGATGAATTGGGGAAAGGGAATGAATATTGTGGAAAGGAGTGGTTCTTGGTTCTTCGTGGTGGAATATGCAGAGCAGAAAAGAACTGAGGAGAAGAATGCTTGTGTCCTCGGAAGGACCCTGTGTTTGCACCTTTCAGTTCTGTGCCCATGTTCCCACCCTCATCCTTCCAAGTGCAAGATGGATGAACATGGTGCTGTCCTATAGGCCACCTCTCCTTTATTCCCTCCCCAAGACTCTTAGCTATCCAGCTCCCTTTGTGGTTTCCCCCGCCATTCTGAAGTGAATAGATATAGAGAAATTAAGGCAGAAAGAAGGGCCTAGAAATATTGAAGGTTCTTATTACGAAGTTGTAGCCAGAGAACATGGACTGGGGGGGTTAAAGAGACCTTGAAGGTCATCTGTCTAGTCTTCTGTCCTGTGCTTCAAGTAATAACTTTGGATTGGGCAAGTCTCACTTAGTAAGTTTCCCTGTCATTTCTTCCAGGACAGAAGAGGAAAGAAACTAACGGGTATTGAGCACCTACTGTGTGCCAGGCCCAGGCCAGGTACTTTACATAATTTATTTCCTTCTGTCCTCACGACTCTGTGAAGTATGGTTTTATTCTCATTTCATAAATGAGGAAATTGAGGCTCAAAGAAATTCAGTAATAATCCAAGATCATACTGAAAATGGCAAAACTTGGATTTGAACTCAACAGTCTGTCTTCAAAGGTCGTTCTCTTCATCCATGAGAACTCTGTTGCCATTACAGAGTAGTCGGTAATAAGGTTTGCCTGAGATTCCAGGTAAATAAGCAGGAGCTTAGGCCTTCCCATGACTGATTGCACCCAGGAAACAGGTTCAACAGGTGAACTAGCCTTTGCAGGTAGAGGGCCACTGGGGTCAGAGAGACTCACTGCTCTATCCTTGACTCAGCCTGTACAGCCGGAGAGAATTCTCCACAAACTGACTTTATGTTGTGAAACTACTGTCCTGTCTCCTGGAAGGACCTGAGCCAACAGCCTGAGTGGGAGTTTGGGTGAAAGCTCAGGGCATGGAGGTGTAGTTGTATTGGCTCCCTAAGAATTAACTATACCTCTGATGGCCAGCATTAGAATGGTCTGAGATTCTTAGCCCTGATGCCTTCCCATTAGTGACCTGGAGTGACGCAGCCATGCCTTTTCAGTATAGTATGTTGGGCTAGTTGGGCTATGTTTTAGTTCCTGTCCTTTGTGTAGAGCAGCTGAGACATAAGCCAGATGGCTTAAACATCATGTATTTATTCAGTGAATGCCTGCTATGTGCCAGGTCCAAGCCAAGCCTAGTTCCTGGACTCATTTAAATGGCCAGGGTCCACTCCCTGCCCCCAAAGAGCTCCCATTCTACAGGGGTTTGGGAGTGGGCAGAGGATATGTGTCTATGGCACAATGCGATAGACGCTGTACTAAAAGAATTCTGCTTAGCCTGGTCCAGCAAAAGCTTCATCAACCTTTGACCAAGATCTTAGAGGATGAGCAGGAATTTCCTGAGGAGCAAAGCTGAGGTTTGATAGGGCACGGTGTATCTGAGGAATAGTACAAATAGAACCTATGGCTCAGGGTGTTAAGCATGGAAATGGAATATGGAGAGATCAGCTGGGGCCACGTTATGAATGCCACGGGCCAAAAGGTATCATAGTGAGAGTAGCAAGCTCCACCAAAAAGGAGCCTAGAGATGACAAGAGACCAAGGTAGGAAAGAGGAGGTAAAGGAAAGAAATCTTCAATAGATAGAAGATTGAATATCCAATATCTTCAATGGATAGATATGGGAGAAGGCACAATATAAGCTTAACCTTAAGGAGAGAATCCCAATGTCCTAATTGGTTGTTTTTAATTTATATTTATTATTTTGTTTACTGATTATAATTGTATATTATTTTAATATGTGTTCCTGCCTGATTATCCAAAATGAATATGAGGCATCCTGGGAGTTTGGGAGCATTGACAACCCTGTGCATGAACCTGCCTGGTTTTACGCATGTGTTCTTAAGGCAGGAACTCTTGTTTCCTAGCACCTAGCACAATGGTTGGCACCAGGTAGAGGATCTGAGGATGTTTGTTGAATGAGGGAATGAGTGGATGAATGGAAGAGTAAGTGGTAATGACTGGGCTAAGTTTTTCTAGGCTGGGGAACTAATCACTTTCTCTGCTTTTGGAAGGGAATTTTAACTGTTGTTGTCTGCCTGCCTCGGTGACAAGGAGGCTTTTGGAGTTGGGCCATTTCTGAATAGAATTTAGAAACTGTCACAGGGCTCCTGGGTAGATACAGCACTGTGTCTTGGGGGAATCCTCTATAAACATATACTAACTCTTGGGAATAAAAGGAACCCATGAAAGAAATGAGAGCAGGTTTGGTTTTGGAAATTAGATCCAGCTTCAAGAGCGGTCCTTGATAGCCATCTGGCCTAGTGACATGTAATTCCCAAACTGTGGCCAGAAAGGCTGTCGTGCAAAATTTTCTCATGACCCCAAACAGCTCTTCAGATATACCATGAACTGCTATATGGTTGTTAATAGTCACTGTTGCTTATAGCACACCCACTGGCTGACAGGCGCTGTTAGATACTTTACATCAGCTCTTCTCAAAGGGTTTGGTCTTGGGAACCTTCTACATTTCTAAAAATTTTTGAGGACACAGAAGAGCTTTTGTTGGTTAAACTATTGAAATTTACCAAATTAAGTATTAAAGTTGAGAAAGTTTAAAAATATTTGGTCACTCGTTTCAGAATAACAGTATTAGATCTATCATATTAACGTAAATAACGATTTTTAAATTAGAGATAACAATTTTCCCAAAAAGTGAGAAAAATGGTCTTGTTTTCACTTTTGCAAATTTATGTCTATCTTAATAGGAAAAGTTCAGATTCTTTTACATGCTTCTGGGGCTTCCCAGGTGGTGCCTGTAGTAAAGAATCCACTTGCTAATGCAGGAGACACAAGGGACGTGGGTTCAGTCCCTGATCAGGAAGATCCCCTGGAGAAGGAAACAGCAACCCACTCCAGTATTTCTTGCCTGGAAAATTCCATGGCTAGAAAAGCCTGGTGGGCTACAGTCCATGGGATCGCAAAGTGTCAGACACAGCTGAGTACGTGCACACACATGTGCTTCTGTATTCAGTCTGTTGGCAGTACATTATTTTGATGGAATTATGTTTTTAAAAAAATTTAACTTCACACAGGTACATAGTTGGAAAAGAGAAAGGTATTTTGATAGCCTTTTCAGATGATTGTTGGTATTCTTCGCAATATGGAATCTGAGAACATATCAATAAAGTCTTTATACTCATTTATGTTAAAATCTGTTGGTTCATCTAACCCTTTGGGTGGACTTTATACCAGTGCATGACTCTGTGGTATCATGCTTTGATCATTTGGAAAAATAGGTTCACTGAGTTATATAGATCTTGCAGATATTTTCCTGTTTCGTTTTATAGTATCAAAAAATAACATTTGTTAATATCACCATCAATTTCATCGTAAATTCTTAAGTATTAGGAAGCTGTCAAGCTCATGGTTGTGGATGCAGCTTTTTCAAAATTCTAATTTTCACCTAAAACTTGAATTTTTATCATTGACCACAGAAACAAAATAGTTTTCCTTGGAGATGATAGGCTTGTTTTGTTCATTT
The DNA here is from genome assembly GCF_029378745.1 of Bos indicus. Taxonomy (NCBI): domain Eukaryota; kingdom Metazoa; phylum Chordata; class Mammalia; order Artiodactyla; family Bovidae; genus Bos; species Bos indicus. The sequence goes on along the minus strand of NC_091766.1, from coordinate 38,813,601 downwards.
TCTGAGAAAATGTCTACCAGTACCCAAGTTTGAATAACCATAGTTTGTCAGTCATTCTTTGAAGTAAAAATGCTCCCTGAAAAATTGGCTTTCCCTTCCTTTGACTTTATCTCTTTTTCCCCCAGGAAAAACTAGAAAGTCCTAGCATAATACTTCTCAGACAAAAACAGAAAAGTCTCGGGCCTGGTCAGATGAGGGCACAGGTACTAGTTTTACTGGGTGTGCATGCCAGCCCCCTGGACTGGGAGTGGCCACCGTCTAGGGTCCTGGCTCCTTGAGAGCTCTGGGGATATGCCTATAGCACAGATACCTTGTGTGAGTAACTCCCCACGTCCAGAGATTTGACATTTGCCCACAGAACGAAGCAGAATTATCTTGGAGCTTTTTTAGCAGATCCCAAATTTAGAGAACTTCTACAACCTTTCCTTTCGCTCCTCCATCTTTTACCTAAGGCTAGACTGGAATCTGGAGAGGCTATGAATTTAACCTGAGATAAGAAGGAATAATTAGTTGTTGCCCAGGGTCTCTGGGTTGAAGAATCAGTTCCAACAGCCTTTCTGATGAAGAAACATGGTTGGAATTTTCATTCATTCGATAAACATGTATTGATCATGTTCTTCATGTGAGAGTACTGTAAAATTGTGCTAGCTGCTAAAAAGTACAGCTTGAGAGCAGCTAGTTGAAAGCCTGAATTGACTACAGGGCATACAAGGTCACGATTTCCAAGAATTTGGAAAGTAGCAGGAGATTGCAGTCAAAGAAACTATAAACCAAGAGTTTTTCTGCCAAAGCAAAAATTTGACAGTATTAACTGTATATAATATCTCCAGGGCTTGGGATTCTCAGTACCCTCTGGCAATTAAAATAGAGATGAAAATATGAGAGAGAACAGTCCACAGGCTCCATTGGGAATTTTACCCAGAGGTAGGCACCAAGGCTTAGAGTTAAGACAACTTTGAGGGTGGCCCCCTAAAACTTCCTGGGCCTAGAAAGAAAGAATCTAATATACCAAACTCAGGACAGTAGATAAGCTAGTTTCCAGTGTAGACTTACTAAGAACAGACCAAAAAAAAAAAAAAAAAGACCAGCCCAGGAGCCTAGATAGTAGATTGAGCATCTCCTGTATAGATCCTCTGAGCTAAGTGCTTTGCATCTCTAATGTCACTTAATCCTCTGGGCAACCTTATGCAACATAGATGGTATCATCCCTGCTTCAGTTTGTACTTAATTAGCTTCCCAGGCCTTGTGTTTCTTCCTTTAACTAGAAAGACAGCCTGCCCTGTAAATTGACTTCCTTTGATGGCTAATCTTATTTATCATGTGTACCATTTCAGCTCTAGGGAAAGTCACATTATTTCCATGAATAAGCAGTCTTGTAATCCTTGAGGAATACAGTCTTCCAACAATCTTCCCCTCTTCTACACTTGCGACTGGAACCATTTGGTTGGAGGTCCAGGGTGGGAAGACGGCCTTTTACTATGGGAAACAACAATTTCAAGCAGTGTCTCACCAAACTGCCTGCCAGCTGTATTGCCATGGGGATACTTAACAAATCTGACTTAGCCACCACATGCCCAACTGAGCCTATGCCCTGTGGTGTACCATGAGGGATCCAGACAAGAATCAGACCTGGTAGTTGCCCTCTAGGAGCACAACCTAGTAGAAGGGACAGAAGATACAGGTAAATAAGTGTAGTAGAAGGCACAAATCTTGTCACCAAGGCCCAGTGTGCTGTGGGGGTATGGAAATGGGAAAGAGAGGTGAATTGTAAGAGGGAATCTCTAGGAAAGCTTGGGTGAGATTAGATCTAGGCTGGGCTTTATTTAAGCCCTGCTCATCTACCTATTGGTAAATGTGGGGAGAAAGAGGGGTTTAGGCAGAGGATCCCCTTTAGCAAAGATGTGACATAGGAGAGCACAAGGAGTATTTGGGGAACTTAAGGAATTACATAGTGGAGTGAGGACAGAGGTTAAGATGCCTGAATGTCACCTTCAGTTCATTACATATGAGAGACTCTTGCATTCTCATAAAATACAGTGACTGGACAGTCTATGTTTTCAACCCTAGTCCTGATTTTAAATATTTTTTCCTATTGCTCCCATCATGTTCATAATTAGTGCCATATGTTGAGTAGCATATATGCCTGACAGTGGACTAGGTGCTTTATCACAGTGCTCACAGCCAACTCTACAAGTCAGAACTTAATCCCATTTTATAGATGGGGAGGCACAGAATAAGTAGAACTTGCCCAACATTATACAGTTGGTAAGTGGTGGAGGCCCAGGATTAATTCCAAAGCCAGTATTGTTTCTTCTATACTCCAGCACCTCCCACAAGTACTTTAGGATCAAGTACAGTCACACAGGTCACATATTTACCTTATAAGAATTGTTTCACTTTTAAAAGAAAACAGCAAATAACGCTACACATTGTCATTTACATTGTACATTTGCGTTCTTGGTTGTTCCTATAAAACCATATATACTGTACTTTACAGGCCACATTAAAAATTTCAAGAATTATTTTACTCACCCAAGATTTTCATCTTCTGTGATAACTCGAACCTAACACTGGAAAATGAAGCTCCATTGTAGTAAAATTGCACATCCTGGTGTTTGCCTAAAAAATACAGTCACTTTGCTCACCTCCTCCTCCTGGAGTTATTAATACTATGGCATCTTGTAGCTATGGAAAGTTTCCTGGGTGCATGTCTCAGAAAGGCCTCCTTTACCTTAACTTCTCTATCAGCCTTCCACCCTTACCATGAGATACTCACCACAAATGGGTTCTAGAATGCAGTTTTCTTTTGTAGCTGCCACTAAGCAGCTGACTTGCTCACTGGACTGTCCCCTTGGCACAGACTTTAGGCAGCATCTCACACGAGTTCCATATGTAAGATTTCTTTTTCTTTCTCTCTGATATTTGTTCCCAAGGTCCTTGTAATTCCCCACATGTTTCAGTGTGCTACTGGTGGCGCTAGTGGTAAAGAATCTCCCTGCCAGTCAGTGCAGGAGATGCAGGAGACCCAAGAGACGTGGTTCAGTCCCTGGGTCAGGAAGATCTCCTAGAGGAAGAAATGGCAACCCACTCCAGTATTCTTGCCTGGAAAATTCCATGGACAGAGGAGCCTGGTGGGCTTCAGTCCACAGGGTCGCAAAGAGTCGGACACGACTGGGCGACTGAGCACACACACACAGGCTCAAACACACATGCTTCTGGTACTACTGTTTCCTTTCTTTTTCTAGAAACCAGGGACCCAGGTCAGTGTAATTGTAACATTACAAATTTAAGGATACCCTGATGCCAACTTATTGTGAGAAGGTGATTTTATTTGAAAAAGATGATGCCATTTATTTTATTGGTAGGATGAAAGTGATACTTGTATTATTCCTTTGCTTAGGCCTCTGCAAATATGTTTTGCCTAGTGGTGGGTAAGTTTGGAAGGTATATCAGTTAACTATTATGTGCAACAAACCACCCCAAAACTTAGTGGCTTAAGACAATACCATTTATTATTTGTCATGAGTCTCTTGGTTGACTGGGTGTTTCTGCTGATTGGGGCATACTTGGCTGATCTCAGCTATACTCATGTATCTGATCTACCGGCCAGTCAGCTGGGAAGACTCAGTTTTCCCCACAGGTCTCTCACATCCCTCCAGCAGCTAGCCTGGTCATGCTTATGTGGCATGGCAGAGGTGCAGGAGCGAGCAAGTCCAGCCATGCAAGGGAGCAAGTAGAAATGCATACACACTTTTCAAGCTCATGCTGGCAGCATGTTTGCTGACGTTCGTTGGCCAAAGAAAGTGACATGATTGTCAGAGTGAGAAGGGACTACAATGCAAAGTTGCAGGATATAGGAAAGCCATTAATGGGGTCATTAGACACAATCAGTCTCTCAAGCCACTCCCTCAGTGTGACAGAAAACCTATAGACTTATATTTCTAGGTCAGCTTTGTCCTAGAAGGAAAAAGGAAAAATAATAATAATGATGACTGTATACTGGGACTGTACTATGGGCATGCACAGGGCTAGGCACTTTCCTTGTTTATGCACCCCCCTCATAACAGCTCTGCGCAGTAGGTAGGAAATCAGAAGTTAAATAACTTGCTCAAGGTCACCCAGCTCATTTGTGGTCAGGGAGGGATTAGAATTCATGTCAGTCTGACACCTAAAGCCCAGGGGTTTTTCACCACACCTCCCTGCTTCTCAGAAGCCCCTGGATCTGCCTTACCCTCCAGCTCGGTTTTCAGCTGAGTTGATACTCTTTGGCTCTTCCAGAATGCTCCTGTGATCCTAATGGAATTGTGCAGCTCTTTGGGAATCCCACATGGTCTCCCAAACTGCGTTAACTGAAAGCATTTTTTTTCCTTTCAGGTGAGGATTGGTCTGTAGACTTCATAGACAGCCCAAGAATTGTGACCTCTCCCAGACATGCCACAGCAGGAAGGGCCGACTCATTAACCTTCAGGATCTGGAGACTTTGGGGCACTAGGGCATTTGAGCATGAGCTTTGGAGTCATCCTCACTGGGGTTCAAATTCTATAGGGTTCAACCACTCACTCCCTCTATAACCTTGGGCAACTTATTTGACTTCTTCTTGAAATGTTTCTTCTTTTCAAAAAAAAAAAAAGATGAGAATAATAACACAGTTTGCAGAGCTGTTTACCAGAACTAAAATTGGGTAAATAAAGTGCCTAACCCAGTGCCTGGCACATAATAAGTGATATCATCAGTATTGTTAATATTGTTTCTAAGCAGAACCTTTCCCCTTCTGGGAAACCCTGTTTCTGTCTGTTGGACAGGTTCCCCCTACCACCAGCCAGTCTGTGCAGACTTGCTGCCTGCTGTGTCACCGGGAACGCAAAGGCTGGGAAGAAGGCCCTTCCCAGAACGGACTGGTGTTGCAGGGTGAGAAGCTGCCCCCTGACTTCATGCCAAAGCTCGTCAAGAATCTCCTAGGCGAGATGCCTCTGTGGGTCTGCCAGAGTTGCCGAAAGAGCATGGAGGAAGATGAAAGGCAGACAGGTCGAGAACATGCAGTGGCGGTAGGTAACCGCTGAGAAGGGGTCCCTGAATGCAGGAGTGCTGCCTGCCCAGAGAAGTCAGGCTGTTGAGCTGTGGCTGCCTTGTGCTCAGGTGGCTGTCCTCAGGCAGCACCTTCGCCCAGGTGCCAAAGAGGCTGCACCATACAGCATTAGCAGCTTGTGGCCCACATTTGGGGGAAGAAAAGAGAGGTTTCAGGCAGCCCACCAGCCCCCAAGGACAGTGCACCGTGTGATGGCCGGCTTGGAGGCACTGGTAGATCGAGATCCTGACCCTCCCTGTGACTGTGCTGCCTTCAGCTCTGTGGCAGCTCAAAAACCAACCGGTATGACATGGAAGGCAAAGGTCAGTTTGAGGGTCTGCAATGCCTCTGTTAGAAGGCTTCCAAGATGCCCCATCTAACTGCCATCTCCTGAATCACAGAGGTCAGACTCCTCATTTTTCATTCCCCTCAGTCCCTCTCTCTAACCCAGAATCAGTTCAGCTTCAGGACTCCTGACTTAAAGACCTTTTTCCTCTCCTTGGCAGCTCTCAGGACTCCCCAAAGGCCACAGCTGACAGGCAGTCTCTGCCACGACCAGAATCTCTCATCACATCCACATACTTCACTTCACAGGGAGCACTGCAGCCCCTCTTGGCAAAGGCCTGGCCCATGTTTGCCCTTGCACCTGGAGTTGTGGGAACTGGGCCATTCCCACAGTTGGTGGGAGGTGCCCCTGGGGAAGCCAAGGCAGCAGAGGGCCAGCCCTGATGTTTACTGTTTTACCATGAGCCTTTTTCTTCCCCAGATCTCCTTGTCACACACATCCTGCAAATCACAGTCTTGTGGGGGTGATTCTCATTCCTCTTCGTCCTCCTCTTCATCGTCCTCTTCCTCGTCCTCCTCCTGCCATGGGAACTCAGGGGACTGGGATCCTAGTTCGTTCCTGTCAGCACATAAGCTCTCGGGCCTCTGGAACTCCCCGCACTCCAGTGGGGCCATGCCAGGTGGCTCACTCGGGAGCCCTCCTACAATCCCTGGTGAGTCTCCAAGCTCAGAAGAGAGCTCTCTCCATAAATGGAGAGAGTTGTGTTTTCATAACCATTTTGTTCAAACAAATCAGATAGGTTATTAAAATAAATAAAAGTGGAGCTGTTCTGGTGGAAGCCAAGTAGGGAATCTAGCCCTTGACTATCTTGGTAGGAATCCTTTCCCCAAGATTCTGAACTCGAAAAATACTGCTGGCATTGGCTCTGATAATTGTTCCCATTGGATCCAAGAGGGGACCTGGTAAGCATTGGCTGAAGAGAAAGTGAAGTCTGCAAGGGCCTTTACGGAATTAGAACTCAGGTCACCTGACTGCTGCAGCAGCACAGAGGGCCTGAGTATCTCCTCTTCTCCATCCAAGGGATGGGTGCTTTTATAAAAGCACTGCACTTGCGTCCACACGAGATTGGCAGTGTGAGCTGCATTGATTATTAGCCAGTTATGCAGCTGTGTAAGCCTTTTTTAGACCCTGGGATAATGCTTAGCAACCCAAAGAAAAAATCTTGAGTTATTGCTGTACTTTCTAAATATGAATTACTGTCTACTTTTAAATGGAGGACCTGAGTTCTTCAAAGGGGTGCTACCCCCAGAATTGTGAGTGGAGCAATACATAATTCCAGTTATTTTGGTGCATGAGCCAGAGAGAGTCGTCAAAGTGCTTTCCCACTTGTCCTCTGAAATTTGGGGCCGCCCAAAAGTCTGGCATATCCTAGCTGCCTTGATGCACATGGCCCAGAAGCAGAGCCTTGTCAGACAGGTCCTAGAGAAGCACTCAAAGATAGAACATACAACCCCTGTTTATGCCCAGAAAAAGTTTTATGACCTTGCATGGGACTGGCCTTCCTGGTGCCTTCTCCCTCAGGCCTGGCCATCTTCAGCCTGTCCAGCTGCTGCCTGCAGAGAAATCTCTCCAACCTAAGGTACCGCTAGGCTTTTCCAAAAGCTCATGGGTCTACCATGCTGAGAGACTGTGCCCAGGCATGTTGCCTCTGGTTACAGTAAGCAGGCTGCTGTAGCAGTGAGCCCTTGGGCCTCCTTCCCAGGATCTGGGCTCCCACTCTGACACCTCTCTCCCCCATCCGCCCACAGGTGAGGTTTTCCCCATCTCGGAGCACCACCGGCACTCAGACCTCACTGCTCCACCTAACAGCCCCACCGGCCACCACCCCCAACCAGCGCCGCTGATCCCATCTCACCCCGGATCCTTTGGCTCACCACCCCACCCGCACCTGCTGCCCACCACCCCAGCAGTGCATTTCCCTGCCCAGGTTTCAGAATGCCCTGTTGCCGTGGCTGCTGCCCCCCACACCCCAGGGCCATGTCAGAGCCCCCACCTTCCCTCCACCAGCATGCCGCTCCTGAAGATGCCTCCTCCATTCTCGGGTTGCAGCCACCCCTGTAGTGGTCACTGCAGCGGGCACTGCAGCGGGCCCCTCCTCCCACCACCCAGCTCTCAGCAGCTCCCTAGCACTCACAGGTGAGTGGCACAAAGAGCAAACTCCCTGACGACTTGAACTTAAGAGTTTGGGGAAAACTTTGGGGTGGAAATTAAAGGGTATACTCTGTTTATGTTTTTTCTATAGTCTTTCCAGATATGAAAGGAATATGTTAATTTTTTTAAAACTTGGGAAAATTTATAAATGTATGAAAATTTTAAATACATGAAAGAAGAAAAAAATTCCTGGCAACCTAAAGATAAACTTTAACACCACAATATGTTTTCTTTTTTTGACGTTTCTATATATCCATAACAAAATGAGGTCCACATTCTGTATTATTTTTGTGTGGTTACTTTTTAACATTATACCATCATCATTTCCCTAGTTAAAATTCTTCAAAAACTTTTTCAGTGGGCACATGTTTTATTGTACAGCTGTGGCATAATTTATTTTATCATTACCCTATTCCTGGATATTCAGGCATTTGTAGATTTTTTTGTAGACTGTTACAAGCATCCTTACACTCAAATGTCAGGAGTTCTGTCCTTAAAGTAGATTCCTAGAATTAACTCTTAAGTACTGAGAAAGTTTGTTTTAATATATATTTGAAAGATACAGTTCTTTGGAGAAGATCTGTCTTTTATAAATCAGATGTGTGTTGATGATGTGTTTCTATTTGCCTCTAAAACCCCACCACCCCGATACAGCACTCCTGGCAGTTTTCTCTTGAGTAGCTTTCCCGTGTGGTAGTGGTGGTGTCTGTGTGGTTTTTCGTTGTCCGGTTTCACTTAGTGCTGTTAGGTTCCCACATGGCTTCTGAACCTCAGCTTTAAAGGCTGGGAAATTCTTTGCTGTTCTCCAGTTGCTGAACATTTAGGTCATCCCAGCATGGCATATAGCATTTTAACATAAATAACATCTTTGCCTAAAGCTTTTCACTCTTTGGGATTTTTCTCCTTGGAATAGATCTGTCAGTGAAAAAAGTTCTCAGTTTAAATGATATGAGGGATTTTTTGCTTTTATTTTATTGAGAAAGGCTCTTAATACATATTGAAAAATTGCTTTCCAAAGGGGTCTCCAAATTGATGTAACCACCAGTATTAAAGCACTAGGAATTTTTAACGGCTAATACAGTAGATGAATAATGGGCAGTTGGGGTTAAGCTTCTCTAAGCACCTTTTTATTTTGCACCACCCAATATGCAGGATCTTAGTTCCCAACCTGGGATTGAATCCATGCCCCCTGTAGTGGAAGTGGGAAGTCTTAACCACTGGGCCACCAGGAAAGTCCTCTAAGCACTTTGATAATGATTCCTGCCCCAGGGAACCTCCTTGGCTGTTCTTGTCCCACCCTTCCTCCTGGCACCCTTTGGCATCAGCCCTGGAGCATTCCCACTGCTGATGGCCAACCCAGGACTCTGACTCTTCTAGCACGAATTCTGGGACCTTTCAGACCTTTCCTTACCCTGGGAAATTAGTCCATATTACAAGATGCTTCCTGAAGTCCAGAGGCAGAGCAGAGCAGTGCAGTGGGAGGGTGAGTCCTAGCTGCTCCTTGGGCAAAACGGTGAAGCACCCTGAGCCTTGGTCTCTTCTGTTGCAGCGTGGGGATGGCAAAACCTGTTTTGCAGGATTTGGGGATTGTTAGAAATGATTTGCTATGTACAATACCTGGCACAAACAGTAGCTCAAAATATGGCCCACAAGGCACATTTGCTCTCCTAACCTCAAGACATGGCTAAGGCAGCTCTGTGCAGTGGTGCGATCTCAATCAGAAGGACCTTTGAGCATGGTCCACTGTCACGTCCACTGTCAGGGGCCCGGATTCAATCCCTGGTCAGGAAACTAATATCCCAGAAGCCACATGGTATGGCCAAAAACAAACCCACAGTGTCAGGGTGGGGGGAACTGTAGAGAAGGAAAGGACGTCGGCCTCCTTTGGATGTTCCAAGGAACCATCAGCCCACTAATCTGTTCAGACACCTACTTCCTGAGCACTTACTGTGGATAGGCTTGTGTACACACTGGGACCCAAAAATAGAAGTGGCATAAAAAAAAAAAAAGTGGCATAGTCCATATCTTCAGGGAATGCACACTTTGGTCTGGAAGACAGATGGGTAAATAGACCGTCACTATAGTGTGTGATAGAGGTATACTTGGCACCTCAGAGTCCAGAAGGCTCATGTGGTAGACTTGGGGAGGGGAAGCACGGGGAACCTTTCCAGAACAGTGCCATTGGGGGGGGCCCTGAGGAACAGCGGGGGTGTTTGCCTTGTTCTTAAAAGGGGCTCATTCTGTTTGCCTGCCTTGGTCTTTGTGGGATGAGGCAGATGAAGGCGATGGTGGGGCTGCTCCCCAGGCTCCTCACAGCGTGCTCCTGCCCTGCCTTTCCTCACCTTTGGGCCTGTCTTTTCTCCTAATTCAGCAGGGACCCTGGGTGCAAGGGGCACAAGTTTACCCACAGTGGCCTGACGTGCCAGCTTCCCCAGCCGTGCGAGGCAGACGAGGGGCTGGGCGAGGAAGAGGACAGCAGCTCGGAGCGTAGCTCCTGCACCTCGTCCTCCACCCACCAGCGAGATGGGAAGTTCTGTGACTGCTGCTACTGTGAGTTCTTCGGCCACAATGCGGTGAGTGAGCCTTCCCAGGCCAGAGCAGGCTGGGGGCCAGCCGAGGGGAGCCAGGGGAGTACCTTGCTCTTCCCAGGGCCCCACTTGCTCTTGGAGCTAATAATTGTGCTTGGACCCTGTGAGTCCTCACCAGCACCTGCTTGCTAGATCCTCACGGCATATGGATGAGGTAGAGATTTTTCAAGTTTGCTACCTTTGCTCTTCTCATGGTTTCTCTTAAGATTGACATTTTTTCCTTAGGCAAAAAGAAAGGAAGTGGCAGAGGAAAGCTATGATTCTGATGAGTATGTATACATAATGTGCATAATCACAGAGAAGTGAAGGCTTGTGCGTGATGAAGGCAGAGTGGAAGCCAAGACTCTCAGTCCCCAGTGTGGGAGCCAGGCAGGGGACAGGCCGTGAGCACAGATGGCGCCAGGAAGGAGGCTCATAGCAGAGTACAGGCTGTCTCTGGACGGGGAGAAAGCAGTTCAGAAGTCTCATAAGGTGAAGAGGAAAGGGCTTCTGGCTAGGGGAGAGCAGTTGAGGACAGAAGAAATTCAAGCAGTTATGTTGCTGGTCGCCTTTGAGCTAGAAGTTGTTATCCTCATTTTAGAGATGACAAAATTGAGGCTCACAAAGACTCAGTGAACCTGCCCAAGGTCATACAGCTTCCGAGTGACGAAGCCTGGGCTCAAACCTGCTTTCCTGGCTCCCAAGTCAGTGTGCTCGCAACACTGCTGCATACCTCCCACTCCGCCCACCGCTGCCTTGGCTCCGAGCCTGGCTGAGGGCGAAGCCATTTGGCCTCTGTGGCTGTGGTAGAAAGAACAGTTGTCTTACTTCTCACCACATGCTTGGTGCCCGCGGGTGGGAGTGCTCCGGGCTTCCCAGGCCCAGGGTGTAACGTCAGCACCTCCCCTCCCCCAGCCACCCGCTGCCCCGACGAGTCGGAATTATACCGAGATCCGAGAGAAGCTTCGCTCAAGGCTGACCAGGCGCAAAGAGGAGCTGCCCATGAAGGGGGGCGCCCTGGGCGGGATCCCTGGGGAGCCCGCCGTGGATCATCGAGATGTGGATGAGCTGCTGGAATTCATCAACAGCACGGAGCCCAAAGTCCCCAACAGCGCCAGGGCTGCCAAGCGGGCCCGGCACAAGCTGAAAAAGAAGGTGGGTGTGGGGGGAGCCCAGCTCTACCACCTCTTTTCCCCCGAGGACTCCCTCGCCCCCAACCCCCAGGACTTCTCGGGCATGAATAGTGCTGGCTGCCAAAGGCCTTGGCAGGGCTTTTTTCTCTGAGAAGGTCTGAATGAGTTTGGGAGGCATCGGGGTAAGGGAGCCAGGGGTCCAGTGATTGGAGGAAAAACAAATCCTGGCGTCAGAAGCCACTTGCTGGCTTCCTCAAAGCTTAGGACTTGCTTCAGTCAGTCATATGTTCATTCAGCAAACACTTCTGCAAATGCTTGGAGCCAAATATGATGCAGTTAGCTTCTTACCCTGGAAAAGCTCAGTCCAGTGGAGAAACAACACTGGACAAGCATATTACTGTGCAACAAGTGCTGGGATGGGGGAAGCCCCCATCCTGCCTGAGGCACTGGAAATGGCTAGATCACCAGGCTGCCTGGAGAGCTGAGTTGTAGAGAGTGAGTACAGATTAATCAGGAGGACCCTCCTGGCAGCAGGCATAGCACATCCACAGCAGTTTTTGAAGCCAGAGCTCACACCCAGGAGAAGGCAGGCAGATAGCAGAAGTGAGGAATGGTATTGCTCAAGAGCTCTGACTTGATCCTACAGCTGAGGGGGGTTCACCCAAGGGCTTTAATCACACAATGCACTCACCAGATGGACTTCCCAAGGTGACTGTGTAGCAATGTGGAAGGTAGCCTGAAGGAGTGATCCTCCAGGCCAGAGACCCAAGAGCCAGGGGAGAGGTGATCAATAGTGGGCCTAGAGCAGGAGAGCTGGAGTTTTCAGAGGAGGCAGGCGATCTCTTGATTTCAGGTCAAGGAGATGATAGAGTCAGGGTACCTCCTAGGTGTTTGCCAGGGTGGCTGGCAGGATGGCATGCTTTACTGAGCACAGGTGGAATTGGCAGAAGACGGAATTCAGTTGGGGCACAGTGACTCAGAGATTCTCAGAGGTCCGAGTGGAGATGGCGATGTGGGGCTGGGAGTTGCTGGCATGGAGATGTAATTGAAGCCATGGGAATGACCCATCCTAAGGACTGAGTGAACTCCTCCCAGAAGGCTGAGGACAGAACCAGGGGAGCTGTTCCCGGGCAGCCTTGCCGCCAGGCGAGCAGCAGAGCTTGATGACTCGTCCCCTGCCACCTCATTACCTCTTAGCCTGCCTGCCCCCAGCTGTGTCTGCACAGTGCCACACTCAGGAGCTCAGCAGCTGAAGAGAATGGGTTTGACAGTCAGCTAGCTCCAGGTCCTGGGTGGTCAAACAGCCCTGGTGCTCTGGAAAACAGCAGTGCTTCTCCATCTTTTTCCAGCTCAAAGGACAAACCAGGACCCCTTCCCTGCACCCTGAAGTAGTAAACCAAAGGGTCTTTCCACTGCCTTCAGAAAGTGGTCGGCATTTGCTGTCTCCTTGCCAGCACTGCCTGGCCAGAAGTGTGCAGTTGGCAGAAGTGGTCTCTCTGGCCTTTCCTGGCCTCCCAAGGCTGTGGGTTCCCGGTTAGGTCCCAGGGAACACACTTCACAGTTCCCAGGCCTGGTATGTTTTTCATGAATTTCTGCCTGGATATCCTTTCTCCTTCACCTCTGCCCTCTCCTTTCCCTTCTAAAAACCTCCTCCCAAGCCCAGTTCAGATGTTTCCTCCTTCGCAGTCTTCCTCAGGTAACATCCACTGTGCTGTGGCTGCATCTCGCACATCTCTCTAGTCTGCCATTTATCATTCTCTATTCACAGTTCAGAAACTGCCTGCATAGCTCCCATCTGCCCCACCCAGTCTAGAGGCCAGGATACAACACAGAGTAGGCAGTTCTGATGTCCTGTAACTAGTGATCATGGTCATTATCTGTTTATACATCAGCCTCCTCCACAGTACCCCTCCGTCACCTCCCAGACTTAGCTACAATCCACCAAAAACACATCTTCCACCACGAAAGGCATCCATCCACTACCCACCTGGGGAGACAGACGAAGCTGGGTATTTTTCTGTTCCCTCGTACCATTTCCAGCCATGACTCTTCAGTGTCCTAACCCTCGCTCCTTTGAAACCGACCCTGGGTCTGTCATCTGTAACCTCTCACCACCACTCCTCTTCATCCCCAGAAGACTGTCTGTCACCTGTCTTCCTTTCTCAGGCCAGTTGAGATCCGTTGAGTATCATTCATTCACTCTCCTACCAGTCCTCTCAGCTCCTCATTGTCCTTCCATTATGCCCACTTAGAAAAACCACAGTCCTGGGTTCAGCCCCAGCCTGCCTATCTCCTACACCTTGAGGTGCTAGATTGAATCTGTCTTTGGCACCCTGGCCAAGTAGTCTCCCACCTGCCTGAGCCCCCACTTTGCTGTTCTCTAGTCTTTTGAATCCTCATCACTTCCATTCACCCCAGCCTCTCTGTTAGACCTCCATTCTGCTCCAGCTGCCAGCCTCTCCCCACCCCCACCTTACTTTTTGGCAGATAACTCACTTCCTGTTTCAACAAGGATTCAAAGCCAGTGGAGAGGCACTGTCCTACAGAGTTCTTCTTGCATGAAGGAAGAGTTAACCCTTTTCCTACCTAAAGCCTGTGCTGTCCTTCTTGCCTCCTCAGCCTAATACCACTTCCTGCTGTGTGGCTTCAGCCTCTCACTGTGCCCAGTACTCTGTTTTTTGAAAGCCAACTGTCCTTTGAGCATACAGCCTCTCTTAACCACCCCGGTCTCTTTCCTCATCACACAAAAACGTCATCTGCATTTACTCCTGTCAGCTCACTGCAAATTGTCTTCTACCTCCACTCCTCCATAGAGCCACTAGTGACTTCTTTGTTGCCAAATCATTTTCTCCTGTTCCATCTTCTTTTCTTCTAGGTAGATCTCAACTTTATTCTCTTTTTCAAACTCTGTTTTCTTTGACCTCTCCAACCTCATTCAAGTTGGGGCAGGGAAAGGGAAAGGGGAGGCCACGTTTTCTACATTTCTCACTTCCTCTCTGCCCTCTGTCCTGTCGCCTTTGTGAGCACGTCTTCCTCTGCCTGGCCCTCCCCCTTAAAGATAGCTCCCTGGGAGAGAGCCATCTGGATAGTGTTTCCTCCCAGGTCATTATGTCTCCCTGTTTCCCCCTGCACTTCACAGTGACATATCCTACCCTGATGGGTACCTCCTCACGGACATTCTACAGGTACCCAAACTCAGCGTATCCCAAACTGAGCTTGTCACCTTTCTCCAAAAGAGCCCACTTTGCCTTCTCCGTTGTCTGTCTAGTTAATAGCACCACCATTCACCTAGTTGCCTCAACCAGAACCCCAGATGCCATCTGGGGAGGACCACATCATGGTGATGGAGAGCAGCAGGCCTTGCAATTGGACCAGTTTGAAACCCGGCTCTGCCGTACTTGCTGTATGACCTTGGGCAAATCACTTAACCTCTAAGCCTCAGTTTCTTCCTCCATAAAATGAGAATAATGGTAGAACCTAAAATTCAAGGCTTTTGTGAGAATGAAATGGAGTGATGCACAGAAAGGTTGGGCAGAGGGAACAGAGTAGTTGCTGCAGAAACAGTAGTGATGGTTGATGATGTTTTCATGACTCAGCTCGTTCTCTCCCCGACCCGTCACCGAACAGTCCTGGCCATGTGACCCCCTCCAGTAGCTCATACCATCCACTTCTTTCTACCCTACTGGCACTGTTTAAAAAACCTTCAGTGACTGAACGTTGCCCATAGGCTCAAATCTAGGATAAAATATGGCCTGTGGGGCTCTTAAGGATCTAGCCCCTGCTTAGCTTGCCAGCTTCATCTCTCAGTCTGCCCCTGTGGCCTTCCAGCCCACTCTACTCCACCCAAAAGAAATCTGTGCTCCAGCTGCCTTCTAAGTATTTGCATTCCCTAAATATTCTGCGTGTTCCCATTTCCCAGCCTTTCTTCTACGTTTTATCTAGAATATGTTTGTCTTACACGTCCCAGGATAATCCCACTTACCCTTCAGTGCTCAGTGAGGTATTGCCGCCTCTGGGAAGCACCTCCTGATGGCCCAGTCTGGGTCCCCAGAGCACCCTGTGCTTTTTCCCCCTGTTACTTTTCACACTGTCTCTCAGAATTAAACAGCCTGTTCGCACGTCCATCTCCCCCAGCAGACTCAAGTCAGTGAACAGAGAGTGCCCAGAGTCCAGCCCAGTGCCTCATATAAGGTCACAGGTCAAGAAATGATTGTCAAATGATACTGAAAAACGTGAGAACTTCTGAAGATCACCCCTGGGTATGCTTTCCTGACTCACCACTTAACTAGCATGTAATCTTGGATCAGTTCCTTAACTCTTTCCAAAGTCGAGTTTCCTCATCTATAAACTGAGGATAATGACACAGCAAGGGCAGTTGTGGGGATTGAATGAGGCAACATGGGAAGGTACCAGGCTTTTGGTACATAGCAAAAATGTGTGGTTCCATGCTTTTTCCTTCTCTCATTACAAAATTATACATGATTCCACATCATTCCCTCTACACCAGTCGTTTCACACTTGTATAGCAGCAAAAGTCTTTTCTGCAATTGAAATTGTCCTCAAGCCCTCAATTCCTAACAAATGAAAGCAGAGCTGTTCTGGCACAGAAGAAGAGCAAAGTAAAGGGCCTTCCAGTTCTTTGTCCATCGCCATGACCTCAGAGCTCTGCCTGTAGCCTTGAACTCCACGGCTTACAGCCTGATTATTGCCCAGAGAAGGGGACACACCCCCACTGAGGTGTCCTGATGGTGACCCTGTGACATAAATAGGTTGGTTGTTTTTCTCCCAAATTTATAAATGGAGATCGTAAGGTTCAGGGAGAATAAGTGATTTGTCCAACGTTCCACAGTTGTGGTCCTAGTCAGCTACAGAACCAGCCTGTTAAAAAGATGAGAGGATAAATGTATGCCCCCTGGGGCAGAGAGTCACCCTCCTTAAGTTGACATTGTGGTGGCAAGCCCTCTTCTCACACAACTTTTCCTGTTCCTCCCCCTCCATTCCCAAATGTCATCTGGCCCCTAGCACATCACTACCACCTCATTCCCGTTGGCTTTTGAAAACTGTCTCCTGTCTCCCTCTAAAGGCCCCCTCAGCCTGCTGGTGCCTTGAGGTTGGGCAGAGCTGGTGCCACAGATTAGGGGTGGGGTGACTCAGAGCCCACAGACTTGCTTTCACTCTCCCGATCTGACTGTCAATGCTGAGTGGCAGAGTCCAGCCTCCCTCAGCCTCCTGGTCCTCACCTGGGCAAAGGGGCTGCTTTTACCTCTTGCTGTGGGGCCCCTTGTCTGCCACTGGGCATGCTTTAGGTGTGCCCTTGATTCCTTGAGGCCAACTAAGCAGTGAGTAGCCTTCCTATGGGAACTTGGCCCTCTCCAATAGTACCCATAGGCAGCCTCAGGAGGGCACACACATTTCCCAGCCACCCAGAACAGTGTGATCTACCATGGTATCTCACAGCCCCACATCTATCTTCTTGAAAGACCTACATGTTGTCATGGTTTTTTTTCTCCTGCCACCTGCAGAATTGGAGAGAATGCCTCCATAGTAGCAATCTTCCTTACACGTATCCCCACTTTGGACTTCACTCCAGAATTACTGTCCCCATCTTGCAGATGAGTCCACTGAGACTCAGCAAGTGAGTGAATTGCTTAAGCTTATCCCTGGGAGGGAGATCCTATCCCTTTTGAGATCCTATAACTTTTTTAGGCCCTAGGACTGATTCTAGGGCCCTGGATGAACAAGCTGTAAAAACCCTACCCTCTGTTGGTGTAACTGCCTCCATCGCCACGACATGTACCTGTCAGATTGCATTTCATCCTTGTTACTGTAGGGTGAGCAGGCCAGGATTGCCATGCCCTGCTTCTAGCCAGTTAGTGGGAAAGCTGGGCTGAAGGCAGACGTGTCAGGTGTCACACTGTGCCTGGCAGCTGCCAAGCCTCTGCTGAAACTGCCTCTTGTCTTGGCAGGAAAAAGAGAAGGCCCAGTTGGCAGCAGAAGCTCTGAAGCAAGCAAATCGTAGTGTTTCTGGAAGCCGGGAGCTGAGGCCTGCCAGGGAGAGTCTTTTGGGGTGGCCCGATCGGGAGCTGGATCGGGTCAACAGCTTTCTGAACAGCCGTCTGCAGGAGATCAAGAACACTGTCAAGGACTCCATCTGTGCCAGCTTCAGTATGTGTGAGCTCAGCGTGGACAGCAATGGCTTCTCTAAGGAAGGGGCCACTGAGCCAAAACCTCAGAGTCTAGCCCCCTCAAACCCCAGTGGCTCCTCAGAGCAAAGGCCTGACATTAACCTTGACCTGTCCCCTTTGACTTTGGGCTCCCCTCAGAACCATATGTTGCAAGCTCCAGGAGAGCCAGCCCCACCATGGGCAGAAATGAGAAGTCCCCACCCACCATGGACAGAGGTGAAGGGCCCCCCTCCTGGTATCATCCCTGAGAATGGGCTAGTGAGGAGACTCAACACCGTGCCCAACCTTTCCCGGATGATCTGGGTCAAGACACCCAAGCCAGGTAACCCTAGCTCTGAGGAACCAAGCATAAAGGGGGCCCCTGGTTGCAAGCAGGAGCTGCCTGAGCCTGTGGCCTCAGGTGGGAAGCCACGGAAGGGCAAGAGACAGGGTAATCAGGCCAAGAAGAGTGAGGTGAGCCCAGCTTCCCAGTCCCCAGCCTGCCTTGAGACTCCCAGTGCCAAGGGCCAGACCCCTAGCCCCAAGCAGCCAAGCAAGGCCCCAGAGCCTCCCAGAGTGGACAGCTGTGCTGAAGCTGGAGAAGGGAGCCAGGGGACTCGACCAGGACCAGGCTGGGCTGACAGCCCCAAAGCTGACAAGGAGAAGGGCAACTCCTGGCGAAACTGGCCAGGTGAAGCCAAGGCACGGCCTCTGGAGCAGGAGTCTGTACAGCCCCCAGGCCCAGCAAGGCCGCAGAGCTTTCAACAGGGCAAGGGCCGCAGCCGCCGGAGCCGCAACAAGCAGGAGAAGTCAGCCTCCTCCTTGGGTGAGTGCACCAGGAACTGACTGACTGATCGACCCCCACCCAGCCAGGCCATGGGGTGGAGGGCAGTCCTTACATGTGAGCAGCATTGCCCCAGGAGCATGACCCAGAGGCTGCTGTGAGCACTGAGCCCTCCTGGCTATGTCTTCCTAGACGATGTGTTCCTGCCCAAGGACATGGATGGGGTGGAGATGGATGAGACTGACCGGGAGGTGGAGTACTTCAAGAGGTAGGTGTGAGGCTGCCTGCTCTCCCACTCATGGTGGACTCCTGCCCCAGGTAGGGACACAGGTAGCCAGGATGGATCATCTGGGAAGGTGTAAGGAACTGGGAGCAGGAGGGATGTCAGTTCCCAAGAACGAGGGCTTTCTCCAGTTTTATTCACCTGCATTTCTTTGTTCTTGCCTGGGTTGAGTTTTGGGGGCAGAGTCTTATGTAGGTGGGGGGAGAGAGCCATATACATACAATCCAGTGATAAGAGCTATTAGAGGAGTTAAAGGCATGGGGCTAGGGCCTAGGAGTGGCCAAGCTGAAGGATGGGGTGGCCAGGGCAGCCCTCCCCAAAGAGGTGGTAACCAGACTGAAACCTGAGGAATAGGAATGAGTGGGCCAGATAAAATGAAAAGGGTTTGAGGGCAGGAGAAATACATCATCCTGGGAGGAACAGAAGACATCCCAGTTTAGCTAGAGTAAAATCCAGGGTGAGGAGGCCGGCTGTATGCTAAGGCAGGTCACTCTTCACACACTACCCCTTAGGCATGTGGGCATCTCATCGGGCAGCCCCATACTGTTAGACTCAGACACCTGGGAGTCCAAGGGGTTGTACAGAGCTGACCTGGTTTCCTTAGTGGCCAGGGTTCGCAGGTCTGGAAGCAGGTCCAGTGGGGAGAAGAGAGAACCTCTTGATTGTGCCCCCACCCCACCCCCTGCCTGGGCATCTCCCAAACCCGACAGGTTCTGTCTGGATTCTGCAAAGCAGACGCGTCAGAAAGTTGCTGTGAATTGGACCAACTTCAGCCTCAAGAAAACCACTCCCAGCACAGCTCAGTGAGGTATCAAGACCCCTCGAGTGTTTCGTGCACCCCTTCTTCCCATGCTCTGCCACGTTTTGTGCCACTGCCAGGCCATTTCACGCCCTGGGGCACAGGGAGTTGGACTAGGTGCTTTGCCAGCCCCATCTCCTCTCCTGAGAGCCCTCCTGTCCCTGTTCCTGAAGGGCCGTTCCAGCACTGCCATCCCCTGGGGTGTCCCTGCCAGGCCTCTAACTTCCCTCACCAGCCGCCTCCCAAAGTGCCCAGGGGGCCATGGGCCTTAGAGGGTTGCCCCCACCCTTGACATTATCGGCCTCAGGATTGAATCTCATTGGCCTGGTCTGGCTCCTCTATGCAGGCTACCAAGGTGCTTCCCAGCTGAAGCCATGCAAAACGGACCCAGCCCCAAGAGAACAGTGGGAGGGCAGTCCCGCTAGACCAAGGCCTTGGAGGTCATTTAGGCGTAGAGGCTAGGTGGGCCCTCTTCCTCAAACAGGATGGGTTCCATGAGGAAACCGGTACTGAAGCTCCCTCCTGGAAGAAGAGCCTGGCCCCTAGCTGGGCTCTGGCCTCCCCTCCCAGCCACCTGCACAGGTGGTCTTATCTGAAATATTGACATATCAGATGTTGTTCTAGGCTAAAAACAGAAAACTGAGAAGGCAGTGGGGCTGGGAACCCCCAGGGCAGAAGAGAAGACTGGCTGGCTGGCAGGCCTTGGGGCTTAATGGCTGTACAGAGCCATAGTTCACCCTAAGATGCATGCCCAGTGCCGGGCCTCTCAGGCTGGTGAGCATACAGCTGCCTTTAAGGCAGTAGGGAGCTGGGGCAGGTGGGCTGAGCTCACCCCTCAGGAGGACGTCCTCTCTTGTCCCTTTCTCCTTTGCCCAGTGCCAGGGCAGCAGACTTTTTGGACCCTTGACTGAGTCCCTGAGTCCCCTTTTGAGTCAGGATCCCCCCCACCCTTGACACTAGCCTCTGCTTCCCAGGCAGCCCAGGGCTGGGCTCCCTGTAGGCTAGTCATGTTTGTACTAACCCAGAGTCAGGATAGTCCTCAGACCCGCCTCAGCTCCTCTGCTCTGTGGGCCTGGGCTCCCTGATTCTTTGTCATAGTATGTCCACGCCCCCCAGGAGCTTCTGTCAGGGTCAGGGTGCCATCCTGCCTTTCTTCACCACCTCCACAGGAGCCAGGAGCTACCAGAACCCCAGGCACCTTCATCTGTTGCCCCTTTTCAGAGAAAACAAGTCACACTGCCTTTTCCCAGCCCAGTGCCTCTGTCATGTAGGAAGCCTCATCCAGCCATCTTCTCTCACTCCCTCTTGACTGATCTCTTTCTCAAGACGGGGGTGCTCCCCAATAAATGCCCTCCTTTGACCTTCTCCACCCTTCTCGTAGCCTTGACTGTGAGCCCTGAGTGTGTGAGAGCACTGCCTGTGCAGGCTGGAGACCCAGCCTGGGCCAGGCACCTGGAGCCGAGGTGGGAGTCTTGAGAGATAGGTGACCTCTCCACGGTCAATGGGAGAGGCTGGGCTCTTCCTCCACCCTGGCCTACAGCAGGAGGTCTGGGTTCCTCAAGTGTTGTCCTCATTCCTTGAGATTCAGGATGATGTTCAGTGGGGCGGGGGTTCTGTCTTAACCTTCATCCTCTGCTGGAGGTGATGGGGAAAGTCTGTTCAGTGTTTTCAGCCCAGTGGACAGAAATAGCAGGCAGCTGTTCCTGCCTCCATGGGGACCTGTGGAGACTCGGAGCCAGCACAGGGAGGCTGCTTTGGGGCCATTTCTCACCATGTGGCCATACTCTTCTGTTTTCTCAGCCCCTGCCAGACCAGCTTAAGGGTGTCCTGAGACCCCAACTGCCAGCCGAAGGTCTACAGTTTCTCCGTCACATCCCCACCTACCTGCCCAAGACCCCACTCCCGACTCCACCATCCTGGACCAACCAAAAGCTGAATAGATGCTGCTCGTGCTGGGGCCCCTCAGGACCTCCGCAGAGCCGCTTCCTGGTGCTACGCAGCCTCCACACTCAGAGCCCGGAGGCTGGGCTGGCCTGTGGGCTTGGGGGCTGATGGTACTGCTGGCCCAACACTGCTCTTTTTGTGTTTGGTTTTTTGTTTTTGTTTTACTTGTTTTTCAATTCTTTACTTTTGATACTGTGAAAAATCTTTCCTGCCGAAAGATAAAGCAACATTTGGACACAGAGTCGGTGTGTTGATTGAAGGTTTACTCATCCGGGTGGGGCATGAGGGTGAAGGATGTACTCAGAGACATTGTAGTCTGCCTTAGTCATTAACTTTCCTGAGCGCGTGCTACCGCAAGAGGTTGGCATCAATTCCAGTTAATTCTGTCAGCAGTGCTAAGCAGAACTATTAGCCCATTTTATGGATGAGGAGTTAAAGCCAAGACAGCAAAGAGACTACTGAGCTCAGTTTGGCCAACTAAGATCCCAGGTGGTGCAGTGGTAAAGACTCGGCCTGCTGATGCAGGAGATGCAAGAGACTCAGGTTCGATCGCTGGGTCAGGAAGATCCCTGGAGTAGGAAGTGGCAACCTGCTCCAGTATTCTTTTATTTTTAATCGAAGGATAATTGCTTTACAGACTTTTGTTGTTTTCTGTCAAACATCAACATGATCCAGTATTCTATAACTGGAAAATTCCATGGATAGAGGAGCCTGATGGGCTATAGTCCATTGGGTCTCAAAGAATCAGACATGACAGCGTGCGCACACGCACACACACACACGATTAAAGCATAGGTCTGTATGATGGTAGCATCTGTGCCCCCTCCTCCTGTTAATAAGTATGGAAACCCTTAGCAACCCCTTCCCCACACTGTGGCTTAGTTTCCTTCCCTCCAAGATGGGCGAGTTGGAGGGGTGGGACTTGGACTCTGCACAGCTAATGTGAGAAACCATCAGGAAGTCTTGAGGCCTTGTGGATTGTGTGTATACCTATAGCCTGGATGATTGAAGCTGTCAGGGAAAGGTGAGGTAAAAGTAAAGGTGGAGTTTTATAAGTTAGATCTGAGTTTACAATGGGCATGGATGTGTAGCCAAAGTACCTGAGTGTTAAGAGAAGAATGAACTCTTGTGTAAAGCAAACTACCTCATCCCCTGCTCCCCACCATGGGTCTTACCTTGTTTGTGAATTCAGATTTTAATATAATAGTTTTGCCAGAAATGCTCACACACACTTTTGTCCCAAATCCTCACCTCCAATGTCATTTTCTCTACTAGAACAGCTCTTAGCTTGTGCTCATGTGGGGAGTGACAGTGGCAGCAGCTACACCTTCACCAACAGGTCTTCGTGGAGTGTTGGGACCAGGATCCAAAGCCACTCCCTCCTTCCCCACCAGGTTGAACCCTTCCCTACCCTGCAACACACACACACACACTGGGCTAGCAGTACCACTTCTTCCAAAGAGGTGAAACAGCACTGACCACAGGCTCACAATTCTTGGTCCCTTGGCCAGTCCTCAAGGAAGTGCGGCCACTTTTCTGTGAAGCCTTTCTTTGTATATTTATTACCTGTGCTTCTCGCCTTCAACTTTTACACTGGGATCCTGCTCTGCAACTGAATTGTCACAACTATGAAAAATTCTGCTTCATCTGCAGAGTTGCAGATCTGATCAAGCAGCCACTTTACCCACAGAAAGTGAAAGTCACTCAGCCATGTCTGACTCTGTGACCCCATGGACTGTATACCAGAGTGGGTTGCTATGCCCTCCTCCAGGGGATTGAACCCACCCAGGGATTGAACCCAGGTCTCCCACATTGCAGGCAGATTCTTTACCAGCTAAACCACAAGGAAACCCAAGGATACTGGAGTGGGTAGCCTATCCTCCAGAGGATCTTCCCAACTCAGGAATTGAACCAGGGTCTCCTGCATTGCAGGTAGATTCTTTACCACCTGAGCTATCAGAGAAGCCCTTTCTCACAGAAAAAGAGCTCTATGAATGGTGTTCAGGGTTGTTCAAGTCTGGCTCCTGCCTCTGGCACACTCCAGCCACACCTGATGACCTCAGTCTCCGAACAGAACAATGCTCTCCAAACAGAACACAGACCAGCTAGGTCTGGCACCCTCAGGGCTCCTGACTTTTACTCACTTGTTTCCCTCTTCAGAATAACACTTTCTTACGAATACCACCTAATCCTTCACATTCCAGCTGAGAAGCCACTTTTTTACAGTTTGCCCTGTGTGTGTGTAAGTTGCTCAGTGGTGTCCAACTCTGCGACTCCATAGACAGGTTCCTCTGTCCATGAAATTCTCCAGGCAAGAATACTGGAGTGTGTTGCCATTTCCCTGCCCTTATGCTACTTCCAAAAGTGGTACTTTGTGTGTCTTAGGACAGTTCTTAAACTCAAGACCAGTTATCTATCTCTCTCCACCTAATCTCTTTGGGCTTCCCTGGTGGCTTATATGGTAAAGAATCTGCCTGTAATACAGGAGACCCGGCTTCAATCCCTAGGTCGGGAAGTTCCCCAAAGAAAATGGCAACCCACTCCAGTACTCACACCTGGAGAATTACACGGACAGTGGAGCGTGGAGGGCTACAGCCAGCCATACTGCAAATGAGGTGGATATGACTGAGTGGCTAACACTTTCACACTGCACAATGTCCAGTCCACACTCTTAACATACAAAGGAAGAAAAGAACAGCACTAACCTATCCTCTTTAAAAGTTGAAATTATCCTGACAGTCAGCCCTGCACACTCTGGGTCTACCTTTCCAGCCTTAACTCTGACTACCCTACCCTACACAGGCCACATCTCTGTTCACTGAGAAACTTAGGCATGGCCAGAACTTGACTCCTGCTAGACCCTCTGTCAGGAAGCCTCTCCCTCTCCTGCCCTTCCAGCAGCTCTGAGATTCCTCACTTCCCCATAACTTCAGATCCAGGTCTCCTCGAAGTCTTCTTTGGTTCCCCAGTTACTCTCTCAGCTCTATTATGGCATTTACAATAATAATCATTTGCGTACATATACAGGCCTTCAGTTTAAAACCACAGTCATCATTTTGTTTATCTCGCCACTCTGAACATAGGTGTTTCACAAAGATAACACCAGCAGTATTCTCACCAGTCAGCTTACTCTGCAAGCCCCATCCTGCCCTGCCTGCCTTGGCCGGTGCGGGTTAATAGGGGCTGGATAGAGTCCGGGTCGGGATCCCAGCTAGCCTGGTCTCTGAGCTCCCCGGCCACGAGAGGGCGCAGTGTCCACTAGCGGGGGCGTGCCGAGTGACGTCACTCCTTGGGCGAGGCTGGGCAGCCGGCAGCCCGCCCTCTTCGGGAACGGCGGTTTCCAAGCTTTTACCCGGCTCGGTTTGAGCTTTTAGCGCGTGCTCGAAATCCTGCAGAGTCACACAATGCTTTGCCGGACGCTTTCGCCCTCAGCCCCGGCAACAGTTGCGTAGCCACCTACAGTGGGCGGAGACACCGCACCGCAAGACAGACGCTCAGGAGAAAATTTGTCCTTCTGCGCGATCCGGCCCTCAGAGGTCGTTGCTAGGTGCCGACGTCCGCTTCCTTACATCTGATTGGGTCTCATCATAGGTGGGGCGGGGTTTTACTGTGGTGCGCATGCGTGCAGCAAGGATGGCGGAATCGGAACCTGAGCGGAAGGTGGGAGAGAGGTTGGGGTCCGCGCGGGTGGAGAGCGAAGGTAAAGGCCGGGGGTCCGGGTCTGACTCGTGTGTGTCTGCAGCGGGCTCGCACCGACGAGGCGACTGCCACAGGAAGCCGCTCTGAGGCAGAGGATGAGGACGACGAGGACTACGTGCCTTACGTGCCGTTGCGACAGCGCCGGCAACTGCTGGTGAGGGCCGTGGGTCGCGAGAAGAATGAGGGCAGAAGATGGGGGTTTAGCGATGCGATGGGGGTGGCCCCGGGTCCGCGGGGTGAGGTGTCAGTACGCGGGAGCGTGGTCCCCAGGCAGACGAGGAACTGGCAATGTCATCTGAGGAGTGGGGCAGCTCTGCGCCTCCGAGCACAGGACCCTCTCCCAAAAGCCAGGATCCTGACGTAGGCCCCCGGGCCCGATGCCCACTTGCGTTGGGCTTGGCTCTGAGGGGCACTGGTGGAACCTCAGCTCCAGAAGCTGCTGCAGCGAAGACGCAAGGGAGCTGCGGAAGAGGAACAGCAGGACAGCGGCAGCGAGCCCCGAGGAGATGAGGACGACATCCCATTGGGTCCTCAGTCCAACGTCAGCCTCTTGGATCAGCACCAGCATCTCAAAGAGAAGGCTGAAGGTGGGCTGGGCAGCAGGCCGGAGGCTCAGTGTGGCGCACTGCTTTGGTGTCTCTCTGACACCTTCTGCTTCTTTTGTCAGCCCGCAAGGAGTCTGCCAAAGAGAAGCAGCTGAAGGAAGAGGAGAAGATCCTGGAGAGTGTGGCCGAAGGTCGAGGTATGGCTGTAGCCAGGGCAGAGAGGAGGTGAACTGAGCCTCCTCCCTCAACCCTAGGCATGTTCCATTTCAAGGGACCTGGCCTCTGGGAAGCAGGAGCCAGCCTTGAGCCATATCTGTTTTCTCAGCTTTGATGTCAGTGAAGGAGATGGCTAAGGGAATCACATACGATGATCCAATCAAAACCAGGTACGTCTTTCCTGTCTGCAGTTGGTTCCTCTTACTTGGGATGATAGGTGGCTGAGACTGGAAGGGACACCCCAAAGCCAGGTGTGCCCAGGTGCTATCTTGACCCTTGTCACCCACCCACAGTTGGACACCACCCCGTTACGTCCTGAGTATGTCTGAAGAGCGGCATGAACGTGTCCGGAAGAAGTACCACATCTTGGTGGAAGGCGATGGCATCCCACCGCCCATTAAGAGCTTCAAGGAAATGAAATTTCCTGCAGGTACCTGGGAGCTGGAAGCACCAGCACATTATATGCGTACAGGCTGTGCTGGGTCTTTTGTTCCTGTGCACGGGCTTTCTCTAGTTGGAGCTAGCAGGGGCTACACTTTGTTGCGGTGCACAGGCTTCTGTTGTGGAGCATAGGCTCTAGGCACTCAGGCTTCAGTAGTTGCAGCACACGGGCTCAGAAGTTGCGGCGTGCGGGCTTCATTGGTTGTGGCACACAGGTTTTAGTTGTTCCACAGCATGTGGAAATCTTCCCACACCAGGGGTCGAACCCGCGTCCCCTGCATCGGCAGGCAGGTTTTTATCCACTGTGCCCCCAGGGAAGTCTGCAGTACCACATTGTGATCATGAAACATGCACCACATTTTGATAGTGAAACGTCTGTGAGGTTGCATCCTAGGCCCCCACCGAAGTCCAGAAGCTTCTGCATCAGGTCTAATCAGTGGAGAAGGAGGAATTTGTCTTTATGCTTCTTTTTCAGTCCCTGAGCTGTTCATATTTTGTAACCTCTGCCATTAGGGAGCTTTGGAGGGCAAGTAATGATGGCTTTAAACAGAACTGGGTGTGAATCCTGCCTCCACTTAGCCTAGAAGCCTTGGACAAGTTTGTGTGTCTGTCTTTTTGTCTGTCTGAGATCGTCGTTTGTAACATGAGGGGCATAGTGCGAGTTTTACAGGCGTTAGGGGCCTGTGTCTCATATCCTGTGAAACACAAAAATGAAGCCAGGCTGTTTTCTGTAGCCATCCTGAGAGGCCTGAAGAAGAAGGGCATCCACCACCCAACACCCATTCAGATCCAGGGAATCCCCACCATGTGAGTGTGAAGCTGACAGTCCTGGGGAGGAGCAGCCACCGGATGAGAAGCAGTCTTTGTTTTTCATGGAGCCTGACCCTCCAGCCTCTCTTCTCTCACCAGTCTCTCTGGCCGCGACATGATAGGCATAGCCTTTACTGGCTCAGGCAAGACACTGGTGTTCACTTTGCCCGTCATCATGTTCTGCCTCGAACAAGAGAAAAGGTTACCTTTCTCTAAGCGTGAAGGGCCCTATGGACTCATTATCTGCCCTTCGGTAAGAGAGGCTGGCCTGGAGGGCAGGGTACACGAGGGAGGGAGCCACTTTCTGGTGCCAGCCACTGCCCCTGTACCTGCAGCGGGAGCTGGCCCGACAGACCCATGGCATCCTGGAGTACTACTGCCGCCTGCTGCAGGAAGATAGCTCACCACTCCTGCGCTGCGCCCTCTGCATCGGGGGCATGTCCGTCAAAGAGCAGATGGAGACCATCCGACAGTGAGTCCAAGTGACCCTGCCCCATGGGCTTCCTCAGAACCCCTTGACAAGCCAAGAGACCCTTTGCTTTAGCTACTCAGCAGAGCCTTGCAGAGGCCGCTCATGGGCTCAGCCCTCAAGGAGCCCCCAGTCTAATGGGGAGGTGGGTTGGGACAGAGGAAGGTGCTAAAGTACTCTGGGACCACAGCAGATAGAACAGGGGCATCTGGGAGGTCAAGGAGTCAGGGCATTCCAGGCAGAAGGCAGAGAAGTGGAGGGCCTGGGGTGTCCAGGACGATCAGGGTTGTCCAGTGTGATCTATCAAGGAGGCTGAGGCTCTAGGATGTGGCTGGGCCTGTGCCCTTTCCACACAGTGCAGTTCCTGACAGACATCACATCACTACATGTCCAGGGTTACAGACAGGCCAAACCCAGTCCCTGTTTCATAGGCATTGCTAGTTAGAGAGGATGCAAACGTGGAAAAGATGGGTTCAGTGTACCAGGAAGCTGATCCCATTGAGGCCTACAAAGGGACCTGTGGAAGCACAAGCTGAAACTATCTGAAGATTCAGGTCAGCCCTCTTAGGGGCAGAGGAGTGATCAGGGGACGGGTGTGTGAGGCAGAGGTGACCACATGGCTGGGGTCTAGCAGAGAAGGCTACAGTGCTCGCCAGGAGAGCATTGTTCTGTTCGGAGAGCAAGGTGGTGGCAGTGACAAGGAGGGACAGGCGAGGAGAAACAGGAAGGAGACTGGAAGGCAGAACAGGGCGGGCTGCCGGCCCCTAGGTAAGGTCGAGCAGGTGGCTCAGCCCTCAGTGTCTGCCCTTGGTCCCCAGTGGTGTGCATATGATGGTGGCCACCCCTGGGCGCCTCATGGATCTGCTGCAGAAGAAGATGGTCAGCCTGGACATCTGTCGTTACCTGGCCCTGGACGAGGCTGACCGCATGATCGACATGGGCTTCGAGGGCGACATCCGCACCATCTTTTCCTACTTCAAGGTGCCCTTCCCCACCTGGCCGGGACGTTCCCGCCTCGTCCCCCCCTCCACACACACCACATTCAACTCTGAAGGGCCCTGAAGCCCACCCACTGTCCCAGCCACTCAGCCTCCCCAGCCCCCGCATGTCCGCTTCTTCCTCAGGGCCAGCGACAGACCCTCCTCTTCAGCGCCACCATGCCTAAGAAGATTCAGAACTTTGCCAAGAGTGCCCTGGTAAAGCCTGTCACGATCAACGTGGGGCGTGCCGGGGCCGCCAGCCTCGATGTCATCCAGGTACCTGCTAGGCAGTCTCACCTGGGAGGCTGGGGTCTTCCAAGGCTCCCGGGAACTGATCAGAGCAGGGTGGGCAGCGGGGGTTTCATTCACAGCCTTGGCCCTTAGCAGGAAGCCTTCTTATAGTGCCCCGCGCTTGGCAAGAGGCTTCTGGTCACCTCCCAGCCAGGCCTGGGGACCCATTCTCTGTGGCAGGGCCAGGGCTGGTGAGCCTGTTCTCAGGACCACCTGACCTGATCCCGGTGGTGGCAGGAAGTGGAATACGTGAAGGAGGAAGCTAAGATGGTGTACTTGCTTGAGTGCCTGCAGAAGACACCGCCGCCCGTGAGTGCTGCCAGCCAGGCTGGCCGGGGGGCAACATGCAGGGGGAGTATCACAGGGGGCACCCAGGAGTCAGTCCCTGTGACCAGAGTTGGCTTTTTCTGGACAGGTGCTCATCTTTGCAGAGAAGAAAGCAGATGTGGACGCCATCCATGAGTACTTGCTGCTCAAGGGAGTGGAGGCTGTTGCCATCCATGGGGGCAAAGGTCAGGGTGGCATGTCCTAGGCACGGACCCCATCCCCGTAGCAGCCCCTCATCTTATCCCTTCCCTTACCTGGACAGCCTGCCACTCCTCCCCAGACCATTGCTGTCACTCTAACAGTTCCTGCCTGACCCTTTCCAGACCAGGAGGAACGGACCAAGGCTATCGAGGCATTCCGGGAGGGCAAGAAGGATGTCCTTGTGGCCACGGATGTAGCCTCCAAGGGCTTGGACTTCCCTGCCATCCAGCACGTCATCAATTATGACATGCCTGAGGAGATCGAGAACTACGGTGGGGTATTTAGGAGGCCGGGGTTGAGGGCTCAGCCCCAGGCCCTGGAGAGGGGGCCACATGCCCTATTTCCTGTCTCTGCAGTGCACCGTATTGGCCGAACTGGGCGCTCAGGAAACACGGGCATCGCCACTACCTTCATCAACAAGGCCTGTGGTGAGTCTGCCACCAAGGCCGTCTCCTGGGCCCTCCACCTGTGACCACTCAGGTTCTGGCTGCAGGGCCCAGGGTTGGACCTAAAGTCTCCCCACTATCCCCACAGATGAGTCAGTGCTGATGGATCTCAAAGCCCTGCTGCTGGAGGCCAAGCAGAAGGTTCCACCGGTCCTGCAAGTCCTGCACTGTGGGGACGAGTCCATGCTGGAGATCGGAGGTGATGTGGGATGGAAGGACCCTAGTCTGGTGGGGGCAGTCGAGCACACCACGGAACAAGTGCATGCTGCCCCTTGGTGGACTGGGGGTCTGATGGGGGTGCCCAAGGTCTGGGGTATGGAGGCTGGCCCCGTAATCATGCTGACCCTCCCTACCCCGGTACCCAATTCCCACAGGAGAGCGTGGCTGTGCCTTCTGTGGGGGCTTGGGCCATCGGATCACCGACTGCCCCAAGCTCGAAGCCATGCAGACAAAGCAGGTTAGCAACATCGGCCGCAAGGACTACCTGGCCCACAGCTCCATGGACTTCTGAGCTGGCTGCCACCCCTCCTTCTCCACGAGGGGCCTCTGTCCCTGGAGCTCCAGCCACTACCACCGCCCCCCACCACACACACACCCCCACCCCATGGACAAGAAGACCGCAAGCTCGGCTCAGCTGGCCTGGGTTGGGCCAGGCTGGACCTGGCTGCCTGCTCCCCATGCCCCCCAGAATTACTATTTTTGCTCCCCTTTAGCCTAGCTGCCATTAAAGCACAAGCCTTTCTGGTCTCAGCCTCTGTGTTTCACCTTGTCTGCCCCGTGCTCCCTGGGCAGGCCTCACCCTCTGACCGCCAGCGCCCCTCTGAGGTGGGACCTTGGTATCTCCCACAACCACTGCCAAAACCTGCTGGCACTGAGCTGTGGAAGGAGCTGATTGCCTGGGGCCTCCTGTGGAGGCTTAGGGTAAATTTCCTCTATTGTGACTCAGAAAAGGACCACCCTGATAGACCAAAGGGAAATGGTTGATTGGGGTTTCTGGTCTTTCTGGTTGGCTGTTATAACCTCCAGCCCTGCCCCAGCCTCCCTCTTCCTGTCAGTGTGTAAAGTTCCCCGGGCTTTCTAAGGCCCTTTGGAGAGGTCCTGTCTCAGGCCCCCTGCCCACGCAGGCTCCCAGTAGGGAGGCCTCTGCTGTTTGCCAAGTGGGCAGCAAATGCCGTAGGACTGCCACCCAGGCCACATGCACCCACTGACCCAGCTATGTGCTGGGCTCAGGACCCAGGTGAGCCAGACAGATGCCCTCTGGGAAGTTCACAAGTGAGTGGGACAGACAGATCAGCCATGAATAAATGCAGGCTGCGGTCACGGGACTGCTAGCAAAGGGGCCAGGATTTCAGCATCTTGCTAGGGGTAGATAGAAAAAGAGCCCTGGTGGCAGGCAGCTCCTCTGCGCCAGACACTCCATGCGCAGGCCACGCGCTTATCCCAGGGGGACAGCAGTTGCTCGAGCCCTGTTTGCCACTTGGTGTGTGGCCTTGGGCAAGTTACTTAATGTTTCTGAGTCTTGATTTCCTCATCGGTGAAATGGCAATGAGAATGCAAAGGACATGGTGTCTGGGGCTGCTTGGGCCATAATGGGCACAAAGCCAGGTGAATGAGGCCCTAGATTTCCTGCCTGAGAAGCTATACAACCCACATGTGACCCCCAAACAGTATTTGGGCTATTCCTTCCTAGAAGTGGCACAGGATAAATGACACAAGGCTGTCTCCAGAATTCAGATTCATATGCAGAGCTCAGATACCTGGCCTCCAGCAAGGCAAGGCTTAGAAAGTGCCCCAGCAAGAAGCAAAGCTTAAAAAAAAAAAAGCATGTGAGATCTCCAGGGAACTCGGCAGGGGCATGCCACCCTCTCACGTGGCTGGGGCCATGCCATGAGGGCAGGGGCCTTTGTGCTCTCAAGATAGCGTGGGGTGGTCAAAGGAGGCCTCCTGGAGGAAGAAGGCCAGAGGGAGAAGGCCCAGTGCCCTGAGGAGCACGGTGAGAGGCGCCCTGAAGGGACCAGGCGTGGGGAGGTGGAGGAGAGAATACTCCTCGAGTGCTGGGCCCAGGAGTCCAAGCTAGACCTGAGGGCACTGGGAGCCAGGCAGCATTTAGGAAGGGGAGGGATGGGTTGTTTGGGGATGGCAGAAAGGGCCGAATGGGCCCAGGTAGGGCCATGGTTCAGTGGGAAGATGCCAAGGCTGGCAATAGACAGGAGCTGTGAAATGGAAAGGACCAAGTGACTGTTAGAACTGTTTTCCAGCATAAAGACAGGCCGACCAACTAGGACTCTTGAATGGGAAAGCAAGGAGTTTGCCCATCTGTCTAGAGTAAGGTCCTGGGGTGGGGACCAGGCTGTGGGCATGCCAGGCCCCAAGGTACACAACTGCCCCAGGATGGGGGAGGGGTCGGAGCGCATGACTCAGGAGCCAGTCTGCGGTCAGAGGCTCACACCCAGCTGACCGGGACAGGCAGGGATCATCTGCCCTCAGGTAGTCTGAGGCCCCTGCCTGGCCCTAGTGGGGTACCTGGAACCCTCCCCACCCCATTCTAGCTCCTTTACGGTAGGCAGGGCTCCCCTCCCCCAGGCCTGCAGCTGCCTCTCTGGACAGAGGGAGGGGGAAGTGGCCAGAAGGGGAAGTGTGAGGAGTTCCCCTCCTGCCCGTCATCAGTCTCCGCAGGTCCTCGGAGTGTCGGCCCTGGGGCCCGACCGCGGCCATGGAGCCTCTGGAGACCCCCGTCAAGGACGGCATCCTCTACCAGCAGCACGTCAAGTTTGGCAAGGTGGGGACCCTAGCTGCCCGGCGGCCGCCTAGGACAGGTGGTGGGCCTCTGCCCCAGACTCGGACAGGCCGCTAGGATTGGGAAAAAGAGGGTAGGCGTCAGGGTGGGGAATCCAACCTGGGTGTGGAGAAGTTCAGCCTCAGCGAGACCTGCCTCATTTACAGGTGGGAAGCCAAGAGCGGGGAGCCGGTAATGCCACCCTTGAGGCAGAGCAGAGGTGAGGGGCTGGCTAATCCAACAGCCTTCCATCCCATCTACTAGTGGCACTGTGGCCCCTGAGAGGGCTGGAGGCTGAGCTGGAGGAGCCCCTAAAAGGGGAGCTCCATCCTGCTGAAGAGGGCTCGGCTCTTCCCAGCCCTGTCCTGAGGTTGCGGGCCCTGCACACTCATAGCTCAGCCGCAGCTGCTGCCCAGGCAGATAAACCGTCTGTTTCCTTTGCTCGGAATTATTTGCATGTTTCCTTCCTTGCCATCATGAGACCCAGGCCTCCCTCCCACCCAACCCCTTGCCCCATGGCCTAAGTGACCTTTTCTTTGCAGGCGGTGGGGGCACCGACAAAGCAGGGCTGGCAGGTGGTCTGCTGTAGCCACTAGATATCACCCAGTAGAAGCCCCAGCCTCGTGCGTTCTCACAACCTTTTGTTTTTTAAGTATTTTTTTTTTTATTATTTACTTGGCCATGCTGGGTCTCAGGGGTGGCGTGCAGGATGTTTTACTTGCCGCATGTGGGATCCAGTTCCCCGACCAGGGATCAAACCCAGGCCCCTGCATTGGGAGCATGGAGTCCTAGCCACTGGACCACCAGGGAAGTCCCCCCTCATGACCTTTGAGAGACGAAGATACTAGTGCTTATGGGGATCACAGTTGGGAAAGTGTGGGGGTAGATGTGAACCCAGGGCTGACTGACTCCAAGTACAGACTGTCCCCCTTGCCAGGCCAGCTCTGGCAAGGCATCCTGGGCTTCCCTGGTGGCTCAGACGGTAAAAAAGCTGCTCAGACAGTAAGGAATCTGCCTACAGTGCAGGAGACCGGGTTCAATCCCTAGGCCAGGAAGATCCCCTGGAGAAGGAAATGGTAACCCACTCCAGTATTCTTGCCTGGAAAATCCCATGGCCAGAAGAGCCTGTCTGGCTACAGTCCATGGGGTCACAAAGAGTCGGACACGACTGGACAACACTTCACTTTCACATGGCCTGAAGAGCGGGGAGGCGGAGGCCACCCTGGGTGGCCAGGAGCACTGGCTGAATGGCTTGTGTGGGGTTGAGATGCAGGTTGGGAACTGCCACTTGAGGGTCATCTCCCCCATTTTTATCTCCTGCAGAAATGCTGGCGGAAGGTATGGGGTCTACTCTATGCAGGAGGCCCCTCGGGCGTGGCCCGACTAGAGAGCTGGGAGGTCCGGGATGGTGGCCTGGGGCCAGCAGGTGACAGGTCTGCGGGGCCTGGCCGGCGAGGAGAACGGCGGATCATTCGCCTGGCTGACTGTGTGTCTGTGCTACCGGCTGATGGTGAGAGCTGCCCCCGGGACACTGGTGCCTTCCTGCTCACCACCACGGAGCGAAGCCACCTGCTGGCCGCAGAGCACCGCCAGGCATGGATGGGCCCCATCTGTCAGCTGGCCTTCCCGGTGAGCACAGGGCAGGTGGGGAAGGCATCCAGGGGCGGTCTGGGGAGACCATTTCACCCACACCTTGTTCATCTCCATGCTCATTCACATCCCATCACTCAGCAAGCACCTAGAAGCCTGGGATACAGGCCAGAAGCCCGCAGAGCAAATCTCAGATAGCCATGAATGCTATGGAGAATATGAGAGGCTGAGTGGGACCATGAGTGAGTGGGGGGATGTTAGACAGGAGGGTCCAGGAAGGCTTCTCAGGAGAGGACAAATAACCCACCAGGCAAAGATCTGAGGAAAGAGTGTCCTCAATACCAGTCTGAGAAGGCTCCTGAAAAGAGGGAGCAGCATGGGCAAGGGCCCTGAGGCAGGGAAAAGCTTGATGTTCAAGGAGCAGAAAGGCCATTGTGGCCACAGGGTAAGGAGGGAGAGGGGACCCAGGAGGAGGCGACGGTGGAGAACTTGGTGGGAGCCACCTGAACCTGCCTTGGGCCACTTGTGGAGTCTGGGCTTTTATTCTGCTCAAGAGGAGAAGCCTCTGGGGAGTTGGACCCAGAAACTGAGTGTTTTAAAGCTTTGCAGGGTCTCTGATGGGCCAAAAGGAAATGAGTGGCAGTTCCTCAAAAATTAAACAAAGTTAACATATGACCTAGCAATTCTCCTCCTAGGCGTAGACCCAAGAGAACTGAAACAGGTGTTCAAACAAAACTTGCATGAGAATCTTTAGTGCAGCGTTG
The DNA here is from genome assembly GCF_029378745.1 of Bos indicus. Lineage (NCBI taxonomy): Eukaryota > Metazoa > Chordata > Mammalia > Artiodactyla > Bovidae > Bos > Bos indicus. The sequence continues at coordinate 38,778,810 of NC_091766.1, read as the reverse complement.
TTCACAGTAGCCCAAAGATGCAAACAACCCACATGTCCATCAACGGATGAATGGATAAACTGAATGTAGTCTGTCCATACAACAGAACATTACTTAAGAAAGAATGAAGCACTGATATATGATACAACATGGGTGGACATTGGAAACATGCGAAGTCAGAACAACTAGACACTAAAGGCCACACACTGTGTGATTCCATTTACATGAAGTACCCAGAATAGACAAATCCATAGTTACAGAAAGCAGCTTACTGGTTGCCAGGGCTGAGGAGAGGAGGGAATAGAAAGTAAAGACTTAATGGGTACAGGATTTCCATTTGGAGTGATGAAAAAGTTCTGAATTACATCTCCATCCACTTTATTTTTTTTTTCCCATCCACTTTAAAATGGTTAAAATGGTCAGTTTTATGTTGTGTATTTTACAATTCTTTTGATTAAAAAAAAAAAAAACAGGTAAATAAACAGGAGCAAGAGACCAGTGGGAAGCCATTGCATTTGACCCTGGCTATGGAGAAGGCAATGGCAACCCACTCCAGTACTCTTGCCTGGAAAATCCCATGGGCAGAGGAGCCTGGTGGGCTGCAGTCCATGGGGTCGTGAAGAGTTGGACACGACGGAGCGACTTCACTTTCACTTTTCACTTTCCTGCATTGGAGAAGGAAATGGCAACCCACTCCAGTGTTCTTACCTGGAGAATCCCAGGGATCGGGGAGCCTGGTGGGCTGCTGTCTATGGGGTTGCACAGAGTCTGACACGACTGAGGTGACTTAGCAACATGGTATCCTGGGGCTTCCCTGGTGGCTCCGATGGTAGAGAATCCACCTGCAATGCAGAAGACCTGGGTTCAATCCCTGGGTTGGGAATATCCACAAAGGAGGGCACAGAAACCCTGCTCTAGTATTCTTGCCTGGAGAATCCCATGAACAGAGGAGCCTGGCGGGCTATGGTCCATAGAGTCACAAAGAGCCAGACACTGAAGTGACTTAGCATGGCATGGCACGTGGTTTCATGGGCCAAGGTGGTCATGATGGAGATGCTCAGGGTCAGAGCCTGAAGAATGTTGGGGAAGATGGAGAAAGAGGTCAAAGATGGGAGGAAGAGTGGCCATTCACTCGTGGATCCCACCCTTGAAGCTCCCACCCCTTTACTGCTCCAAGGTATCACAGGGACACAGACAGACTGGCCCAGGCTCTGGCCAACCTCAGGGGCGATGGAGGACATCTTCACGTGTGCCCTTGCTTTACAGCTCTCAGCACCCTAAAAGGGGCAGCCGGTGGGGAAATAGGCTCAGAGTGGTGCCCAGGGCCTTGCACTGTGTCACGGGTGGAACTGGGACTGGCACTCAGGTCGCTGGGTGCCCTTGCTTGTCACAGACCCCAGGGAAAGGATATGGGAATGGGGAGGAGAGACACTAACCTCTGGCCTTATCCCATTCCCTAGGGCACAGGGGAGAGTTCCTCAGGATCTGGGGAGGCAGAGGCTCGGCAGAGGAGCCTGGTCCCCATGGAGGAGAACTCCATCTACTCTTCCTGGCAGGAAGGTAAGTTGCAGAGATTACAGAGGCAGCCTTAGCCCCAGCACACCCGGGGCGGGAAGCCTTCTGGGACCCCACCCAGGGAGTCTGTGCTTGTGGCCCTCACGGCCGGTGCTTGCAGTGGGCGAGTTCCCGGTGGTGGTGCAGAGGACGGAGGCAGCCACCCGCTGCCAGCTGAAGGGGCCCTACCTCCTGCGGCTGGGCCAGGACGCTATCCAGCTGAGCGAACCGGCCAACCCGCAGGCGCTCTACACCTGGCCCTACTGCTTCCTGCGAAAGTTCGGCTCCGACAAGGTGAGGTGCTGGTCCCGCAGGGAAGGGTGGCGGGTGGCGCGCGATTCCTGAAACCGCTGACTCCTCGTACCGCCCCCTGCCCAGGGCGTGTTCTCCTTTGAAGCCGGCCGCCGCTGCGACTCGGGCGAGGGCCTCTTCGCCTTCAGCAGCGCCCGCGCCCGCGACCTGTGCGGGGCCTTGGCCGCCGCCATCGCCCGCCAGCGGGAGCGGCTCCCGGGGCCCCGGCCCTGCCCTCTGCCGCGGGCCACCTCGCTGCCCTCGCTGGAGCCTCCAGGCGAGCTGCGGGAGGGGCCCCCGCGGCCCGAGGCGCCCGGCTCGCGGAAGATGCGCGCGGCCGAGCCCGGGCCACAGAGTCTGCCGCCGCTGCTGGGCCCCGCGGTCTCCGAGGAGCCGCCGGCAGTGCTCTACGCGTCCGTGTGCAAGCGGGCCAGCGTGCCCCCGAGCGCCGCCGCCGAACACCTGTACGAGAACTTGTGCGCGCCCGACGCCGGCTGCCGGAAGCTGGTGGAAGAGGGCCCGGGCGGCGGCAACCCCCCGGACAGCCCCATCTACCACAACAGCCAGGACCTGGGCTGGCCCGGCGCGGCCCACGACAGCAGCCTGGAGGCCCAGTACCGGCGGTTGCTGGAGCTGGAGCTGGCGGATAACGGCGACGAGGCCTCGGGGTCTGGCCGCCCGGGTGCGCACTCAGGCTTCAAGGCCAAGCTGGTGACATTTCTGAGCCGAGAGCGGAAGAAGGGCCCGGCCCCCTGCGACCGGCCCTGAACCACTTGGCGTGGCCGCCCGAGGAGAGGAGGGCACTCTCCCTGGGACAAGAGGGCAGGGGGGACAACCGACATCTGGGGACGCAATCCTCACACTCACTCTAGCCTGGAGTGACAAGGTAGGAGGCCTGGGGAGGCCCCCCACCCGACCCCCGTGTATAGTGTACAGATTTGCTGGCAATAAAGCCTTTTTAGTTCTCCTCTCTGTCCAGCCTCCTGGCCCACAGTGCTATCTCCTCCCTAAGGGCTTCCCTGGTGGCTCAGATGGTAAAGAATCCACCTGCAATGCCGGATTCCTGGGTTCCATCCCTGGGTCGGGAAGATCCCCTGGAGGAGGGCATGGCTACCCACTCCAGTATCCTTGCGTGGAGAATCCCATGGACAGAGGAGCCTGGCGGCTACAGTTCATGGGGTCGAAAAGAGTCATACATGACTGAGCGACTAAGGACAGCAAGGGTCCCGGCAGTGGTATGCCCAGGTCCACACAGATCCTCAAACACGGGTTGCAGCAAACACCAGTGCCCTGTGCTGGGTTCCAGGGACATATGTGACCCAGCGCCGACCTCTGCCACCCTTAGGTTCAAGTCCACTGGAGCAGGCAAGTGGAATGCAGATAATTATGGCTCCATGTGGTCCTGTGCGGTGGAAGTGACTCAGACAGTAGTAGGGCAGAGGGAGAAATAAGGCTTGCTGATGGGTGATGTACCCTCTGAATTGAGCGTAAAGGGGAGGCAGGGCTTCACCAGACTGGCAGTGAGCCCTGGAGCTTTCCAGGCTGAAGGTAGGCATGGTGGTTGCAGAGAGCAAGGGAAGAGCATGAACCAGAGGGTTCCTAGGGGTTTGAGGTTGAGTTGGCCACGCATGAGAGGTCTGATCATCCTACAAGGAGCTGGGTCTCATCCTCAGTGGAGGAACACAGTCAGACCAGGGAAAGCTGTGTGGAGGCTGATTTTGAGGGACCAGAAAGCCTGAGCTGGGGAGGAGTGGGGGAGGGGCAGGGGGCAGGGACTTCAAAGATGTGCACACCCAAAACAGTCTCCGCTGAAACTCAAAAATGCACAGACACTCCTGGGGAGTCCCTGGCCTCAGTCTCTTCCTTAGCCGTGAAGCATAAAGATCAAATTATACACCAGACATGCATTCATTCGAGTCTTACCAATGCCTACCTTGTGCCAGGCTCTGAGGACCCATGGCCGTGTTCATGACAGCCACAGTCCTGTTTTCAAGGAGTCCACATTCCAGAAGGAGATAAGGAGTCTCTCGAAGACTTCATTGGCTGCCTTACTGTCCTCTCCTTACTGCTGCTCCTGTCACCATCCCTGGGTCTCCATGCATACAAGCATCAATGCCCCCAAAGATCCAGCCTCCTGGTCCCTTGACCTCAGCACCACCTCAGCTGCTCACACCTTTGACACATCCCAAACTTCATCTTTATGATGGTGACACTCCATTGTCACTTCACAGTGACACTGTCTTATTTCAAGTGTCTGCCACTGGCTACCTCCTCTCCTTCCAGCCCACTTCCTCTAGTGTTGCCTATGTGGCTGCTCTCCATTCTCACTGACCTGCACTGACCCTTTTCTCATTATCTGCACTGCTGCTGCTACTGCTAAGTCGCTTCAGTCGTGTCCGACTCTGCATGACCCCATAGACGGCAGCCCACCAGGCTACCCCGTCCCTGGGACTCTCCAGGCGAGAACACTGGAGTGGGTTGCCATTTCCTTCTCCAATGCATGAAAGTGAAAAGTGAAAGAGAAGTCGCTCAGTCGTATCCGACTCTTAGAGACCCCATGGACTGCAGCCTACCAGGCTCCTCCATCCATAGGATTTTCCAGGCAAGAGTACTGGAGTGGGGTGCCATTGCTTTCTCCCATTATCTGCACTACTCCAGTCCATAATCCCATCCTTGCCCTACTTGGATTCTGCCTTCTGCTCCCCTCTCCTTCCATCCTATTTTTGGGGCAAAGTCCCCAGCCTCAGGTGAACCCAATTCTCTGTGCCACCATATGAGAAATTACCATAACCAGGCTGACTGCGTTCTCTTTAACGATGTGATCTCAAACCTCAAATAGATAGGCTGTCCATGCTGCCCAGAGATCCTGCATGCCACAGTGGCTGCTTTTCTCCTCCCCAAGGCTCTCATAGCTTCTTCTCTCCATCCCTGACCATTCTCACATTTCTACTTGGGAAATGGTAGCCAACAGAAGTAAGCATCCTTGACCTCCCACTGCTTCATCTACAAGAGCAGCTATATCTGCACCAGTCTCCCTCCTGCCCTACAACAGAAGAGTGTCTGCTCCCGTCTCCTCTCATTTCCCCATGGCTTGGCAAACAGAGCTCTACCCTCTCTCCTTGACCTGTTAATTCCATCATCATCATCATCATTTCCAGCCACACATAAATATGCTCTATAGTTTCTTTAAAACAAACCTCCCCTCGACCTCTCGTTCTCCTTCAGCCACTCCCCCATTTCTCTCTTCCTCTTCACAGAGAAATTCCTCAAAAGAGTTGTTGATTACTCTCATTTCCACTTTCTCACCTCCCATTCTCCTTTCAACCAAATCCAATCTCCTGGTGGTCTCCACAACTCCATTCCATCACTCTTATTAGGGTCACCAACCTCCTTTTTCCCCCAAACAAAAGCAACCTGGACTCTCTTTGTGATCTAGACTCTCCTTACTTCTCAGCAGCACTCCACACCCCTTCTTGGAATGTGGTCTTCACTTGGTTTTCCTCCTCCTCACAAGTCTCTTCTTCCCAGACTCTTCTGTCACCTTCCCTGCCCGAGTTCTGTGCGGGACTTTGGCATCAGACACAGTGTATTCAACCCTAGCTGCATACGTAATCACCTGTTGTTGTTCAGTTGCTCAGTCATGTCTGATTTTTTGCGACCCCATGGACTGCAGCACACCAGGCTTCCCTGTCTTTCACCGCCTCCCAAAGTTTGCTCAAACTCATGTCCATTGAGTCGGTGATGCCATCCAGCCATCTCATCCTCTATCGACCCCTTCTCCTGCCCTCAATCTTTCCCAGCATCAGGGTCTCCTGCAGTCAAGTTGGCTCTTCACGTCAGGTGGCCAAAGGATTGGAATTTCAGCATCAGCATCAGCCCTTTCAGTGCAAATTCAGGGTTGATTTCCTTTAGGATTGACTTGTTTGATCTCCTTACTGTCCAAAGGACTCTCAAGAGTCTTCTACAACACCACGGTTTAAAGGCATCAATTCTTTGGCGCTCAGCCTTCTGTATGGTCCAGCTTCCACACCTGTACATAACTACTGGGAAAACCATAGCTTTGACTATACAGATCTCTGTTGGCAAAGTCATGTCTCTGCTTTTAATTATGCTGTTTAGGTTGGTCATAGCTTTTCTTCCAAGGAACAAGCGTCTTTTAATTTCATGACTGCAGTCACCATCTGCAGTGATTTTGGAGCCCAAGAAAATAAACTCTATCACTGTTTCCATTGTTTCCCCATCTATTTGCCATGAAGTGATGGGACCGGATGCCATGATCTTCACTTTTTGAACGTTGAGTTTTAAGCCAACTTTTTCACTCTCTTTCACTTTCATCAAGAGGCTCTTTAGTTCCTGCTTTCTGCCATAGGGGTGATGTCATCTTCACATCTGAGGTTATTTGTCAGTTTTCTCCCAGCAATCTTGATTCCAGCTTGTGTTTCATCCAGCCTGGCATTTTGCATGATGTACTCTGCATATAAGTTGAATAAGCAGGGTGACAATATACAGCATTGAGGTACTCCTTTCCTAATTTGGAACTAGTCCATTGTTCCATGTCTGGTTCTACTGTTGCTTCTTGACCTGCATACAGGTTTCTCAGGAGGCAGGTAAGGTGGTCTGGTATTCCCATCTCTTTAGGAATTTTCCACAGTTTGTTGTGATCTACACAGTCAAAGGGTTTAGCATAGTCAATGAAACAGAAGTAGATCTTTTTCTGGAATTCTCTAGCTTTTTCTATGATCCAACAGATGTTGGCGATTTGATCTCTGACTCCTCTGCCTTTTCTAAATCCAGCTTGTACATCTGGAAGTTCTCGGTTCAATTACTGTTGAAGCTTGGAATAGAGCCTTTTTAAAATGCCGATGCCTAGGCCCACACCCATGGTTTCAAATTTCATCTGTCAAGGCAGGCCTTGGGCACCACTTTTTCAGCTCCCCAGATAATTGTAGTATGCACCCAAGGCTGAGAACCACAGTCCTATGTGAGTCAAGGTGGTCTCCAGATCTCACAGGCCATCTAAATATTGATGACCTGTAAATCTTGCCCCTGAGATCCAGATTTAAGATTCCAACTGCACATGAGAGTTCTAGGTGTCTAAAGCCATCTCCAAATGTAGTGTGTGAAGGGAGGCTGTGGGGAGGTGCATTCTGTGTTATCCCATGGTGTTTGTGGCCACACAGGACAAAACCCAGAAAAATGTTGGAAACACCGAGAGGCACATTTCAGCCCTACTTACAGATGATCCTCCTGACAGGCAAAAGCTTCCCATAATTGATCAGGCTGCTTGCAACAGAGCAAGCTGAGGCTAGGAGGAGTCAGGGTACCTTCAGCAATGACCTCTTGGCCCCACAGTGGCAGGTCAGCTCCTGCCACCTCACAGAATGCCAGGACACACTTGAGGTTACCCAGAGAGTCAAGATCTTGGCCAGAACTGGGATCCAGGACGCTGGGTCCTTGGTCTGGCATGCTTCTTTTAAAAACTGTCAAAAAAATAAAAATAAAAAAATAAAAACTGTCTTCTAATACTTTTATAATTTTACTTGTAAAAGTAGATTTTACTTGATTTTTCCAAATCTTTATTTTTACTTCTTTATTTGATGGCACTGGTTTTTAGTTGTAGCATGTGGGATCTAGTTCCCTGACCAGGGATCAAACCAGGCCCCCTGCATTGGGAGCGAGGAGTTTTAGCTACTGGACCACTAGTGAAGTCCCGTAAAAGTAGATTTTAATCTATATGTGATATATTTTTATATATGGCATGAGGTGGACCCTTGTTTTTTTTAGACAATAACCAATTGTTCCAACACAATTTATAGAATGGTTTTTCTTTCTATTTTAAGCAATTGAATGTTCTTTTTAAATTTATTTTCAGTGTATATTCATTTTTAAATTGAGTAGTTGATTTGATTTATAATGTTTCAAATATACAGCAAAGTGATTCAGTTATATATATATATGCTAAGTCGCTTCAGTCGTGTCCGACTCTGTGCGACCCCGCAGATGGCAGTCCATTAGGCTCCTCTGTCCCTGGGACTCTCCATGCAAGAACACTGGAGTAGGTTGCCATTTCCTTCTCCAATGCATGAAAGTAAAAAGTGAAAGTGAAGTCGCTACTTCGTGCCCGACTCTTAGCGACCCCATGGCCTGCAGCCCACCAGGCTTCTCCGTCCATGGGATTTTCCAGGCAAGAGTACTGGAGTGGGGTGCCATTGCCTTCTCCAATATATATATACATGTATGTATATATATGTATGCATACATATATATGTTCTTTTTCAAATTCTTTTCCATTATGGGTTATTACAAGATATTGAATATAAATTTCTGTGTTATACAGTATGTTCTTGTTGTTTTGGCATGCTTTTTTTTATTACAAATCTAAACCTTTTTGTTTCAATGGCAATTTTTATGAGGTTCCAATCAGAAAGTAGAAGAGAAAGTCTTTGGAAACGCCTAGGGACCTGGCCCTGGAGCTACAGGTATCCTGACCACCAGGGGGCACTGTGGCCTAGCCCACGGCCAGTTCCCCCCTACCCAGCGGCTGCCTGTGCAGGGAGCTCTGGTGGCTCCATCTAGGTCTGAGCCCTGCAGGAGCCCAAGGAATGGCATCCCTGGCTCTCCCTGTTGGAGGGCTGCCTGGAGCCCCAGGCTGCCACTTCTTCCTTTCTTCATTTACTGTTTCACTTTCTCAATCCTTCCTTCATCTGTTTATTCATAGCCGCTGTGTGCAGTCACTGGGGAGACGGTGAACAAGACAGACAAGACCCTGTTCTCAGAGGACTGACTTTCTAATGCAGACAAAGGGCAATGAAGAAACAAACACTTAATGTAATGTCAAATGGTGGTAAGTGCTTTAGGGAAAAAGTAAGGCAGGATAAGGAACTAGTGCATCATGCAGGTGAGGTGTCAGGGGCTGCTGTTTTAGATAGGATGATCAAGAAAGGAGGCAACATCTGAGCAGAGACCTGAGCACAGTGAGAGAGCCTGTTGTTTTAATATCTGGGAGAAAGTGTTTCAGCAGAAGGAGTCGCAAACACAAAGGCTCTGAGGCAGGAATACCTTTGCTGTGATGGAGGAACACTCAGGAGGCCAAGTGACTGGAGTGGATGGAGTGAATGAGGAGGTGAGGGACCCAGTTTATTGTGTCTTGGTGGATGCAGTTTATTAGTGTCATGTACATCTGAAACACTTTACTTTCCAGTGTGATACCAGCCCACTGGAATGCTAAAAGCTGAGGGTGATTTGATGTGATCTCTGCTTTAGGGAATGGCAACCCACTCCAGTACTCTTGCCTGGAAAATCCCATGGGAGGAGCTTGGTAGGCTGCAGTCCATGGGGTTGCTAAGAGTCGGACGACTGATCGGCTTCACTTTCACTTTTCACTTTTCACTTTCATGCATTGGAGAAGAAAATGGCAACCCACTCCAGTGTTCTTGCCTGGAGAATCCCAGAAATGGGGGAGCCTGGTGGGTTGCCGTCTATGGGGTCGCACAGCGTCAGACACAACTGTAACGACTTAGCAGGAGCAGCAGCAGCAGCTGCTTTAGAGGGACTTTGGCTGCTGCAGTGAAAGAACTCTGGACTGGGTAAGAGTAGTAGCAGAGAGCTCTATTAGGAGACTGTTAAAATGTCCAGACATGAGAGAAGTGGCAGGGACATACATGGAAGCCAAATGTGGAAGAAATTCTGAAGGTGGAATTTGCAGAATCTGAAGTATGAGACAGAAAATAAAGGAAGGAAAATGTCATAATTTTTACTGGACCAGGCAGATGAATAATGCTGCTCTTTTAATTTTCTTTTTTTTTTTTTACTTTACCAAAGTGAGGAAGGAGTTAGGGAGGTGGAGAAATTGCAAGTTTAAATTGACTGATGCTGAAGCTCCAATACTTTGGCCACCTGATGAGAAGAGCTGACTCATTACAAAAAACCCTGATACTGGGAAAGATTGAAGGCAGGAGGAGAAGGGGACGACAGAGGATGAGATGGCTGGATGGCATCACCGACTCAATGGACATGAGTTTGAGCAAACTTTGGGAGATGGTGAAGGACAGAGAAGCCTGGTGTGCTGTAGTCCATAGGGTCACAAAGAGTTGGACACGATTGAGCAACTGAACGACAACAATGATGATTTGAAATAGACATCCTAGGTTTGACGGACTGTTGGATACTGGAGTCTGGATTTGTTGGGGAAGGCCAGATCCGGACATATAAGTTGGGAGTCCTTGGCATATAGGTGTTATTGATAGTCACAGAACAGAATGGGGTCCCAGAGAGTGAATGTAGAGAGGAAAGAGCTGATGACCATGTTGGAAAGCAAATGAGGAGCTGCAAAAGGAGGTGGAGGAGAATTCAGTAGGGCAGGAGGCAGGATGGTGCAGAAGAAGCAGTCAGTGGGACAGGATGAAGCCACGGGGAAGAGGGAGTGTACCCTGACCAGAGCTGTTTCTAGGTAGGGAAAGAGGAAAGCTGAGAAATCACCACTGATTGAACAACCTGGAAATAATTAGAGACCTTTTGAAGAGGGAATTAATTCAGAGGACTGGTGGGGACAAGAGCTTGACTGAATGGGTTCAGGAGAGAATGGGAGGAAAAACGGGGAGGAAGGGTAATAAATAACTCCAAGGAATTTTACCCTCAAGGAAAGTAGAATAAAAGAATAAAAGATTGCTGAAAAGTGATATGAGATCAAGAGAAAATTTCTTTAAAGATGAGAACTCATACATCAGTTTATGTAGTGAAGGAAATGATGCAGAAGAGGATGAAATATGATAATAGTGGAGAGGGGAGAATAGCATTGGCCATGCCCTGAGGCGTGGACATTTGTTCACTCACTCGCAAACCTGGGTCCTTGCTCAATTTCCCCCGCTGCCTGAGCTAGCCGCCTGGGCTGAGCACTGGGTCAAAGTGGGGACTCTGACACCCTTATTGGAGGCGCTGCCGATTCTGGAGCGGGTAGCAGGACATAGCCCATCAGGATAGTCGGCACTTAGGTGGGGACGCTGGGCTGCTGGCCGCTGACTGCGAGGGGTCGGCGGTAGGAATAGGTCAGGATTGAGTAACGATTGGGGCCAGAGCCAAGGGTCCCTACACCTGTGTCGGCTGTCATTTTCTGCCTTCGGTGGAATGTTCTGCAAACTTAACTTCATGCTCCCCCTTGTCCTCCTCAACTAAGCCCACCTCGAGGTTCCCCACCCCCCGCCACCAACTCTCCACCAAATCCGTCCGATTTAGAAATTCTGGAGCCGCCGATGGATGTGCCTTACGGCAAACTGTGCCTATCTTCACGACGGCCCTGTGAAGCGAGTAGTATTATCCCATTTTTCCGAGTTGGAAACTAAGGTTCACAGACGATTCAGATCCAGATCTGTCTGGTTCCCAAGTAGACCTTCTTTTCCCTCCGCCAGCTGGAGGCGCAAAGGGCCAGGAAAGCGGAGTGTTAGGCTCGCAGACTAGGTGTCCAGCAGCCGAGACCCCGCCCAGACTCCGTCCAGGCCCCGCCCCACCGACGGGACCAAGGAGGGCTGTGTCTTAGAGCCCAAAGCTAGATGGGACCTGATGATTGGGTGGGGCGGAAGGATTGGGTAGGGCTTCCCATTGCCCGGCGACCGCGACTTTTGAAGGGGGCGGGGCATCTGGCTCCGCCCCACTACGCGGGCTCAAAGCGGATGGCAGCCGCGGGGGCGGGGTCAGAACTCGGGCGGCGGATCCCAACGCGGCTCTTTGGAGCCTGCCGTGGAGCAGCGCCCCGGTGGGGCCCAGGAGGTACTTGGGACAGCGCGGGGCATCTCGGGCCGGACCAGGCGGGGGGCAGAGGCCTAATGGGGACCCCAGAGGGGGCTGGGGGTCGTAACCAGCTCTGCAGTTCCTCCGAAGGGCCGTCGCCCCTACTCCCGCCCCCGCCTTCCTGCGGCGAAGCCGGCAGCGGCGGGGCTGATTGGCGCCTGTGCCGCTTCCTGCGCCTGGGACTCGGCCAGTGCTTGGGGCCCAGGGGGAAACTGAGTCACGTTGGGATGGTAGCAGTCCTGTGTGGGAGGCACCACCCCACTGGGCTGCAGGATAAATCCTCTTCCTGGCCACGCTTTGGAGTCCCAGCCCCCACCATTCCCCCAGGGGCCGCGCCCCCGCCCAGAACCCAGCGCTCCCAGGGGTCCTGCCCTGGCTCTCAGTAGCTTCGACTGGGCTTGGAATGGCTAGGATTCGCTCCAGCCGCCTCCCTCCGCACCCCTCCCCCTCGCGGCCCAAGCCCCCGTGTTCTCTCCGAACAGTGTCAGTTTACACGCCTTATATAGTCCGAGCAGGCTCCAGCCGAGGCCTGCCTGTGGGGACCTGGGGGCGGGGGAGAGGAGCGCCGGCCCTGGACTGGCATTGCTGTCCAGACCAAGACTCAAGACTGGCTGGGAAGGAAGTCATGCCAAAGTAGTCCTGCTGTCCACTCCTGGGTGAGAGGAACCTTAACACTGGATGCGGGCTCCCTTCATCCCCCCGCCCCAGTCCTTTGGGGAAGGGGGGTTGCCCCTGTCTTTCCAAAGTCAGTCTGCCAGCTAGCAGCCCAGCCCGACCTAACAGGGTGCCTGCCTACCCTCCCCCTGGGTGTGCTCAACGTCTGCCAGTGCTTGCCTGGCACTAGTCCAAGGCTGGTGTCCAGAGTTGGGACTGCCTGTGCACCCACCGTGCATCACTCACCTTTTCTCTCCTCTCAGGAGCAGCACTATGGATTCCTTCAAGGTGGTGCTGGAGGGGCCAGCACCTTGGGGCTTCCGGCTGCAGGGGGGCAAGGACTTCAATGTACCCCTCTCCATCTCCCGGGTGAGCCTGGGTTGAGGGAAGGGTTCCCCTGGGGGTCCCTGGGTACTCAGATCTCCAGTGGGTGGCAGGAGGAGTCTGAGGAGGAATGAGCCGAGGTCATAGACCAGGAGGTGTCCAGGTCCAGAGCTGTGGGCATTTGCCACAAGGACTCCCAACTTGGTAGATACTGGGAAAGAAGCCCTCAGACTTCCACAGCACTACACTGCACCTTCTAGGCTCAGGAGTGTGCCCATTCTTCAGGAGGTGAGCCTGCGGTCTCCAAGAAGTGTCTATAAACTGCTTGAAGAGCAATGTTTGGTGCTAGGCCTCTCGGAGGGCACTCTGACTGCAGGAGCTCACTTCATCCTCATTGCCACCTAAGGAATAGCAACTACCACCCTGTTTATTCAAATGAGATAACTCAAGACTCATTGAAGGAACTCTTTCATCAGTTCCATGGCAAAGCAGGCATGGGGCTTCAAACACAGGGATGGCCTGCAGTTTTTGTGGGTGAATAAGGTGCTTCTCTCCAGCCCAGGTGAGGACTTTTATCCCATTCACTGGTTCCATTCAGGATGCAGTGGTCTTTGGGTCCCTAGGGCTCTGACTTCAACTCCCGAGAGCCTGTCCTGGTGAGGGTGGAGCTGGAGGCTGGCTCCTCCCTGTGGCAGGGGGATTGCCTTATAAGCCCAAGAATGCAGCCCCATGCTGGGATAGCCAACTGGTGGCTGGAGTCTGCAGAACTAAAGAAGGCTGGCCTAGGCCTGGAACCCTGAACCCCATCAGTGGGCCCCTCAGCCGATCACCAGGCTGTGGCTATGACTGTGGGATCAGTTGTGGGACACAGAGAACAAAGTGCCTGCCCTGAGAGGGTGAGGCCAGCCCTTGGGTTGGTGTCTCTTGACTGTAGTCTGGGGGTCAGGAGTGGGTGGGGACTTCCTGTCCCCATATCCGCTTGTCCAGAGAGGCCCATCCAGGCTCCTGGTGGGCAGCTATTGGCATGAAGCCCAGGGCAGGCACAGCCTGGAGGGGCCTAGAGAGCCCAGCTTGAGGGGGCCCCAAGGTAGAGTCTATTGTAGTTGGGCTTGGTGGCCAGGACCTGCAGGCATTCACTGTTCCCAGGGACCCTTCCGTGGGATTTCCTGGAAGCTGCTCTGCCAGCAAGGTAGCTAAGGGCACTGGTCTCCCTACTATTTACACCCAGCCTGTACAGAATACTCAAGCCTTGCCAGCCCTGGGAACTCATCCTATACTCTGCTTCCTGAGAAAGTGCTGGTCAGTGTGGCTGGAAGCTTGGCTGACCTCTGAGCCTCAGTTTCTTCATTGGTGGGGATGGCCAACAAAGCAGCCTAAGGGATGGACTTTCAGATGTGGCCTGTTGGGGGCACTCTGAGCTCGGGCTCTGTTGTCAGCAGCCCCAGCATGTGGGTGGGGTCACTGGCTGAGCCCAGCCCTGGAGTTGGACCTAGGCCCTGGTGGGTGGGAGTGAGGGTGGTCTTTGCAGAGCTGGGTTGGGCCCCCTCCCTCTCTCCTGACCCTAGCATGGAGGAGGAGAGGGAGGGGCTAGGGCTGGCTGGAGGCCCAGGCCTGGGAGATGAGGTAACGTCTGGGACTTGGGGGTTGGGCTGCTCAGTGGAGCCCTCAGGCTGACTCACCCCCTACTCTGTGTAGTGTCCAGCCCCCTGGCTTTTCCTCTCCTTGGTCCCTTGGGCCTCCTTGCTTTTCTCTGCAGACACACCCCACCCCCCATCCCCAGGTCTCTTCTGCTTCTGTCTCCACCTCTGACCACTCCTCTGTCCCTCCTGTGTCCTCCTGTCCTCATCCCAGAGAAGGAAGTAGTTGCCAGTTCCCCATCCCCTCTCTGGGAGCCAACAGCTCCAGCTCAACCTGAGACTCCCACCTCCATGGGCTTAGCCCACACTTCCCCGGAGCGAGCCGTGTGGGTAGGGAGTGGCCAGACCAGATTTCCCTTCTACTGACTCACTGTGACCTTGAGTAAGTCACTTCCCCTCAAGGGCATCACTCACCCATGCCCATTATAAGGGGTTGAATTGAACTAGAGGTAAGATAGGGGATCCAAGCCCCAAAGCCAGCTTGAGGGTCAGAGAATCTTTCCATTCAGAGGGCTGACCTCTGAGCCCCAGCTCTCAACAATTCCCTGGTGGCTCAGATGGTAAAGAATCCGCCTGCAATGCAGGAGACCTGGGTTCGATCCCTGGGTTGGGAAGACCTCCTGGAGAAGGAAATGACAACCCACTCCAGTATTCTTGCCTGCAGAATTTCATGGACAGAGAAGCTACAGTCCACGGGTTAACAAAAGAGTCAGACACAACTGAGGGACTAACACTTTCACTTTACTTTTCTCAACAGAGGTGCCTTAATAGGGTGGAGCCTGAGCCTGCCTCTTGAGTTGCTAGCTAGGCAACTAGAAGCAAGTTACTTAACCTCTCTGTTTTCCCATGTATAAAATAGGTATATTCCCAGGCTCTCCTCCACAGGGTTTTTGGAGGATTCAGTATGTGGTAATACTAGGTACTCGATAAATGTAAACTGCTGTTAGTACTTAGCAAGTAAAGAAAAGGCCACCCAGCTGTCTTACCCTTCTAACTTCTGAAGCATGAGGTAGAGCCATCAAACCAAGCTCTCCCTTCTTGCCCTAGTGCCATCAGTCTCTGGGTCTGACCCCTCTGCCACCTCTCTGGAACCTCTTACCGCCTGAACTCAGATTCTGAGTGTCGGCCCACCGAGGAGCCTTATGGGGTCACAGGCAGCCTGTACTCCGCAAACCTCCCCAACTTGTGAAGTGTGGTTCTACCCCCCAGTACTTCCGCACAAGCCAGCTCAAGGCCAAGCGCGTTGCCAGATGGCCAGGCAGACCTGCGGGCTTAGACTTACCAACAGCAGTGCTACTTCTGCCTGTGTTGTTGCCACTAGGCTAGAGGGCTGGGAGGCCCAGTTGGGTTCTTCAGGGTCACCTGTATCCAGACCCTGGGAGACACCCCACCCTGGGCCATAAAACTGGTGCTTCCTAACCTTGAGAACAATTCTTTCTGCACTTGAGGTCTTCATAAGTAATTGGATTCTCTCACACCCTAGGCAGCCCATTCCTCTCTGTTTTCGCCAAAGCCCCCCACTTCCCAGAAGTCATCTTCATGGTTTCAGCTCATGCATATGCCACAAGCACACATGCACATTTCATGCCCACATGCACAGGCCAGAGGGCAGGTCTGGTGGGTGGAATGGCCTGGGCAAGAGGCCAGCAGGGGCCTCAAAAGCTTTGGTCGGAGCTGAGACACTTGGGTTTTAGCCTGAAGGTGGCTATGTGTTGATGTCAGCAGCTTCTGAAACGTGAGGAGGGTCCCTGGAGGTGAATGAATGTATAAGCGGAGTGTTTGAGGTGATGGTGAAGCTCAAGGGAGCCCCACCCCCTCCCAGATGGCTTTAGTATTCAACAGTAGTCCAGAAACACATTGAATGAAGAGACCCCTGGGTTCTGCGAGTGGGGCAGCTGAGGAAGGGCAGGGTTGGCTGCTGTTTGCCTGAGTTTGGTCTGCAGAGTCTTGGCCCTTCATGACCCTCCATCTCTCCATAGCTCACCCCTGGAGGTAAAGCTGCACAGGCTGGCGTGGCCGTGGGTGACTGGGTACTGAGTATTGATGGAGAGAACGCGGGGGGCCTCACACACATCGAAGCCCAGAACAAGATCCGTGCCTGCGGGGAGCGCCTTAGCCTTAGCCTCAGCAGGTAAGCCTGAGCTGAGCAGCCCCGGCAGGTGGGCGTGCCCTTGGGTGTGGCCCATCATCACCACTTCCCCTTCTCTTCTAGGGCTCAGCCTGCTCAGAGCAAACCGCAGAAGGTAGGGGATGGTCTTGGGATATGTGGGCAGCAGGCGGGGTGGGACTGGACATCCAGGCTCACCTGCCCTCCCTGGTGCAGCCTTGGTACCCGCCGCCCCCCCTCCCCCATCCCTGGCCGGGAGTAGAGGGTGGACGCCAGAGCTGGGGAGTCTGGGAACTGGGAGTTGGGCCAGGGACTGCCGCACGGTCAGAGCACCATGCATGTCTGCCTGTTGGTCCATCCGTCTGCCTGCCTGCCTCCTTCCCTCTCTCCGGCCGGCCTGTGCTGCAAGCTGCACTAGCCCACCCGCCCTCGGACTGCGTGGGCTGAGATCATTGCTCCCAAATGGGCCCCTTGAAACTTGAGTCGCCCCTCCCCGGAGCCTCAGGCCAGATGTGTGGGGGTAGGGCTGGAGCACCGCTGGCCTCTTCGTGCCAGGGGACGCCCCACTCTGGCCAGATCCCCTGCCGCCTCCCGCCCTGCCCGCCCTCCCCGCTCTGTCTCTGCCCAGGCCCTGGCCCCTGCCGCGGACCCCCCGCGGTACACCTTTGCACCCAGCGCCTCCCTCAACAAGACGGCCCGACCCTTCGGGGCGAACCCGCCCGCAGACAGCGCCCCGCAGCAGAATGGGTATGTCTGTCCTGCCCGTCCACGCCATGTCTCCACCACCGCACGCCCGCCGGCTGCCCGCTGCTGCTCTGCCTGTGCTGCGCCCCAGCCTGGCCGGAACCGTGCGACAGCGACCCCTGGTGGCTGGGGCGGGTACTGCAGGCACAGGGCCCCACCGTGGGTGTGGCTCCTGCCTTGGGCCGGCCCTCCTGGGGGCTGGGAGCAAGGCAGCGCGCCGACCCCTCCTCGGTGGTAGCCTGGGGTTGGGATTTGATGATGGCCGACTGAGCCCAGACACTCAGTGCAGCCTTCCCCCTGGCTATTCTGACCCCTTGCCATCTTTCTTCCTCCCCTTGTCTATCTCTTTGTGCCTTTATCTGTCCATCTGTCTTATTTCCTTCACAGGTGCAGACCCCTGACAAGTCAGTGAGCCCCCTCTGCCTGTCCCTCTCTTCCTTCCTTTTGGCACTCTGGGTGGTGGCCCCTCCCCACTCTGGCTGCCCTCCTTTCACCTTGGTTGCCCTCCTCCCCTCTCACTTCCCTGCCCCACCCCTCACCCAGCAGGGCCCTAGCCTTGCCCTGCCGTCCTCCCATCACTCTAGCCCACCTGTATCAAGTCCGGGGAGGGGCCGCCCCTGCTGCCCACCCCAGCATGAGGTTCTGAGCCACACCCTCCCCACAGACAGCCGCTCCGACCGCTGGTCCCAGATGCCAGCAAGCAGCGGCTGATGGAGGACACAGAGGACTGGCGGCCGAGGCCTGGGACAGGCCAGTCCCGTTCCTTCCGCATCCTCGCCCACCTCACAGGCACCGAGTTCAGTAAGTGCCAGCCCAGGGAAGGGCGGACTCTGCTCCTGGTCCCCAGCCCAGACCCGGGCTTAGCTGGAGCCTGGCTCTGGCACCCTCTACCAGGGCTCAGGGCTGGGGTGGCCTTCTGTCTGCTCTTGGTCAAAGTCTGCCTCTGCCCTCTCAGTGCAAGACCCGGATGAGGAGCACCTGAAGAAATCAAGGTAACAGGACATGCTGCAGCCCCTCCTTCTCATCTCCGGCCTCTCCCATTCCAGCCCTGTCTGCTCCTGGCCATCCCTAGCCAGGTTCATCCTTTCTCCTTCCTTCCTCTGGTCCTCCCTCCCTGCCTCCCTTCCGTCTCTCCTTCCTTCCACTTCCTCCTCCTTCTCTCTCTGCCCCTCAGGGAAAAGTATGTCCTGGAGCTGCAGAGCCCACGCTACACCCGCCTCCGGGACTGGCACCACCAGCGCTCTGCCCATGTGCTCAACGTGCAGTCGTAGCCTGGTCCTCGCCGGCCGGCTGCCCTCTCTGCCTCTTTCTTGCTGTTCCTCCGCCCCAGGGCACCTCCCCTTGGCGCCTCCAGCTTCTGCCTGCCTCACCCATCCCTTTTCTGCCCCTGGACTGAGCCTCCTGCTGGCCTGGCCCCAGCTGCCCTCCTGGCACAGGGCCTGGCTCCATCTGACACTGCTGCCTTCACTCTTTGCCCTGTGGTACTGCTGTCTGCCAGGTCTGTGCTGGCTTTTTGGGCATGAAAATAAACATTCTCAGCCCTGCTTTCTCTGCCTCTGTTCTCTATCTTTGTGGACTTGGTTTGCATTTGGGGTCAGGGGTGTTAGATGGTTCAGATCCAGTGTGGGCCCTGCCAGTATGGGTCTCAGTGGGTGGGGGTACCCACCAAAAGGGGCCCCTGCCATCAGAAGGACCCTCACGAGCAGCCCCAGAAGCGAGAGCCCTGCTTCACCTCCCAGCCCTGTGCGACAGACCAGCCAGCTGGAACCTGGCCAGGAGAAATTGCCCTACCCATCCATGCCCTGGGGGGACCTGGATCCTCTGCTGTCATGCACCCAGGCATCTCTCATGGGGCCAGCAGGACCAAGGTTGGGGGGTGGGGCCATGCCAGGAGCCTCGGCTGTGCAGGGCCTTGAATGACAGATCTTACAGCCAGGTGCCCAGGACGGAAGCCCCAACCCCAGCCTCAGCTACACCCCAGGAACCCTGGCCTGGTGAGAGAGCATGGACTTGGGGAAGGGTGGGTAACCACCAGAGGCATGGGGGGCGGGCCCCTCCAAGCTGCCCCGGGCTCTCCCCACTGTCCTGTGGTGTCCCCGGGTACCCCCATGGAGCCACTTTTCCTGGCCTTGGCAGGCCCTACCACCCCCAGTCCCACGAGCCGCCCACCCTGGGCGGTGGACCCTGCATTTGCTGAGCGCTACGCCCCAGACAAGACCAGCACGGTGCTGACCCGGCACACCCAGCCAGCCACACCCACGCCTATGCAGAACCGCACCTCCATCGTGCAGGCCGCCGCTGGAGGGGGCCATGGCGGGGGCGGTGGCAGCAACGGCAAGACTCCCGTGTGCCACCAGTGCCACAAGGTCATCCGGTGGGTGGCCCCGTTCCTTCCTACCCTGGTCTTTTCCTGAACCGGAACTCCAGCCCTGGTGTCTTTCTGACTGCTGCTCCTCCCGTCTATCTCCCTACTCATCTCAGCTGCCCCCTGCTCAGCCTCTCTCCAACATTTGCCCTGGTAAAATGGAGGGGGTGCCAACGACATAGCCAAGCTGCAGCCCTAGACTCGCTGCTCTCTGGGCTAGGAATGGCCTCCCTGCTCCCAGCCCCTCTGCCTTTCTCCTTCCTGCTCACTTGGTCTCTCTCTGCTAAGCCTTTTAAGTTCCTCCCCGTCTGCACTGCTCCCCAGGGCCCAGCCGAGTCCCACAGCCCCCAGAATCGGATCTGTGTCAGGCCCCAGAACCTTCCTAGTTCTCATCTGAGGCGCTGCCCTGCTCTCAACTCCTGTCAGCTCTTAAGCTCTGGAAAGCAACCCCTCGTTCAGACATCCCCATTTATCTGGGATGGCTGGGTCCCTCTCCAGCCTAGATGGAACAGGCCAGCGGAACAGAGTGGGCACCAGGCTCAGCTCAAGTGCCCACTGGTCTTCAGGGCTCACAGGTACTCCAGGCCTCCTGTCCCCCAGGACACCAACCCCTTGGGTTCAACTTATTAGGCTCATGTCAGCAGTCCTCACCCAGTGTCCCCGTCCTCCCTTTTCTGACACTACTCTTCTCCCTCACCTCCTGTCATCAAAACAGTGCAGCTTTTTAAAATATTTATTTGGCTGCATCTGATCTTAGTTGCAGCACATGGAATCTTAGTCACAATGCATGGGCTCTCTAGTTGTGGTACACGGGCTCAGTTGCCCTGAGGCATGTGGGATGTTAGTTCCCCAACTAGGGATTGAACCCGTGTCCCCTGCCTTGGGAGGCAAATTGTTAACCATTGCACCACCAGGGAAGTCCCACAGTAGAAAGCTTTGTCTTGCTGTTTGATCTTAGGCAAGTCACCATTCAAGCCTGTCTCTTCCCTTTTTGGAGAAGGCCATGGTACCGCACTCCAGTACTCTTGCCTGGAAAATCCCATGGACAGAGGAGCCTGGTGGGCTGCAGTCCATGGGGTTGCTAAGAGTCAGACATGACTGAGCGACTTCACTTTCACTTTTCATTTTGATGCATTGGAGGAGAAAATGGCAACCCACTCCAGTGTTCTTGCCTGGAGTGGGATGGGGGAGCCTGGTGGGCTGCAGTCTATGGGGTTGCACAGAGTCGGACACGACTGAAGCGACTTAGCAGCAGCAGCAGCAGCTTCCCTGTTTGGAAATGAAGAGAATGAATGTTCTTGTCAAGGTTTCATAATGGGTGTGGGGTAAACACTATGGGGTGTTGGCCATGAACCCCAACTTCATTTGCACTCACTCCTGCTCATTGCCCTCGCTTTCCCCTGCAGGGGTCGCTACCTGGTGGCGCTGGGCCGTGCATACCACCCTGAGGAGTTTGTGTGCAGCCAGTGTGGGAAGGTTCTGGAAGAGGGTGGCTTCTTCGAGGAGAAGGGGGCCATCTTCTGCCCACCCTGCTACGATGTGCGCTATGCACCCAGTTGTGCCAAGTGCAAGAAGAAGATCACTGGCGTGAGTGGGGCTGGCAGCTGGCGGGGGACTAGGAAGGCAAGCCTGACTCTTCAGCATTGAGGAGTGCTGAGCAGCTCCTGGGCTGGGACCCCGTTGGAACCTTACCAGCCTCACAATCGGGCTACTACATCGACCTTACTTTACATTAGCCAGGATTGTCTGAACAGGTGACCTAAATCCTAACTCTAAAGGGCTCAAGCAGGAGAGATTTGGCGCCAGTAGTCAGAAAGGCTGAGGGTTGCTAACATCTGGCCCAGTTGAATGCAGATCCAGGTCTTCAGGAGTCTTCCTTCCACTTGCCTCTGGTTTCATCTGTGTTGGCTTTGTTCCCAGCATGCTTTTCCATAGAAAGTGGCAAAGATGCTGCTACATCAGTGGCTCCAGGGTTACATCTCCCCAGGTTAGCATCACAGAGAGAAAGAAAGCACCTCTGTGCCAGCTGATGCATCGAGTCCCAGTGCTGATGCTCGTTGGCCTGGCTTGCTTCACATGCCCATCTCTGAATCAAGCCCTGTGACTCTAGTTGGTCAGGCCTGGGTGATACCCACCTCTGGAACGGGATCTGGTGGCCTTGCCTGAACCACCGGACTGGTTCCTTGAAAATAAAACCTAGGTGACATTACCCCAAGAGAGGAGGTAAGTGCTAGTCAGGCCGAAACAAGAGATGGCTACTGTGTTAGGATTGCATTCAGCTTCAGTAATAGAAAAAACTCCAGTATAGAGATTGAAACAGAAGGGGTAATATTTACTTCAATTACAAGAATGCCAGGGGTAGAACAGCTCATGGATGGCTTTCGGCTTTTCCTGTGTTTTAGTTCTGAAATCCTTAGCCTGTAGGCCTTTGTCCTCAAGCTTATTGTATCATGGTTGCCAGATGACTGCTCAAGCCCCAGGCTCACATTCTTGTTGCAGGTGGGAAGAAGAGGGAAGGAGCAGGCATCTTCTTTTAATAAGGTTTTGCCTTTTGACTCTGGAAGAAAAACCAGGAACTTGCATCTTTATCTCAGTTGTTGGAATTGTTATTGTATGAGCACCTGGGCGAGTGAGGAAAGCTGGCAAATCCAGTATTTTAGCTACTGTTCTCTATAAGAGAGGAAGGCAAAAGGGGGTTGTGACTGGCTTTTGAGAGGCTAATGCAGTCTGCTGCCCTGAATTCGAATGCGTATGAAAAACGGAGTCTCTAAAGATAGGCTTGAAGGACACAGAACTATTGATTTGCAAAGGCAGAAATTTAGGTTCAAAAACTTGTGATTCAAAATCTTATTCTTGGTAATACCCTGGTGGTCCAGTGGCTAAGATTCTGTGCTCCCAATGCAAGGGGCCTGGGTTCGATTTCTGGTCAGGGAACTAGATCTCCTGTGCCACAACTAAGACCCCATGCAGCCAAATAAATAATATATATATTAAAAATCTAGTCTTAAAAAAAATCCTGTTCTTTCTACTGAGTTTAAATATGCAGCAGAGCCTGGCCTGGTCTCCTGCAGGGCAACCTAGCTGCCACCTGGAGCTGGGCTTGGGACTTGGGTCAGCACATGTTATGGGCCGAGAGTGATGCCCTATCTACCATCTCCCATTCATTGTGGACAGTGTGCCCCACATTGGGAATACCCTGTGAAGAGACAGGCATGGTCCTGCCCCCAGGAACTCACACAGAGGAAGGGGACTCCAAGCATGTCGAGGGTGAGCAGCCTAAGGAAAGAAGAGCGTAACAGGCAGGGTGACAAATTGAGGGAGGTTTCAGCTGTGCCTGTGTGGAAACTGAAGTGCAGAGAGAGGCAGAAACTGCCCAAGGCTGCAGAGCATGGGGGCCAAACCAGAGCAGCAACAAGCGCTGCGGACTTCCAGCACTCCCTACTTTTGGATCCATGGGCAGAGCTTCCAGATGTGGCCAGACAGCTCTGTGCATGAATGTGTGCTAAGTCACTTCAGTCGTGTCTGACTCTGTGACCCTATGGGCTGTAGCCCACCAGGCTCCTCTGTCCATGGAGACTCTCCAGGCAAGAATACTGAAGTGGATGGCCATCCCCTCCTGCAGGGGATTTTCCCAACCCAGGGACTGAAACTGCGTCTCCTACATCTCCTGCATTGGCAGGAGGGTTCTTTACTACTAGCACCACCTGGGAAGCCCAGAGAGCTCCGTAGTAATGGTCATATTAGTGATAATTGCCTTGACGACAAGTGACAGAAAAAATAATGACAGCTGTTTCTCACCTAAGGAAGTCGAGAGGTGGGCAGTTTGGGACACGCAGGCAGATCCAGGCTCCTGTATCTTGTTTCTCCGACATCTTAGCATTGACTTACTTACCATTCATAGTCCAAGATACCTCTTGAGCTTCAGGCAAAATTTCCATGCTGCAATCGGCTTCCTATTCAGTTGCTCAGTAGTGTCAAACTCTTTACGACCCCACGGACTACAGCACACCAGGTTTTCCTATCCTTCACTATCTCCCAGAGTTTGCTCAGACTCATGTTCATTGAGTTGGTGATGCCATCCAACCATCTCATCCTCTGTTGTCTGCTTCTCTTCCTGCCTTCAATCTTTCTGAGCATCGAGGTCTTTTCCAGTGAGTCAGCTCTTCATATCAGGTGGCCAGAGTATTGGAGCTTCAGCCTTAGCATCAGTCCTTCCAATGAATATTCAAGGTTGATTTCCTTTAGGATTGACTGGTTTGATCTCCTTGCTGTCCAGGGGATTCTCAAGAATCTTCTCCAGCACTACAGTTCAAAAGCATCTTTCTTTAGCATTTAGCCTTCTTTATGGTCTAACTCTTACACCTGAACATGACTACTGGAAAACTATAGCTTTGATTATACAGACCTTTGTCAGGAAAGTGATGTCTCTGCTTTTTAATATGCTGTCTAGGTTCATCATAGCTTTTCTACCAAGGAACAAGCATCTGTCTTTTAACAAGCACCTGGCTGCAGTCCCTGTCCACAGTAATTCTGGAGCCAGGGAAATAAAGTCTCTCACTGTTTCCATTTTTTCCCAGTCTATTTGCCATGAAATGATGGGACCACATGCCATGATCTTAGTTTTTTGAATGTTGAGTTTTAAGCCAGCTTTTTCACTTTCCTCTTTCTCCTTCATCAAGAGGCTCTTTAATTCCTCCTTGCTTTCTGCCATTAGGGTGGTATCATCTATATATCTCAAGTTGTTGATATTTCTCCCAGCAAGCTTGATTTCGGCTTGTGGTTTATCCAGTCCGGTATTTTGCATCATGTACTCTGCATATAAGTTAAATAAGCAGGGTGACAATATACAACCTTAACATACTCCTTTCCTAATTTTGAGCCAGTCCATTGTTCCATGTATGGTTCTAAATGTTGCTTCTTGACCTGCATACAGATTTCTCAGCAGGCAGGTCAGGTGGTCTGGTATTCCCATCTCTTTGAGAATTTTCCACAGTTTGTTGTGATTCACAGTCAAAGGCTTTAGTCAATGAAGCAGTAGATGTCTTTCTGGAATTTTCTTGCTTTTTCTATGATCCAACAGATATTGGCAATTTGATCACTGGTTCCTCTACTTTTCTAAATCCACCTTGTACATCTGGAAGTTCTTGGTTCACATACTGTTGAAGCCTAGCTTGAAGGATTTTGAGCATTGTCTTGCTAGCATGTGAAATGAGCACAATTATGTGGTAGTTTGAACATTGTTTGGCATTGCCCTTCTTTGAGATTGGAATGAAAACTGACCTTTTCCAGTCCTCTGGTCACTGCTGCATTTCCCAAATTTGCTGACATATTGAGTGCAGCACTTCAATAGCATCATCTTTTAGGATTTGAAATAGCTCAGCTGGAATTCCATTACCTCCATTAGCTTTGTGCATAGTAATGCTTCCTAAGGCCTACTTGACTATACTCCAGGATGCCTGCCTCTAGGTAAGTGACCACACCATCATGGTTATCCAAGTCATTAAAACCTTTTTTGTACAGTTTGTGTATTCTTGCCATCTCTTCTTAATCTCTTCTGCTTCTGTTAGGTCCTTGCCATTTCTGTCCTTTATTGAGCCCATCTTCACATGAAATATTCCCTTGGTATCTCTTAATTTTCTTGAAGAGATTTCTAGTCTTTCCCATTCTATTGTTTTCCTCTATTTCTTTGCATTATTCACTTAAGAAGACATTCTTATCTCTTCCTGCTATTTGGAACTCTGCATTCAGTTGGGTATATTTTTCTCCTTTGCCTTTCGCTTCACTTCTTTTCTCAGCAAGAAATTGGAAAAGGAAGAAGGAGTGGAAGGTTCTTGGGAGCCATCTTTAGAAGATAAGTTCAATTCAGTCGCTCAGTCGTGTCTAACTCTTTGTGACTCCATAGACTACAGCATGCCAGAGAAGGACAGGGAGCTGTCCTTCAACTCCCGGAGCTTGCTCAAACCCATGTCCATCAAGTCGCTGATGCCATCCAACCATCTCATTCTCTGTCATCCCCTTCTCCTCCTGGCTTCAATCTTTCCCAGCATCAGGGTCTTTTCAAATGAGTCAGTTCTTCACATCAGGTGGCCAAAGTATTGGAGTTTCAGCTTCAGCATCAGTCCTTCCAATGAATATTCAGGACTGATTTCCTTTTGGATTGGGCTGTGGGTGCCATCCAGCCCTTCTGCTTCCATCCCATAGCCCGGAACTCAGTCACATGACATTACTGAGCTGCAAGGGAGGCTGGGAAATGTCTCTTTGGTACAGCTATGTGCCCAGCAAAAAGTGAGGATTCCATCAGTAGACTAGAAGGGGAGAAAGGATATTATCACAGTTTTGTGTTGTGGGTCACTTTCTATGTGTGGGCATCCAGCTTCACAATTATACTATGAAGTCAGTTTGATTATTCTCATCTTACAGATGAGGAAATTTTGCCCAAGATTACAGTCATTTCCCCACCAGCCTAATCGATCCTGTGTTGGACTGTTCTATCAGAATGGGCTGGAACCCAGGACTTTTCTTTTTTAAATTTTATTTATTGATTCATTTGTGGCTGCACTAGGTCTTCATTGCTGTGCAGGCTTTTCTCTATTTGCAGCAAGCGGGGGCTACTCTCTGGTTGCGGTGTACGAGCTTCCCATTGAGGTGGCTCCTCTTGTTGTGGAGCACAGGCTCACTAGTTGTGGCACACGGGCTTAGTTGGCCCATGGCATGTGGGATCTTCCCTGAGCAGGGATTGAACCAGTATCCCCTGCATTGGCAGACAGACTCTTAACCCCTGGACCACCAGGGAAGTCCCCCCAGGACCTTTCTTAAGCTGGCATCTGGATTTGCTTCCCACAGATCAAGGCCCTTACGTTCTGTTCACTGACAGCCCCGCCTACATTACATCGCACTCTCGTCCTGCCCTGCCCCAGTTCTAGGTGGACAAAGTTAATGCCCAGGCTGCAGATACCGAGGCAAGGCTCACAGAGCCTGACTAGCTCCTGGGTCCTAGAGTATGCCCAGAATAAGGTGGCAAGCCTTGCTCCTGCCCCAGCCCAGTGGTTCCACATATGGCCCAGGGGTACTCAGCTTCCCCTCTTGCAGGGGCTGCGAGGGGGCTGACAGACCACACCCTCTAGCGGGGTCAGTGAGGAGTGTGTGCGGGGTGATGGGCAGGAACCTAACTGTCTCACTTTACCATGGGCTTCAGGCTCTTAGAGCTCAGAACATGGGGAAACACAGGACCATCTGGTTGATTCAGCAGACTTGGAGGGGAACTCTGGGGGATGGGATGGACACATTAGAGGGGACGTGTCCTAGTCTGGGGACCCTCTGGAAGACTGTTGTCAAGCCTCGCTACTCACCACCAGCCCCCGTCACTCTGGGGCTTCAGCGACACAGGCAGCTCCATCTTTTCAATGCAATGTTTCCTTCACCGCGGGCCTTTGCATGGGCTGTACTCTGATAGAAATACCCATTAGCACTCTCTTTACCTCATTCCTTCTCATCTGGGATTCAAATAACACTTCCTCAGGGGCACTTTCCCTGATACCCACCCTCCCACCTGGCCAGGCTCCCCACTGTTTGCTACTGCCCTCCAATCCTTTTGTCCCATCTCTTCTCCAGTGTGAAATTCATGGGCTGGGACCAGGGCTCTTTTGCTCATGTGTAATGCTGTATCTCATATATAGGAAGGGCTTCCCTGGTGGCTCAGTTGGTAAAGAGTCTACATGCAATGTGTGAGACCTGAGTTTGATCCCTGGGTCAGGAAGATTCCCTGGAGGAGGCCATGACAACCCACTCCAGTATTCTTGCCTGGAGAATTCTATGGACAGAGGAGCCTGGCAGGCTACAGTCCATGGGGTCGCAAAGAGTCGGACATGACCGAGAGACTAACACACTAACACATGTATAGAAAGTGGTCACTTAACACCTTAAGGAGTGAATGGAAGCGGCCTCTAAGCTGAACTTATCATCAGTAGGAATTAGCTTGGACGAGGGTCAGGAGAGAATGTTCCAAGCAGAGGGAACAGCTTGTGTCACAAGGCAACGCCTGGGGAGGGTGTGAGACAAGGTGGAATTGAGGGCAGGGGCCACGGTAGGGGTTCCGGAGCTGGGGACTGCTGAGGTCAGATGTGCCTCATCGCGCTTCCCCTGGGACAGGGGAGACAACTCGAGGAGGGGAACGGAACCGCTAGGCCGAGGTTAGGGTGATGGGACGGGAGGGGCAGACAGATGTCGGAAGCTTTGGGCATAAGGTGGATATGGAGAACTGGCTCAGATACCTGCCTCCCTGTCCACATGCCCACTGGGCCCAGCTCTGGGCTCCCCATGCTCCTGCCGAGACCCTGTCCTGTTGGCCCACAGCCAAGTTCCTTCCCCCAGCCCTCATCTGGGACAGATCACTTTCTCTGGACCTTGCTAAAATGGGAGTGGCAGTAACTTCCTGGCCAGGCTGGTTGTGAGGTATATGTGAGAAATGACAGATTTTTGGGGGACTGTGCCACACACCTTGTGGGATTTTAGTTCCCCAACCACGGATTGAACCTGCACCTTCAGCAGTGAGCAGTGAATCCTAACAACTGGGCCACCAGGGAATTCCCTTGACAGTTTCTATAGCGGCCAACGGACAAGCCAGCTGAGAGCCAGGGGTGCCCCATACTTATGTCTTGCTTTGTCCACACTGTTTCTTTACTTATTATTATTGTTTTAAATAGTTTCTATTTAAAATTTATTTGTTTATTTGTTTTTGGCTCTGCTGGGTCTTCGTTGCGGCACAAGAGCCTTCTCCAGTTGCTGTAAGCAGGGGCTACTCTTCGTTGAGGTGCATGGGCCTCTCACTATGTTTCTCTTGCTGCAGAGCATGGGCCCTGGGGCACAGTCTCAGTAGTTGGCGGCATGGCGGCATATGGGTCTGGCTACCTCTGCAGCATGTGGAATTTTCCCTGACCAGGGATTGAACCTGTGTCTCCTGCATTGGCAGGTGGATTCTTAACCACTGGACCACCAGGGAAGTCTTTTTTTCAAGACTTGTTTTTATTTATTTTTGGCTGCTCTGGGTCTTCGTTGCTGTGCACTGGCTTTCTCTAGTTGCGGCGAGTGGGGGCTGCTCTCTAGCTGTGGTTTCTTGTTGCAGTTCTTCTCCTGTGGTGGCACACGGGCTCTAGGGCACGCAGGCTTCAGTGGTTGCAGCTTGAGGGCTCAGTAATTGTGGTGCACAGTTTTGGTTGTCCCTCGGTGTATGGGATCTTCCTGGACCAGGGATCGAACTCGTGTCCTCTGCATTGGCAGGCAGGCTCCTAACCAGAGAAGCCTCCGTTTCATTTTTAAAGTAACAGCCAATTTTGAAAAATTGGATTTGACTTTAACACCTGGATTTCAACCTGAGCCTTATAGGCATTCGTGAATGAAGCGGTCAGCACCCCGCCCTGCACACGCAACACGTGCTCTCCCATGACACAGTCCCCGCCTTGCCCCACTGTGTCTGCCACCTAGCCTTGGCAGGCACCGGGTCTGGGACCCCTGGCCTCAGATGTGGGACCATCCTTACGGCAACCCGGCAAAGCTGGGATCAGGTTCCCAGTTCAACAGTGAAGGAGCCAAGTGTCATGAGGAGGTAAAGCTGTTGGGCAAGCCACCCAGCTAAGATCTGGCTGAACCTACGATCTGACATCCCTTAGGGTTCCACACTGCCTTCTGCCTGCTCCAGGCATGAGTGCTGCTCACCTGGTTGGCCCCAGGGAGAGCTCAGCCCACCTGTGGCCTCTGCTCTGTCAGGCCTCCAATAGAGCAGGTTAACTTAGCTCACAAGCACTTATGATGCCTACCCATGGGCCAGGCACTGTTGGGATATACCAGCTAACAGAAACGTGAATAGTTCATGCCCTCTGGGACCTCATACTAGATCGGGAAGAAGGCGATAGAGAGCAGACAATAAGCAAGAGACGCAAGAGGTAAATTACCTGGTGGTATACTAGTATGGGGGGCTTCCCTAATGGTTCAGATGGTAAAGAATCCGCCTGCAGTGCAGAGACCCAGGTTCGCATGGGTCAGGGAGATCCCCTGGAGAAGGGAATGTCAACCCACTCCAGTATCCTTGCCTGGAGAATTCCATGGACAGAGGAGCCTGGTGGGCTACAGTCCATGGGGTTGCAAAGAGTCAGACATGACTGACTGGCTAACACAAACACATGTTAGTACAGGAAGAAATGCAGAGTTCAAGCTATTGGAAGCATGGCTTTGGGAAAGGGGGTTGGCATATGAGCTGATCGTGTCAGCGTGGGCCTTAAGGAGAAAGTGACCTTTGGGCAAAATCTTGAAGAGGGTGAGGGCTGAGCCTAGCAGATATCTGGGCCAAGCAGTCCAGGTAGAGGGGGCAGCTGGTGGGAAGCCCTAAGACGGTATGCCCGGTGCATCAACCATGGACAGGAGGCCACGTGGCGGGAGCAGAGGGACGGAAGTCAGTCTTGCTGGCCTCTGGGCCTTTCCCCGGGCTTTGCCCTTTGCTTAGAGCAGTGTGGACTAGGCAGGGTTTCAAGCAGAGGAGAAACTAGCCGAGCACAGGTTGATATCAGGCTGTCAGGGGCAGAGGAAGGAGCACAGAAGCCAGTTTTGTGCACTCATACAGGTCAAAGGTTCCTAAGGCTCACATTCCACATCAGGGAGGCTGTGAGAAGTGGCCAGTATCTGGATATATTTTGAAGGAGAGCCCAGCCAGACTTTGGTGTGGACCTGAAATAAGGGACAAAGCAAGGAATTTGGCCCGTGCAGATGGAGTCACCATCCACTGAGACACGCTGTGGGAATGTGCAAGGGGGAGTGTGTGGAGATTGGGAGCAGAACTTCAGATGTAGCCTAGTGAACAGCCACCAGTTGGTAGCTCAGCTGGCAAAGACTCCTCCTGCAATGCAGGAGATCCCAGTTCGATTCCTGGGTTGGGAAGATCACCTGGAGAAGAGATAGGCTGCCCACTCCAGTATTCATGGGCTTCCCTGGCGGCTCAGATGGTAAAGAATCCGCCTGCAATGAGGGAGACCTAGGTTTGATCCCTGGGTCGGGAAGATCCCCTGGAGGAGGGCATGGCAACCCACTCCAATATTCTTGCCTGGAGAATCCCATGGACAGAGGAGCCTGGTGGGCTACAGTCCATGTAGTCGCAAAGAGTTGGACACAACTGAGTGACTAAGCACAGCACAGCACAGTGGATGTCCCCAGGGATGCCTTGGGGTTGGAAAGAGAAAGTGGGAGCAGTGGGTGTGCAGATCAAACATTTATCTGGAAAGAAAGGGGGCCCCAGCCAGCCTGCCTCTGTCCCGGGCTCTGGAGAGGAGGGTGCCAAGCTGCCAAGCGCCTGTTGCTTCCTCTCAGGAGGTCATGCACGCCCTGAAGACGACCTGGCACGTGCATTGCTTCACCTGCGCAGCCTGCAAGGCGCCCATTCGGAACAGGGCCTTCTATATGGAGGAGGGGGCCCCCTACTGCGAGCCAGGTATGGCTGGGACGGCTGAGAGGGCGGGCTGTGGGCAGGGGGGAACCCAAGTCCCCCCGCCACTTTGCTTCTCTCTGCGTCTCCAGACTATGAGAAGATGTTTGGCACAAAATGCCGAGGCTGTGACTTCAAGATCGATGCTGGGGACCGCTTCCTGGAGGCACTGGGCTTTAGCTGGCATGACACATGCTTTGTGTGCGCAGTGAGTACCCCTCTTCAGACCCAGGCCCTGTCCCCAGAGCCCTGTGTTCTTCACCTGCCTCCCTCCCACCCCTGCCTCTGGGATTCCTAAGAGGTTGGGAAGGGCCCTCTCCTGCTACCCCCACCCCTCGTAACTGCACCTTGGCCGTTCCCAGATATGTCAGATCAACCTGGAAGGAAAGACTTTCTACTCCAAGAAGGACAAGCCCCTTTGCAAGAGCCATGCCTTCTCCCATGTGTGAGCCCCTCCCACCCACTGCTGCCCACCCCAGCCTACCCAACCTGAGGGGTTTGCTGATTCTGGAACCATCACTCCAGATTTCTGGGTAGGGCTAGCAAAAGTTGCCCTGACCCCGACTCCTGGCCCGAGCCTGGGGTCCCCCGGGCCCCACCCCCTTCACCTCCCCTACTCCCTCCACCACCTTCGCACACTGGTGCTGGCCACACCGGCCCCTGCTCACGTCCAGTGCTACAATAAATCTGTCTCCAGCTGTGTCTGGTGTGTGCTTGCCCGGTGCATCAAGAAAGATGTGATCTGAGGCCTGTAGCAGGGTGGAGATTAAATTCTCCAGGGCTGACTGTCCTGGTGGACCCGTGATGGGGACAGGGAGGACTCATGGTCAGCAGGAGGAGGCAAAGGGGAATCTCACGTGTTGGGCCCAGGACCCACAGAAGTTGGAGGTGCCTGGTCTGGCTTGGCTTGGCAGTCAAGAGAAGAGGAGTTGGAGGGCATCCTCAGGGGTGTAATGTGGAAAATGGTACACCCAAGTGAGGGTCCAGAGGGGCTGCTGCCATCCTATGCTGCAGGCAAAGAAAGGGGCTGGAGAAGGCAGCCCCCCAGTCCTGGAAATGCCAGCATGCCTGGAAGTGCCAGGATGAGGAGCTGGGACTGCTTCCTGAGGGCACGGTGGGGAGAGCCAGGCACAGAATGTTCAGATCTGTGTTGTAGAAAGAGCTTCTGGGAGCCATGAGCAGGGTAAGCAGAAGGAGAGAGCCTGGGAGGAGGGGCAGGGCTCAGGGGAAGGAAGGAGCAACAAGCCACGTGGCAGCGACTGGTCCCAGGCCTGGAGTAGAGACGTGGGGGATGAGAAGTGAGAAGAGAAACACCCGGAGTATACCAGTCATTCCTCCCATTGTCTCATGCAGCAACCCTGGGGGGTTTCTGCACTTAGTCTCGTAAACGAAAGCTTAGGAGACCTGACCAGAGTGGCACTGCCCCTGAGCCACGAGCCAGGCCAGCAACCAGGCCTGAAGCTGGGCACACCATCCTGAGACTGGCTAGTGCTGAGCACCACGCTCCAGGGATGCCCCTGCAGAGCTCACCTCTGCCTGCTGCCTCCAAACCTGGAGGCTCTGGCGGTGGCCCCATCTTTCCCCCGGGCCTCTTGCATCCCATTGGTGCCCTCCACTACCCCAAGGGGACTGTCATTCCTTCTATTCCAGGCTTGAACTGGAGAGGGACTGAGGAGAGGCCCCAAACTAGACCAGGAGAACATGGTGCCCCCATAGCCACCTGTCCTCCAGGGCTGGCTGGCATGAGGAACTTTATAGCACATCTGAAGTTGCTGGCATTCTCAACAGGTACTTGGGCCTGTTCCCTTTAAGAGAAGAGCAGGGCCTCTATGTTGTGTCTTCTCAAGGACCCCTGGAGCAGGAGTGCAGGACTTTGCATGTCACTTTCATGATTATCTTGCTGCTTTTGCTGCTGCTAAGTTGCTTCAGTCGTGTCTGACTCTGTGCGACCCCATAGACAGCAGCCCACCAGGCTACCCCGTCCCTGGGATTCTCCAGGCAAGAACACTGGAGTGGGTTGCCATTTCTTTCTCCAATGCATGAAAGTGAAAAGTGAAAGTGAAGTCGCTTAGTCGTGTCTGACTCTTCGTGACCCCCTGGACTGCAGCCTACCAGGCTCCTCCATCCATGGGATTTTCCAGGCAAGAGTACTGGAGTGGGGTGCCATCGCCTTCTCCGTCATGATATCTTACAGAGTCTAAAACAGTGCCTAGAACACAGTGGGGTGCCCAATGAATGTTTGTTGAACAACTGAATGAGGTGCCTACAAGACATTTAGACAAATCCAGGAAGCAGCTGAAGATTCAAGTCTAGATACACCTTGGATTAAATTTGGGAGTGAGGTCAGGGCAGTCATCGCAGATATTCAACCATTATCACAGAGAGGGGCCCCGGCAGGTCACATGAGGAGCAAAGCGGGTAGGATGTGGTTTTCTTTCAACATAGACATTGCTGGCATATTCAGTGAAGAGTATCTCTCACTTCCACAAGGAAGTGTACTCTCTCCCTCTTCTCTTGAACCATGAAGACCTCCCAGTCCATCCTTGGTTTCCATGGATACAAGCCAGCAAGAGCACAGGGGCGGATGGTTAAGTGCTGGTCTGTGGGGAGCCTTCTGGGGGCAGCCGTGTGGGAATGCTGAACTGTGGCCAGACCTGCCAGTTTACCAACAACATCCAGAGATTGACACTTTCATGTGAAATTTAGTTTTTCAGTGCTGGCAACTAAGATAGATTTTTAAAAATCTTATTAAAAATATATATATATATACCGTGGGCCAAATCCAGTGTGACGATGGCCAGGGCCCCAGCCTAGAGAAGACATGAGAGATGGGGAAGCAGCAGCAACATCACAGGGCAGGGCAGAGAAAGCAGAAGGAGCCGCCAGAAGTGGAGGAGCACAGCCTCTGGAGGGAGGGAGTTTGGGGCAGGGAAGCCCGGGTGGGCAGGAGTGTTTCCAGAAGTGTCAGCCAGGCAGATAAGGCCGAGGAGTCCCCATGGCATTTTGCAACAAGGTGACGTTTGCCGGATCAGTTTTGCTGAGAGCTGGGGCCAGTGCCAGGTTTGGAGGAAGAAGGGGAGGGTGTAGAGAGTGAGTCGATGAGAGAGTGTGGACAGCTGTCTTAAAAGGCTTGCCTGTGGTGGGCCCTGAGAACCTTAAGCAGCTGTGGTCAGCTGAGCTGCCAGGAAGGGTGGAGGAGGCAGCTTGAAGGCTCCTGCCAGGGGGAGGTGGTTGAAGAATCTGGAGGGCAGATGTAAGGGGAGAGTAAAGGGAAGAGCAGAGAGCTGGGGACTGAATCTCAGGAAAGCAGAGCTTTTTAGATGGAAGTCAAAACGAGCATGGGGCACTTGCTCTGAACAGCTACCTCTCTGCTGGAACTAGAGAAATCACTTAGATGTCATTTAATCATTAAAACATGCTTAAAAGAGATGTCATTCAAGGCATGTTTCAGAGGAGGGACCTGAGGCTCAGAAAGGGAAAGTGACCTCTCCGGAGCTACCCAGCAGCCCAGGTCTAGTCCGAGCTTCCCAGATTAAAGGCGGAGCTGCTTCCCACTGCACCTCCCAGCTCCCCACCCCTCTCCAGCACAGAGCTGCAGGGATCACTGTGTTCTCAAGTTTCAGGTGCAAGGCTATACAGGTGGAGGCCAAGGGTACTGGGAAATGGCTTTGTACCAGTCACGGGAGGCCATTAGCGCCCTGGGAGTGTGCAGTCCCCCCAACCGAGGGGGCAGAGCCCTTGGCAGGGGGCTGAGTGGGCAACTGGAGAGACAGCAGGCCAGGGAGGGGCTTTTTCCAGTTCTGAGCGGCTTGCACTCATTTGAAATCAGCAGGGAGACAGGCGGTGGAGAATAGGGTATACAGGCAAGGACTGACGAGTCTCGATTCTGGTGCTGCTTCTCTGTGCTGGGCCCCACGTGGGCCTTGGAACACACACAAGGCACACAAGGTCCTGCTACAGGAAGGGAGCTGAGGGGAGGGACTAGGGGGCCTAGCCCCATGGAGCAGCCACGGAGGCTAGGATTCAGGCCTGAGTTGGCCTGAATCCAAAGCCAAACCTGAGACTGGGGGAAGAGTTCTTCCCCAGCTGGGAAAGTGGGACAAGGTAGGGGGTTCCGGGGGCTTCTGGTGGGGCAAGAGGCAGCTTTCTGGGAACCTGCAGAGAACTCAGGAGGCTGGGACCAGCCCTGAATAGCCAAGGAAGGTCCCAGGACCAGGACCTGGGGGCACTAGAAGGTCAACTTTGTTTTCACCCTTGTCTCTTGCCACTGACAAAAATGACTATTACTTGGAGATGGGTCAACTAGGAAGGACTCTCAGCTGCAATTCAAACTAGTTTAAGAAAAAACAGGGATAATTTATCTCATTTAACTGAAAAGGTCAATGGCTTCAGACACAGCAGGATCCAGTACCCATGGACGTCAGGATGTTTTCAGGAGTCTGAGTCCCTGCCCTCCTCCTTTTCTCAGTTCTGGCTTTAGTCTCAAGCAGCTCATCCCATTATCAGCAAAAATGCCCCTCAGCCAGCGCTAGTCCCACATCCTGCCAGCTCAGCAGCCCACCAGAGACTCTTGATGGTTCCAGCAAAAAGTCCCAGGGCTGATACCCATTGGACTTAATGGGATCATGTGTCCACTTCTGAAGCAGCCACTGGTTCTGACCCACTGGCCTGAATCACATGCTGTTCTCTGGAGCCTGCATTGGAAAAATCAACTGGAAGGTAGGCAGGGATGGCTGACCATGGATGTCCACTGCGCTGGGCAGACATCTCGCTCTGCACACTCAGGATCCCTGCGCCCCAGACTCCTTCCCTTGGCCCCACAGCTGTAGCCTTAGGAACTACTTCTGACCAAATTCCAGGCCAGGCTAGCCCCTGGATGTAGAAATAGGGGTGCTAGGAGGAGAAGCAGGGAGAGTGCGTGCTGTGCTGAAGGGATGCAGGACAGACAGGTTTCGGTAAGGACTTTGTCACTCTGTGCCTCACAGGGCGAGTCGCTGCCCCTCTTTGAGCCTTGGTTCTCCCATTTGTGAAATAGTAATGATAGCCAACATGTCAATAGCACCTACTATGTGCAGCTGCCGTTTTAAATGCTTTCAGATACTTTTTTCTTAAATCCTCAACAAACCCTATGATGTGGATACCATCATTATCATCCCCATTTTACAGCGAGACAAGAAAGGTCAAGCAGAACAGTCTAAACTCACACTGAAGCAAGGTCTGTGCAACTCAGGAGCAGAGCTAAGTGGTGAAAGTGGCTGGGCCCATGCCAGAGGCAAGATCTGAAAAGTGATGGGAGCATTGTAATGATTAGGGCAAAACTTCTGAAGGTATGCTTGGTAGGAATCTGCAGAGGCAGGGTGAGGGCAGAGAAGGCTCCAGATGCTGAAAAAGTCCTGAAACCTACATGTCAGTCTTGAAGCCTTATCTGAGAGGTGTGGGGGAGCACAGAGCAGGAAGATGGGCGTGGGAGGGTGGGGCTGCACGAAGGTGGGTGTGGGAGGGTAGGGCTGCAAGGAGGAAGGGGAAGGGGTTTTTGCTTTCTAAGCCTTCACTCTCACATTTTATCCTCACAACACGTTATCAAAGAGGAAATTTAGGGAAAGCATTTTACTCAAGGTCACACAGCAAATGACCAGCTTCGGGATGTGAATCCTCCTTCTTTCTTAGCTTTCCACTCTGGGGACTTGAGAAGCCATTGGACAAGCCTCCCAATGCTGGAGGGGGCAGCGGGAGCAGCTGGGAGAGGGGACAAGCTCAGGATCTTGGGGAGGGAGACTTGAAGGGTGATCAGTGCTGGGAGTGGCAGACATAAAAGCCTGGTGGGAGAGCTTCCAAGGAGGCACCCAGCACCCACCCACCATGGCTGAGCATGTGGGTTTCAGGGCTTTGCAGAGGAGGGAGTGATCATTAGTCACCCTGTTCCCACTGGTTGAGGAAACTGAGGACTACAACGGGGCCACTGAATTTGGCAATTTAGGGGTCCCTGGTGACCTCAGCCAGAGCAGTGCCAGAGACCATGCGGGAAGGAGGCAGAGTACAGGTAAATTATAGGATATGATGATGCGAAGGGGTGAAGGGTGGGCTCCAGGGAATATGAGCAGGGAACCTCGTTGCTCCTCTGAAAATAGAGAAAACTGGGCATGGGGCATATGGGGACTCTCTGTACTATCTTTGTAATTTTTCTGTGAATTTCAAGCTGTTCTAAAATTAAAAGTTTATTTAAAAATATAGATGGCAAAGAGGTAAGAGTGGGTGTGGCTAGAATTTGTAGGTGGCTGGGGGAGGCAGGAATTTGAGAAAGAGAGCCCGCAGGTGCAGGCAGGGCTTCTGTGTTTTGGATGTGAAACTGAGCAGGAGGCTGGCATGGGGGCTTTGGGATGGGGAAATGAAAGCTGGGAAAAGTCAAAGGAAGCAGGAAGGGGCTGAGGCCTGAGATCCCTCGACCTACCCTTCCCAGGCACCCTTCAGTCCCGCTGTGGAGTCTTCCTCTCTCCCTAGAATCCCACGGATTCTGCTGGGGACTTGCTCCAAGTAGGGGCCCTGGAGAAACTGACAGGACCAGGGGTCCAGGGGCATAGTGCTGAGAATTCCCTAGGCGGGGGCCTGTGGAATCTTTTGAGTTTTAAGGGGTTCTTCGTACTCTAAAGTGCTGGGATCCACTGCTGGAGATCAGTGTGCACACTTCTTTCCTCTTCTTGGTCCAGCTGGTTGGTTACCCAGCTCAGAATTTGGAGGCCCAGCCCCACCACCTCCCAGATTGGACCAGAAAAAGTCTGCTCAGGTTCTGCCACCGCCTCTGGGAAGACAGGGGTGGGAGGTTTTGCAGGTGGTGATCAAGGCTTCTGAGAGCTGCAGAGGGTTTCAGGAGCTCAGCTTAGACAGGAGCAGAGTTGCTCCAGGAGGCCCTGGCAGTGGTACCACTTCCCTGCAAGAGACTCCTCTGAGGCCCCAGTGTTTTCTGGGTTCAGAGCTTTGGGAACTAAAGGTGCCAGGGGACTGGCCCCAGAGCGCCCTTGGAGAAGTCCTGCCCTGGGAGTCTGGGGTTAGATGCTGCTTCCGGAACTCTACTTGGGATTCCTCTGGGAGACCTGAGGCTTGGGAGAGAAGGCAAAGGATTTCCTAGGCTGGCCTCACTTAAGAGGGCTCAGGGGGCAGCTGGTGGGGGAGGGGTGCTCAGTATACAGTGGGGCGGAGATGAGTTAGAGGTTGGGAATGTCGGAGTAGGAAGCCGAGAGTGATCTAGGAGGCAGGGGTGGAGGGGTGTGGTTGAAACAAAGATCAGAATAAGACCAGCACAGGCTGGAATAAGGAAGGTGCAGCTAGGGATGGGGTCTGACGAATGGCTAGGGGTTTGCGCCAAGCGTACGGTTGGGAGTGGGGCTGCTGCTGGGAGGAGAAAGAAATGAGGATGGAAAAAAAAAAAAGAAATGAGGATGGGCTACAGATGGGCCAGGGGTTGGGGATGGAGGTTGGGATGGACCAGGGATGGGGGTGAGGCTGGGGTGGAGGGAGATCAATGAAGGACAGAGTGGGGCTGGGCCGGATTGGAATGGAATGGATTTTCGATTGGGACAGGGAGTTGGAAAGAAGAGGGCTGAAGTTGGGCCTGGATAGGGCTTGATGAGGTGGGGATGGGGAGAGGGGGATCAAGGCGGGGGGCGGGAACGGAGGTCCTAAGGTTTGTGGCTGGGGACCCCACGGGGGAGAACTGGGACGTGGGAAGAACGGCCCCCGGGTGCCGAGTGGTA
Organism: Bos indicus; assembly: GCF_029378745.1. NCBI lineage: Eukaryota > Metazoa > Chordata > Mammalia > Artiodactyla > Bovidae > Bos > Bos indicus. The sequence continues at coordinate 38,740,157 of NC_091766.1, read as the reverse complement.
GACCCGCCTGGGCGCGGCGCGCAGGGGCTGGGGGCGAGGGCGTGAGGGCGCCCCGGGGCAGGCCGGGAAGGGGGGCGGGCCTCCCCCTGGGCCGGGCCGGGGCGGCGCTAGGACCGAGCGCGCGGAGGGAGCGAGCCGGGCGGAGCCAGCGCCCCCCGCCCCCCGCCGGCCGGCTCCCCTCCCCCGGCCGCTGGCTCGCTCGGCTCGCAACGCTGCAGAGGCTCCGAGGCGGCGGCGCGGCGACTCGGTCTTTCCCTCCCTCCTTCTCCGTCCGTCCGTCCGTGCGTCTGTCCGTTCGGCCTCGGTCCGGCCCGCAGCATGGCCGGCGTGAGCTTCAGTGGCCACCGCCTGGAGCTGCTGGCGGCGTACGAAGAAGTGATTCGGGAGGAGAGCGCGGCCGACTGGTGAGCCCCCCGCCCCCGCCTCTCAGCCCCTTTGTCCCCGCGCCGCCGCCGCCGCCGCCGCGCCTTTGTTTCCACCCGGCCCCGCCGCCCCGTAGCCGGGAGGGAGGAGGAGACCCCGAAATGCTGCAGCGGCCCGGGAGGGCCAGGGAGGAGCTGCCTTTGTGCGCGCCGGGGGAGGGGCCGGGCCGGGCCAGGCGGGGCACCCGCGGTCCCCGAGCACCCGGAGGCGGCCCCAAGCCGCGCGGTGGGAACGCTGGTGGCTGGACGCAGGCTTGAGAGACGCAGGGTCCAGATGTGTGGCCTGGGGCTTCCTGGCCTTGCAGAACTGCTCCTCCACCCCCTCCTCTTCGCCTTGGGCCCCGCCGGGGGACAGGTGTGCACCGGGAGGCCAAGGGCACCTTCGACACCTTCGAGCGGGCGGGGACCGAACCGGCAGAGCCAGAGCTGTCTACCCGGCCCAGCCCAGCCGGCCACCGCACAAAGGAAAAGCTAGGGCGGGGGAGGAGCGGAGCGGAGCGGGCTGGGGGCCGGGGCGCCCCGCCCACCGGGGGGCCTCTTGGAGTTGGGGTGTGATGGAAAGACGTTCACTGCCACACGGCCACCGCCGCCAAGTGCCTCCTGTTCCCCTCGGGGGTCGAGGAGGCAGGGCTAAGTCTTCTCCCCAAGGCGAAGAGGGTTGCAGGGACTAGGCACCCAGGCTGGGACGTGCCAGAGGAACTGAACTGCCTGCCTAGAGTGCCAAGTGGGGTCCCTGGGAGGGATCCCCCAGGCGGACCATTGTGGAAAGAGTGGAGGGAGTTTTCTGAGAAGAATGAGGTGGGGGAGGAGATCCACGGAGCCCCTGGCCTGGTGGCCCAGTGGCAAGGGGCTCTCAGCTACTGCGGGGTTAGAGGAGCTGGGCTGCCCTCTCTCCCCTCCCCAGCTGTTGTCTCCCCCTAGGTGGTGGGTGGGGACGGACCACCTGCTCTGGGGCTGGAGTCCCCAGAGTGGCGGAAAAGCCAAGGGGTTCCACACTGCCCCATTCAGGAACCATCATCTCCCCGGAATACTCTTCTCCTGGGGCAAGTGCCCATTCTCTTCCCTAGGCCTTTTCTCCCCTTGGCAAGCAGGAAACACAAAGTGAAGGAAGATCTGAGGGACCACACTTGGGCTGGCCTCACCCTCATGCTGGGAAGACACTGACCTGGGGGCTGGAGGAGGGGACAAGATGGCCAGGCATCCATGCCACAGTACTGCAGCACTGGCGGGCGGCCAGGCCTGGAGGGATGGACGAGGGAGACAAGCAAGCTCTCGTGTCCTGCGGGTCAGTCACAGGCGAGGCCAAGATGGGCTAAGCAGGCAGGCAGCCCACCCTCTGTCCCAGCCCTGTCCCAGGGGGGCTGAGATCATGGGATGAGTTGAGGGCAAGTGGCTGGCTTGGCCTGGTGGAGGAGCTGGCCTTGGGATCTGGGCCGTGCCTGGAGAGAGGCACAACCCACCTCAGAATGCTCTTCAGTCTGGGGTTGCTGCCTATCACCACCCCATTTCCCCCCACCTTCCAAAAAGCAGAGCTCCCACAACCACTGCTGGCCCGCATCCTGCTCAGCGGAGGCCTGGGCTCCCACCACCCAGCAGCATCCATGTGGCTCAAGCGAGTTATTATTCATCACTGGCGTGCATCACCCCCCACCCCCCGCCCCGATCTGGGTTGTGTGTGGGACACTCACAGATGTACACACGCACCCTCGCACATACACACATTTGCTCACTCCCAAGGGCCCAGATAAACATTTGGTAGAAAGAATGTGAGAATCATCAAGGACATGAGGGCCCCTAGCACCCAGCACAGAGCCAGGGTACAGTGGGGTCTCCAGACTCAGGAGCAGACCCTGCACTGAGGCTGGAGGAGGGTGTCTTGGATAAAATCACCATCTGGGCAAAGGGGGCTTGGCACTGCCCTTCTCTGAGTAGGGAGTAAGGGTCGGGGAGGTCACACCCAGGTGACTTACTCTGGAATAGACTGCTGCCTGATGCTGGGAGCAGGGGACCATGGAAGTCAGATTGTGTAGTGAGAAGAACTGGTGTTACCCTGGACGTGACCTGACTCACTGTATCACCACACGAGTCCCTGCTCCTGTTGACAAGCAGGAGAGGGAGTTGGGCTCAATCATACCCCGATGCTCAAGGCCCTTCCAGTTCTAATATCCTGAGAGTGTAATTGTCCTGAGGAATCCACCTGCCCTGCAGCCCCCATCCTCAGCTCAACCCAGAATCTTCCTGGATCTGCTACATTCCATCTCCCACTCACCCCAGTCTACTTTCTCTGGCTGAGATGGTTGCTAGATGGCAAATACCAACTAGAGCTGCTCTGTGCTGTCTTGAAAGTCTGAGTTAAGTGTCCCATCTTCATGAAGCTTACAGTTTGGAACGGTGTCTATCTCCAGGGGTTGGAGGTGTAGAGTCCTGCCCCCCACCCCCTTTCGGTTTCATCAGCTCCAACCCCCCCAAAGTTCAGGTCACCTCAAATGAGTTTGAGAAGCACAGATCTAGTGAGATCCCAGGCAGCTTTAGGTGCCTCTTCCCATCCTTGCTGGGGTGTGGTAAGCATCCTGGGGAGGGAGGTGCAGTGCAGGGCAAGGCTTCCTGGGGAGCTGGCATTGGGTCCCTGAGGGATTTCAGTCAAGGGTGGGCATGGGATGGAGAAGCAGGTCTGGCCTTCCTGTGAAGGGAGACTCATGCAAAGGCTCCAGGGTGGGAAATGCCCAGAACTGTGCTGGACATCAGGGACCCATCCAGTGTGATCCAAGTGTATGGTATGGATATGGAGGTCTGGCTGGAAAGGCAGGTGGGGTGGAGCTCAGGGATGAAGGCCTGCTGAAATCTTTGAACTTAGCTATGGTTTTCACCAGGTAAGGGCCAGGGCTGCAGCACAGAAAGGTGACTGAAGGTGGGTAGACAAGGAGTAAAGAATGGAAGGGGTGTTCTTGGGAAGAGCCACAGAGAGCCTGGGAGAGTCTGACAAGTCAGGCCGGGGAAGTGTGACTTGATGGCTAGTGCAGTGTCTGGGAACGAGTCGTGGAGTCCTGCCTCAGTTTCCCAGCTGCGGGATGCAAAGGGGCAGATCCTCCTTCTCTGAGGGCCTTTTGTTCGCAGTGGCAGCTTAGGGCAGCCAGACAGGTGGTGGGACAGCTGTGTGGAGAAGGCAGCTGCCAGGGTTGGGGCCCAGGCAACAGTTGGATGGGGAGTTTCTGGCCCCACAGCCCACCTGTGTCCCTTTTAAGAGGGAAGAGATCCTGAGAAGCTGGGAGGGGCTGGGGCCCATTTGGCAGTGACTTGTGCTGACCTCATGGGGCTGGGCCTGGACCAGGCGCTCCTTCCGCCCTCCTCCACCTCCCACCTCCCTCCCCCTCTCTTCTCTCCTCCCTCTTTCCTTCCCACCCCTTTCCCTCCCCGCGCCTTCATTTTCTCTCCATCCCTTCACGTCCCTCCCTTCCCTTGTCTTCCGTTTTTGCCTGTCTCCTAGCTCTTCTCTTCTGCATCTTGCTGGTCTCCTCCCCCCGCTCCTCCTAGCACCCTGCCTTGGCAGTCAGGGAAAGGGAGCTTGAGGGAGGGGCTGAGCCTCCTTGCCCCTCCGGCCTTTCTTCTTGGCCCCAAGCCGGTCTTCCTCCAAGTGAGTCCTCGGAAGGAGACATTTCTCTCTTCCCTTGTGTAAAATGGATGTTGAGCCACTCCTACCTGTGGAGAAAAAGCTAGGGAGGAGGAAGGCTGCTGGGTCAGCTCTCTGCCGGAGCTGAGAGGGAAGGAAAGGCCAGCAGTCCCCGGAGACCAGAACCTCAGCTAGGGCAGAGGCAGCCTAGGGCTGGAAGGCCAAAAAAGCGCCGCCGCCCAAAGGCCAGAGTCCAGGCTAGAGTGGCCATGGTGACCTCATCCCCATTTCAGAGAGTCTGAGATTGAGGATGAGGGTGTGTCCCCGGGGTCCTTTGTGTTCCGGAGAATGCAGCTGGGTGGGCCAGTCGCGTGCCAATTGCTGGGTTGCCGTGGTTACCAGGGGGATGCCCAGAGCTGAACAGCACCAGGTTCTCTCTCCCCGCCCCTCCCCCCTTGCTGTGGGGGGAGGGGCAGTGGGTACCGAGGCACGCGCCAGGTAGGTTCCTGGCAACCACCAATGGGGGATGAGGAGCTGTAGCCAGGGAACGGTAACCAAGGAACCCAAGGAACCCGTCGCCTTGGAATCTCCATCTCACACCACTGGCTGGGTTGCAGGCTGCTAGGGCCAGGGCTCCGAGGACGCAACACACTGACTTACTGGAAGCTAGCCACTGGCCAGCAGTTCCTTCCCCATTGCCTGCTTTCCACCTGATCCAAGCCTCCCTCCCTCAAGTCCCAAACTGTCCCCCACTGAGTTCCAGCCTGAAATGGTGCTTAGCTCTGTTGTCATGGTGATAAGGCTTAAGTGCTAGGCTGGAATCCCCCCTCCTGTCCTGCCCCTTCTGTGTCCCTCCTACCCCCCCAGAGCCATCTCCACCCAAAATTGGCTGCCTGGGCCCTGACAGTTCTCCGAGCCACCCCTCCCTCTCCCCAGGGCTCTGTACACTTATGAGGATGGCTCAGATGACCTCAAGCTTGCAGCATCAGGAGGTAAGAATTCCAGCCATTCCTTTGTCTTCCTCCCGCCCCCTCCTCCGGTTGGGTTGTTTTCTTCCCCATCCGTCTGGCTCCAGGCCACTTCGATGCTTGCTTGCCTGCGTCCAGCAGACCATTATTTGTCTGGCAAGTGTCCTTCCTCCGATCATCCCTAAGATCCCTAGGGTGGGGAGGGAGGGAGACTGGTTTCCTGTTTGATTATGAAAAGACAAAGCCTCAGAGAAGGAGTGTGACTTCCCCAAAGTCACACAGCTAGGTGGGAAGGGGCCTGACAGGGATGGCCTGGATCACCCCACTTTATTCAGAGCCTAAAAAGGTTTTAATTTACCTCAGTGGGTGCTAGCACCGCGTGAGACTTGATGTGTGAAGAACACATCCTAAGCTCTCCAAGGTCCTGGGGAATTAAAAGGCAAAACTCGCACCTGCCTGCTGCCTCTTTCACACCAGCACAGAACTCTGGGGCTTGTAGATCTCTCGAGGTGTCTGCAGAGCCCACGAGAGGAGTGCTTGCTTTGGATTCCAGGCCCTTTGTGGGGGAGGGGTTCAGGAGACTGGGCCTGACAACCCTCCTGATTCCCCCAGATGGCGGCTTGCAGGAGCTCTCCGGCCACTTTGAGAACCAGAGGGTGATGTATGGCTTCTGCAGTGTCAAGGACTCCCAGGCTGCTCTGCCAAAATACGTGCTCATCAACTGGGTATGCACTGGTGGGCTGGGGAGGGGAGCTGAGGGCCCCAGAACGGTTCTACTTCATCCCACTCCACTAACTGATGCTGCGGGAAGAGAGCTCCAGGCCTCAGCCTGCCCCTAACTCTTGTCCTTTCCCTGTTCCCCTTTGCTGCGACTTTGCAGGTTGGTGAGGATGTACCTGATGCCCGCAAATGTGCTTGTGCCAGCCACGTGGCTAAGGTGGCCGAGTTCTTCCAGGTGTGTGTGGGGTCAGGGCTTGCGGGGATTGGCGACAGGCGCGGGGACTGGCTGCCTGAACCTGCCTTCTTCCTGCGGCAGGGCGTTGACGTGATCGTGAATGCCAGTAGCGTGGAAGACATCGACGCGGGCGCCATCGGGCAGCGGCTCTCTAATGGGCTGGCGCGGCTCTCCAGCCCTGTGCTGCACCGACTACGGCTCCGTGAGGACGAGAATGCCGAGCCGGTGGTCAGTGTGCGCCCCTGGTGGGCTGGCCCTGCCTGGTGCTCCACTGGCCAGTCCCCTCTCGGTCCTCACTGTTTTGTGGGGGTGCAGAGGGGTGCTCCCGAGCACTTGGCCTGTGGGCTGCACTCACACCGGGCCCCTTGAACTCTGCAGGGCACCACCTATCAGAAGACTGATGCGGCTGTGGAGATGAAGCGGATTAACCGCGAGCAGTTCTGGGAGCAGGCCAAGGTGCAGACCCCGACCCTGGCCTGCTGGCTGGGCGGCTCCTCCCTGTCTTGACCCCACGGGGCTGCTCTGGCTCCTCTCCTAAAGTCCCTCCCTTCAACAGCAGGGCCCGTCCCATGTGCTTCCCACACTGAAAGCCCCTGAATTCACAGAAGCCTGGGTCAGGGATGGGGGTGGAGTGGGGTGGGGTGGGCCACAAGCTCAGGGCCTGCACTGCCTTGGCACGGGGGGGCTGTAGAAGGAGGAAGAACTGAGGAAAGAGGAGGAGCGGAAGAAGGCCCTGGATGAGAGACTAAGATTTGAGCAAGAGCGGATGGAGCAGGAGCGGCAGGAGCAGGAGGAGCGGGAGCGCCGATATCGGGAGCGCGAGCAGCAGATTGAGGAACACAGGTGTGCCCCCTGCTCCACCCCCACCTTGGGCCGCGGCCCTACGGCGGCCAGTCCTAAGGGTTCGCCTGCACCTTTCATTCCAGGAGGAAACAACAGACTTTAGAGGCTGAGGAGGCCAAGAGGCGGTTGAAGGAGCAATCTATCTTTGTAAGTTCTTAGCCCACGGTTTCTCTTTCCTGGTCTGGGAAGTGGGGATGGTCCCTGAATTACTGGGCCCCTTGGGGGATAGTCAGAGTCTTGGGGACAGTGCTGGGCATTCAGGGTACCCCTGCATCAGCATGGGATGTCCTGCCATGTCGGGCCTGACCCCTGATCATGTGGGGTTCTGTCCCCTGGCTGTGGGAAGAGACCTCTTTGGAGAAGTTTAGACTGAAAGAGAAAATCTACGTTGACCCAAACCCTCACTGACCAGGCTTCTCTTGCCCACTTCCAGCAGGACTTGAGGGGCTCAAGGTAGATTAGCCATGCTTCCTGTATTTAATGGGACTTGAGGCCTGGTCCCCATTGTAGTAATGCTGTAGAGCCACTGAAAGAATCTGGGCTGATGCTCTGAACATCTGTATACACGTATGTGTAGTGTCTCCTTTAGGGCAGGCACTTATTCCAGGGGTACTTGGCTGAACTTCCAAACATTGGGATGGCCCTAGTATCATCGTGGATTGACCCTTTCACAACCACAGTGGAGACAGATCTTCACGCTTTGAATTGAATTTTAACATTTGAGAAATAGCGAAGATCATTCAGTGCTGAGCGTGGTACAGTTTGGGACAGGAAGTAGGCAGTAGTTGTCTGGACTGAGACTGTGGTGGGTAGCTGTTGGGCCGTGGGGACTCAAGCAGACTCCAAGGTCACACCCACAGGAGGCTGGAGGGAGGTGGGAGGACAGTCCTGCAGCACTGGCATTAATGGCTGTCATAGATCATTCCACTCACATAGCCCCTAGAGGGTGGAAAGAATGTGTGGGTAGTAAGCTCCAAAGTCATTCATTCAACAAACCCTTGCCACCTGCCACGTGCTGGTGTTGGAAATATGGTGGAGAGCAAGATGAGCAAGGCCCTTTTACAATTAACTGATGAATTAACTGTAGCAAAAGGTACATAACATAAAAGGTACCATCTTTACCATTTTTAAATGTATCGTTCCAGGGCGTTAAGTGTATTTATTTTGTACAGCTGTCACCACTGTTTATCTGCAGAATTTTCTTCATCTTCCCATACTGAACCTCGTATCCATTAAACACTAACTGCCCATTGTCACCTTTCTCAGCCCCTGGCACCTGCTTTCTGTGTCTGTGATGTGACTATGTACCTCGTATGAGGGGACCATTTATGACTGGCTTATTTCACTTAACATCTTCAGGCTTCATCTCTGTGTCAGAATGTCTTTCCTTTTGAAAACTATTAGTATTCCGTAGTGTATGTATACCAGATTTTGTTTATCCATTCAGAGCAAGGTCTTTTGGGAAAAAAAACTTCCGGAAAATTTCACATACACGTGCACACAAAAGTAGAAACAATAGTTTAGTGAGCCTTTGACTCGATCACTTATCTTCACCAGTTACCAATGCTTCAGGCAAAGATTTACAGCGTTACACCATTATTTTATAGTCTCATCTGGCCCTTCAAGTATGGCTCGTGTGACAATGACAGTTGGTATTTTAACAGGTCACTGTGGTGACCCTGCAGCTTCAGGTCCCCTGAGGAAGGTCTCACACAAGAAACTTTGGAATTTACAACCGTAAAATGCTTTCTTTTGACTTGAGGTACTCCGCTTTCTCCCTTCTGATAAGAATTGCCTTCCTTATGTGAGTTCCCTTTTTGCCTGGGATACTAGGAGTTCATTTATCTGAAGATGCTGAAGCACAGCAGCCCCGTTGACCTTTCCGGTTACTGTGTTGGTGTCTCTCCGACCCCCAGCTCTGATTTGTTTCCGTGCTTCTCACATTGTTGGTAGTTAAGGTTTTTGTGGTAAGCTGCCTCTGGTCCTTTTTTTGAATGAGGCAGAGGAACCTCATCCTGTGGCACTAGGCAGGGGTGGCATAGCAGCAGAGGCTGGTGGGATGTATGTTTTGAGGGAAGGCAAAGAGCTTGACTGGAGTCCCTTGGAAATTTGGGAGGAGAGAGTGAGGTCAGAGGAGGAGTTTAGACTTCATTCTGGGAGACAAGAAGTGGTGGTTAGGGTGACAACCCTCTTGAGGCTTTTGGTGTGGTTAGGTCAACTGAGGAAACAAATACCACTGAACGTCAGGCTGACCACTCACACACATAAGTTCTCAGAGGGTGGGGAGATGATCCAGAAACAGGAAATTATGACACAGTGTAATCAGTATATGGCTGGAACACCTCATGGGGGCCCAGGGAAGGAAATGACCTGAATGGGCCAAGGGCCCCTTCCCCAGGAGGCTGTGCCAAAGCTGAGGCCGGAAGCAGGAAGAGCTGGACCCAGGGTGGGGGTCAGGCACGTGGGGAGAGAGATTCATTTCCTCTGCCAAGGCTCAGAGTTGGGAAGTTGTACGCCTGTTACAGGACCTACAGCTCCATTGTGCTGAGGACTTGATGTCTGCATTTCACAGGGTGTGCGCGAGTCAGGGCAGGAGGGGAGTGTTGGGAGAGATGATGGGCTGGAGCAGGCAGGGAGAGGGGAGGCCCAACCAAGGACCCCCACACCTATCTTTACTCCTGGGGCTGTAGCCCCAAAACAGCAAGTGAAGGGTAGCAGGGAGTGGTGGGGACTGTGGCAAACTGAGGCTGCTGCACTGCAATTCTAGTTGAAAGCTGCTTTGGGGCACACAGGCCTGTGTTGCCAGGGCTGCTGGCATTTTCAAAAGAAGCTGAACACCCTGATTTCAGTAAGAAACTTGGTTTTTGAGTGAGTGAGTGAGTAACAGTTACTCAGTCGTGTCCGACTGTTGGCTTCCCCGCAGACTGAAGCTGGCCAGGCTCCTTTGTTCGTGAAATTCTCCAGGCCAGACTCCTGGAGGGGGTTGCCATTTCCTTCTCCAGGAGATCTTCCCGACCTAGGGATTGAACAGAGGTCTCCTGCATTGCAGGCAGATTCATGATTTTTAAGTGATGGCAATTAATGAATGTTTTGGAAAGATCCTTTCAGAGTCTATAGAGAAAGAAATAGAGGGAAAGAGCAAGGAGGCAGGGGACTAGTGAAGCCTCAGTCATGATACCAAGATTCAGGCTACACGGATGGGGCTGTGGTTGGCCAGACACTGGGTTAAGAGGTTCGAGAAAAGTTAGCTACAAAGCTGGGAGTGTTCCTGGATGGCCCTGGGTGCCCAGGGGCCTGACTGGACTGGAGATGAGGCAGCTGAGGACCTTGCAGATAGAAGGTGCTGTGGGACTGGGTCGTGAAAGTGGTTTCTGGTAGTGAAAGAAGTGGGTTGTAAGAAAGCCCAGAGCTCCTGTGGGGGTGGGGTGCTCAGAACACCATCCCTTTGGTTTCCAGGGTGACCAGCGGGATGAGGAGGAAGAGACCCAGATGAAGAAGTCAGAATCAGAGGTAGAGGTGAGCACTGTGGGGGCACCAGGCATCTGAGTTTGGCCCGGCTGCCTCAATCAGGTCCCGCCTGGCCTGACTATCCGTGTGCCCCCAGGAGGCAGCAGCCATTATTGCCCAGCGACCTGATAATCCACGGGAGTTCTTTAAGCAGCAGGAAAGAGTCGCATCGGCCTCCGCAGGCAGCTGCGATGTGCCCTCACCCTTCAACCACCGACCAGGTAGTCCCAGCTCCCACACCCTTACCCAACCCCTATTCCTCAGGTTTTGGTCTTGAGCCTCTTTGGGACCTTCCTTGCCCAAGGACCCCCTGGAGAAGCCAAGGCCGAGCATCACATGTGCTTCCACCCACCGCCTCCAGGTGGCAGGGCTGAGAAGGGCTCCAGCAGGGCCTGGTCTGAGCAGTGGGTGGTACTAGAGGCCATCTGGGGCTGAGGGATCCCCCTGGCTGCAGTGAGTGGCCCTGCTGGGATTGAACTTGTCTTATCTGAAGAACTGTAGGTGCATGGGGAGTGGGGCCTCATCCTGTCCTGAGATTGAGCAGCCTGGAGCTGTACTCCGGGTTCCCTGTCTGGGTTCTCCCTGTGTGGCTTCCACTACTCCTTGAAGCACCTTTCTGCTCCCTGTCTGCTGGCCTGCTTGCCCCTTCCGTGTGCTTGGCTCAAGTGCTAGGGCTCTAGGGGTGGGACAGGCTGTTCCTGGGCATGCGCTGCCCAGATGCTGGGAGGCTGGCCACATCATGATGTGTCAGGCTTTTTGCTATGTGTGGCTGGTGCTGGTGGCAGTGGTCTGATGGCTTGAGGCTCTGGTCCAGCTTGGCTGAATGTGCACCCTGGCTGAAGGCAGCTTGGACAACCAGGGCTGGCCTGTGGGTGGGTGAGGCCTCAGGATGGGGGTGGGGGAGACTGACCCTCTCTTGTCCTCTGTCTCTCTCTCTCTGTCTGTCTCTCTTGGCAGGTCGTCCGTACTGCCCTTTCATAAAGGCATCGGACAGTGGGCCTTCCTCCTCCTCCTCTTCCTCTTCCTCCCCTCCACGGACTCCCTTTCCCTATATCACCTGTCACCGCACCCCAAACCTCTCTTCCTCCCTCCCATGTAGGTAGCAGTCCCAGGCCTCTGCGGGAGGGGGTAAGGAGGGCCCCGCTTCCCAGCAGCCCCCTTGCCTCTCCCCCTGATCGCTGATCTCTGGTGTTTATCCCCAGAGCAGGTACTGCCTGCTTCTTTCCCCTGGCCCTGAAGGGGTACTGGCCCTCCGGGGGCCTGGCTTGCAGGGTCTGGAGCTGTGGTCTAGCCCCTGGGGGGCCTGGGGAGCTCCCAGCCCCCACCCAGACTCGAGAAAGGAGGGGCTGGCCAGGCCCCAAGTTGGACAGTCCTATTTCTAGCTGGCTCCTTGGCCCTCACTGATCAGCCTGGGGTTTTCTGTCCTACAGGCAGCCACCTGGACAGCCACCGGAGGATGATACCTACCCCTCTCCCTGCCCGGAGCCCCTCTGACTCCAGCACGGCCTCCACCCCTGTTGCTGAGCAGATTGAGCGGGCCCTGGATGAGGTCACGTCCTCACAGCCTCCACCACTGCCGCCGCCACCCCCAGCAGCCCAAGGTATGTGAGGGGGCCCTAGCCCCTGAACTGGGAACTCCAAGTGGCTGCTCTATGGCCCTGAAAGTGGCTGGGGCAGGGACGAGCCCTGGTCAGACCTGCCTTCTCTGGACCTCAGGGTCTCCCTGGAGTGGGGACTGGGCCTTCCTCCCAGGGCTGCTGAGCAGTTTAAAGACTGCGGGTAAAGGGGCAGCAGGGGCCAGTGGGCGTTAGAAGGCACTCTTCATGGAAGTCTTAGTGGAGTTCTTCTTTCCTGAACTCTTCAGTGGGTAAGCAGGGTACTCTCTTGTGGCTGCCCAGGGCCCGCATCCTTTCCTGGGAGCTGATCACACGTCTCCTCTGTCTTTGTTTCAACAGAGACCCAGGAGCCCAGCCTCAGCCTGGATAGTGAAGAGACCAGCAAGGAAGCCAGAGCAGCAGCCCCTCAGGCCAGGGCTGGCCCCCTGGAGGAGTCCCCTCAGGCCTCGGAGCCTCCCGAGGGCCAAGGCAGCCCCATGGAGGAGGACTTGATGTTCGTGGCATCTACAGAGCAGGCAGACCTGGCTGCCTCTCTAGAGCCTGCCATGGCTGGAGCCTCTGCAGCCGACAGCCCAGTAGCTGATGCCATTGAAACCGACACTGCCGTGGCTGACACTGCTGTAGCTAACACCGTCACCCCTGCCGCTGCCAGCCTCATTGACCTTTGGCCAGGCAATGGGGAAGGGGCCTCTGCACCCCAGGCTGAGCCTCGGGCCCCCACACCACCTTCAGGTGCCGAAGTCATGCTGGCGGAGGTGCCCCTGCTGGATGAGGTGGCTCAGGAGCCACTGCTGCCAGCAGGAGAAGGCAGTGCCAATCTTCTCAGTTTTGATGAGCTGCCTGAGCCGCCAGCCACCTTCTGTGACCCAGGGGAGGAAGTAGGAGGGGAGCCCCTGGCTGCCCCCCAGGCTCCAACTCTGCCCTCAGCTCTAGAAGAGCTAGATCAGAAGCTGGAGCCAGAGCTGGAACCAGAGCCCCACCTGCTGACCAATGGCGAGACCACCCAGAAGGAGGGGACCCAGGTGGGGCTGAGGCTACCTGATGGGAGGGAAAGTAGTCAGGGCTGGAGCAGAGGGCTGACCCTTGGTTCCTCAGGCTTGCAGCAGTACCCTGCCCCCTTTCTCTGTGACCCACATTGTTGGGGGGAATCTATTTCATTTCCCCTCCATGGGCCAGCTCTGCTTTTATTCCCAGGGTAGGCATCTGTGTTTCCCTGGCAACCACTGATGGACTCACTGGTTGCTGGGGAAACGAGCTCAGGCCTGGTAGGTCAGCCCTAGTCCTGCTGGGTGGGGCCCAGTGACTTGGAGCTTTTCTCCTGCAGGCCAGTGAGGGGTACTTCAGCCAATCACAGGAGGAGGAGTTTGTCCAATCAGAAGAGCTATGTGCAAAGGCTCCGCCTCCTGTGTTCTACAACAAGCCTCCAGGTAGTGCTGGGATGGATGATGGAGAGGAATTTGGGTGGGGGTGCTGCGTTCAAGTGTGGCCAGGCAGCCCTTCCCCCATACACAGCTGGGACAGCTCGCTGGGTTTGGGATGGACACAGACATGGATCTGCTGAGCCATCCTAACTCCCTTCCCTTCCCCACATCATAGAAATCGACATCACCTGCTGGGATGCAGACCCAGTACCGGAAGAGGAGGAGGGCTTCGAGGGTGGTGACTAGCAGTGGTGCCTGCCCTTAGGCTGCCCTCGCCAGGGCCGCCCACCTGCCCCGTCTCTGGCCAGATGGTCCACAGTGCCTGCACTCGCAGCAGCTCCGCCTGGCACCTACTCTGGATTCTGGCCCTGGCTGGGGACTTGGCCGCATCCCTACCCACAGGGCCCTACTTTTACAGCTTTTCTCTCTTTTTTTTTTTTAAAGTTGATAGGAGACTTGTACAGTTGACTGGTTTTCCTCCCGTTGGTAGTTGAGACGCTGTTGCAAATTCCACCCCCTTACCACCCGGTCCAGATTGTAGCTCTTAGTCCTCCCTGCTCACTCACCTGGCCGGGGTGGAGGCCTCACCTTGCTTGGGGCCTGGCGTGGGGGGGAAGTTTTGGTGGGAAAATGTTCCCCCCACCTCTTTTCCTAGTTTTCTGTTTCTTGGAAAAAATATCACTTTGTATTCTCTGTCCAGGGCTTCAGATATTTTGCACGAATTTTAAAACATGGCAATAAATGGCTCGTGGGCTCTGGCTCCCTGGGACACCCCTCCCTACCCTTCTCTTGACCCTTCCCCACCTGGCCCAAAGGAAGAGAAGCAGGCCTAGCTGGGGCCTCTCAGCTTCCCAGCCCTTTCCTGCCCCCTCCTGCTGGGCAGGTCCCAGGCTGGAGGCCCTAGGCGTGATTCAGGTCAGGGCTATGGGTGGCCCCTCTCCATCTCCTCCCTCTTTGCTTGGGTTCCTTTTTCACGTTCAGTAACTGTTTTTTGGAAAGCACAAACTTCTGTAACAGGTCGTGCTCATGTCTGTTAATAAAGAAATCCAGATCCCTTCAGGCCTGCTGCTCCGGGCCTCCAGGGGCTGATCCGTGGTGGGCCGCCTGCCCCGACCCCATTCCCAACTCTTGCTACCTTCAAAGCTGCGAGGGCGCCCTCACCAAGGCCCCAAGGAAAGTGGGGTATGAGGCTCTTGGGGGAACCAACCAAAGGTTTGGAGCAGGCTGACCTCAGCTTTAGCTCTACAGCTTGTTAGTTTTGGGCCGATGAGGCCGGCCACACCTGGCCACCAGAACCTTGGCCGCAAGCAGTGGGTGCCCCCTCCGCTTGTACTAAACCAGATCACACACCTTTATTATCCTCAAAATGTAACAAACGGGGTAAGAAATCCCTCCCTCTCCACCTCCCCCCCCCCCCCCCCTCCGCAGTCCAAGGGAAGCATTTAAAAAGCCCCGCAATCAGGCCAGGAGTCCGCGGGTGGGGCTCGGGACGCCGGGCGCCCTCTATACGGCTGTAGTCCTCCCGAACAAGGGGATGGAGACCGGCAGGCGCCAAGCTCCGTGCTCCAGTGGCTCTCGGCTGCTGAGCTCTGAGTCGGTCCAGCTGGGGAAGACCCTGCGGCCGCGGTCCGACTGCAGACAGAGCGCAGGGCAGGGCGGCGCGGGCCGTGGGGCACTGGGCAGGTGCAGAGCCGACGTGTAACCCCGGTCCAAGAAGAGCGGCTTGTAGCTGGGTGGCGGCTGCTCCTGTTTCTCCGCGCTGTCGCGGCGGCTCAGAAAGGGCGTAACGATCTTGCGGTAGAGGCCGCGTGTGTCCGTGAGCACCTCGCTGTAGGGCGGCGGCGGCTCGGCCATCATCACCGCCTCTTCGTAGCACGGAGGCTTGGACATGTCCGATTCCGCTGTGGAGTAGGAAATAATCCACGGGTGTGAGGCCAACTCAGCCTCCTGCAGAAACCTCGGCCAGCCGCCAACCCCAGACCCAGCCCGCTCCCTCTTCCTAGGTTCGCTGGAGAGGCTGTCCCGTGGAAGCCCCGCGGGACGGCAGCGAGCCCTCCCCCTGCCGAGGCCTCGACCACCCTAGTGAGCCCGGCCGCCCCCTGGCGCACGCGGTACTCACCTTGGCGGGGGTAGCTCCAAGGCCGGGGCGGCACGGATAGGTGCGGCGGCGGCGGGTGCGGCAGCGCGTGGTGGTGTGCGTGCGGGTGCGCGTGTGGCTGCGCGGGCCCGTGGTGCAGCAGCGGGTGCACGTGCACGTGCTGGTGGGCGTGCGCCGGCGCCTCAAGACGGCCGCGGTGAGGGGGTGGCGGGGGCGCCAGGCCCGGGGGGCTCCCTGCCAGGCTGCCCTCAAGCTCAAGGGGCTCCAGCTCAAGGGCGCGCAGGTTCTGCTCACGCAGCCGCTCCTCCTGGCGCCGTTTGAGGCGGCGGCGCAGGAAGCTGCAAAAGCAGCAGAGTAGGACGATCAGACCCCAGATGAGCCAGAAACCGGCAAAGCACGTGAGGAACGTGTAGGTGCCCTGGGACATAACCATGGCGGCGGCGCGGGCGGCGGGTCCTCGGCTGCTTCACTGGACAATGGGTTCCTCGACGTGGCCCCGGGCCCGCGCCAAGCTCCCAGACGCCGCCAGCGTCACTCGAGGACCCGCGGCCGGGGGCTGCCCGCAGCTGGGCTCAAGTCGTGCGCGCGCAGGCGGGGAGCAGCAGCAGCAGCGGCGCCCGTTCCTTCCCATGGCGCCGGCAGGCGCGCTGGCAGGCCTCACCCGGGACCGCGTGGAACCTGTAGGACAGACACGGGACGCGGTGAAGGCGCGCTGCAGCCCCCGACGACTTCCCTGCCCGCGCGGGTGCCCTGCGCAATCCCGGGGAAGCCTCTGCGGAACCCCCGCACTCCGCGGGGGCCCGGTGATGTCACCAGGGATGACGTCACGCCCGAGGTTTCCCCGGTAGGGCTTTCCCGTATCTGAGACCCGGCTGCCACCGCCGCAGCCTCCCATCCGAGGTGATTCCAGGCCGGCCAGCAGGAGGCGCGCGAAGGCCAGGTTCGGCTTCAGTGTTCCTGAGAGATTCGCCATCCGCATCTCGCGGGTGCAGGGTACCCCAGCCCCGAAAGGGCTTCAGTCTAACCATAGGCAGACACCCAGGCCGCTGAAGGGGAGCCACTGCGCGGTTGCTTTGCGGCGGGGAAAAGGTGGTTCACCTCCTAGGCCCCACAAGCAACCCGCCGGGGCCCAGCTTCAGCCTGTGCATACGCACCTGGCAACGTCTGGCGTCCTAGACCTTGTTCGTGCTCCCAAACCTGGCTGCCCAGAGCTTGGAACATTCCGGCCCGCACCGCGGCCTCCTGGTTGTCTCAGCTGTTGTAGGGGGGATCAGGCGGACGGTTCTTAGTGGCTACTGCGTGCTACCAGCTTGTCTTTGTCTGAGCCGAACATGCCGCCGAGCGTGGGCCGTTCCCTCTTTTCCTTTCCTTTAAGCGCCTCCGCTCGCTGAATCCCATCTCGGTCTCCGCTTCCCGAGCCTCCTACCCATGCGCAGCCCGACTTGGCCCTGCCCTTCTAGCTCCAGGCCGCCATGTCCCTTCCCCCAATTCCTTTCCCTCTCTGCAGAGGGTAGGAAAACTAGCTCAAGTAATCGGTACCGCCTGGGCCCACATCACTCCAGATGGGCACTTCCAGGTCCACCTCCTCTCCACAGCCAGGGTTGAGAGGGGAACCTTGCATTGTAAGAGGTATGTAGGAGGGGAGCCCTGACTTTGGAGGGACAGTGGCAGGCACTGTTCACCACCCCCTCAGAACAGGAATGAGCTCTTCTTGAATGCCTCACATCCAAGGCGTTTCACATACAGTAACCTTTTGGGGTAATGAATTATTCCTGTTTCACAGATTTTACACAGTTAGCAGCTGTGTGGATGGCAGGTGACGTTTCCATAATTTGAATCCAACCCTGGCCACAAAACCCTAGCCTGGGGTGTTAAGAGTGCTGCCTCCTGAGCTATTTTGTGGGTCTCTTTGGACTCCCCGCCCCCCATCCTCAGCATGCCCAGCCAAGGCACACATGTATTCAGCTCTGGGTGTCACAGTGAGCCTGAGCCCAAGCTGAGGACCCCACATTAAACTTAGACTGGTCTGAGAGCAAGTGGTGGGGGGTGGGGGGGAGCCAGGCCGCCCAGTATATCCCACCCTTCTCCCCAGATGGCTCCTGTCTGACTCCCTGGCTGCTTTGTGCCATGTGCCCCTTAGTGCCCGTGCCAGTCCCTTTCTCCTGGGCCTCCATTTCAGAACAGATAACGGCAGGAACAATAGCTTCACCCGCCCCCTTCACAACCCCACCATGAGGCTGCCATGGCGACGCAGCCCAGATAAAAACACGATGCTGCCAGTCATTGGGGTTAATTAAATCTGTTCTCCTTTTCCTGAGCCCACAGGAATTTTCAGGAGTGCTCTGATGAAGCTGGCACTAACTAGGTACCTCCTTGGCTTGCAGGGCAGGAACAGCTCTGGGTCACAGAAGCACTTCTGGGGCTGGAGGTGATGGAGTTTAGCTGAATTAGAAATACATGCCAAGGACTGTCTGCTGTGTGAAGCCTCGTTTTAGACTCCTTCCATGCAGAATAATCTTATGTAATCAATACCACCTTCCTACTGTGGGGGTCATGCCCATCTGATGGATGAGACAGGCTTAGAAAAGGAAATGACTTGCCCGAGGTCACACAGCTAATAAGGGGAAGAGCTAGGATTTAGCCTGACTCTGAATCCAAAGTCTGTGTTGAAAACTCTCTCCTAAATGATGAGTGAGACGTAAATAAGTATGTGTGAACACTCAGTACAGGAGATTTGGTACCTGTGGGGGGACACTGGCCACACTGGCCAGCCTATAGTCAAAATGCACCTTTCTGTACCTTCTCACCAAAACTTGGTAGTTCTGCTGACCAGCCCTCTGTTCAAGAGTGGGAAAAGGCTACAGGGTGAAAGAGAGGTGGAATGGCAGCTCTAGGGTTAATAAGGAACAAAGGACAGGGACTGCCCTGAGGGGTCTAGCTCAGCTCGTTGGCATTAGAGGCACAGACAGGCCAAACCCAAGATCCGCTAGGTGCCACTGTCGCCTCTCTAGTCTATCAAATGGATATGACCCCCAGCGAGAAGTGGTGCTGAAGATCATGTAAGACGTGATCACCACATATGATCATGTAAGATCATACAAGAGGCATAGAACAAGCCCTGACATGCAGTAGACAGGCCTTGGAGGGTAGTTTTACTTCTATTTAGCTAAATACCAGCCAAGTGACAGAACTATCGCTGAATTTTACAGACTTGGCCACCGTGGTTCTGAGAGAGAAAGTCTGCATACAGTCTCAGCCGAGTTGGCCCTCTGACCTCACACTGACTCCAGTGCCCAGTGTGGAGGGGAGCAATGACAAATGCTTCTGGGGCTGCTGCTTCATCCTGGTGGTCCAGCAGGCCCAGACGGCAGGAATCCTGCCTGAGCTTCCCTCCTGGTCTAGAGGGAGTTGCTCAGTAACATCTCATCTAATTCACAGTAGGTGCCCACTATATAAATGTCAAAGGATTCATTCAGACTTTTCCAAGGGCTTTTCCTAAGCCAAGTTTCTCAAAGCCTTTCCAAAGGGTTATTCCTTTATCCCTTCACGCCTCATGCATACTCCTGGTGGGTCTCGGAAGCCCTTCAGATGCAGACCCTCTGCCTGTTGCTCACAGCAGCTCACCTTCTCCATCCCCTGCAGACACATGCCTGGTCCTTAGTAAATACCAACTCCGACTGTGTGCTGGGAGCAGAGCCTTCAGCCAGGCTCATCCTTCAGTCTGCTGTTTTATGATTTGCTTTCAGTTTGTTTCCTCCTCATTCTCTTTACTTACCTTCTTGTGGGTTATTTAGACATTTTTCAGGATTCCATCTTGATTTCTTTGTGGAGTTTCTGAGTATATTGCATTGTAGGGTTTTCTTAGGCCATACTCTCACTGGGAGCACAGCGGGGGGATGGGAGTGAGCCTGGGGGGCGGGGGGGTGCCACGTTGTGTCAGTTTCCTCATCAGTGGAGAAGAGTGGGCTAATCCAGGCAAAGGGCTTAGAGACACCCCAAAACATGAGCACTGCTGCCCACAGCTTCAGAGCTGAGGGTACAGAGGTGTGCGCCCCAGGGCTGGATGCTGCAGAGTTTTCTCTCAGTTACCTTATAAACTAGGGGAGCATTCTGCCCATTTGACAGATGAGAACACTTTGCTCAGACAGATTAATGGTCTCTGGGGCCTGGTACACTGCTGTGCATACCTCCCGCACTGTTCCTCTGCATAAAGAATTCCAGCACCCTAACCTTAGACCCCAAAGATCTGCTGCTGGCTCTTTTATCTCCGCAAAGAGCCCTCCATTTACACCATCTGCCAAATCCTGTTGTTTTTAACCCTCACTGTTGTGTGTCTTCATCTGTCCACCTCCTTTTGTCCCCCTGTCACTGCTGGCTTGGCCAAGCCACTGTTCTCTCTCACCTGGGCTTCCATTACCATCGCCACCAGTTTCTCTGCACACGGTGCTCCTGCTTGGCCTGCCGTTCTCCACACTGCCTGTTTCCCCCAGGTCTTCTATGAACCCAGCTACAACACGGCCGCACTGCTCTCGCCCCAGCTCTTGCTCCTCAGCCTCTTGGTCTCACCTGTCACCACCCTGGACGTGTCAGCGTCCAGCTCCCTCACGCCCCAGGGATGGCTGAGAAGCCCAGCGATACTGATCACAGTGTTCTGTAGTCGCCTGCGTGCATCACAAGGGCTACATCTGTCTTCATCATCTGGCATATGGTAGCTCAAAAACCACTTGTTGAAGGAGTAACTGGAGGTGTTCAGTTACCTGTTTGGTCTTTTACCTGTCTGACAAGGAACATCTCAAGAGCTAGGTCTGCATCCAGTTCATTCCTGGGACATGCTGCCCATTCACCAAAACATCACTGATAACCAAGCTATCACCAGCTCTCAGCCCTCACAGGGAGGTTTATAAACAAGCTGAGGATACATACATCTACGTGAATAAATGGAAAAGTCTATGTGGAGATTAAGATGTGTACCAAGGGCTCTGAGGTAGAAAGAGGCAAGGGGCTCTGGGTCACAAGGGGAAGCCCTGGACATGAGGCCAGAGCTGCTAGTCCTGTGAAGGAATAGGAATTCAGGCCAGGGGACAGAGGAGAGAGGGAGGAGAGTGTGGTGCATAGAATGAGGGTGGGGTAGGAAAGGTGACCACTCACCTGTCCTGCATGCCCTCCCTGCATATGCCAAGTCCCCTGCTAACCTCTTTATATTCATTGCCTCAGGCAGGAGGGTGCTCACTCATTCGTGTCTGACTCTTTGCAACTCCATGGACTGCAGCCTCTGTCCATTGAACTTTCCTCTGTCCATAGAATTTTCCTGGCAAGAATACTAAAGTGGGTTGCCATTTCCCACTCCAGGGGATCTTTCCTGGCCCAGGGATCAAATCCGAGTCTCCTGCATTGGCAGGCAGATTCTTTACCACTGTACCACCTTGGGAAGTAAAGGTAGCATGTGTGCATGCTAAGTCGCTTCAGTCCTGTCTGACTCTGTGTGACCGACCCCATGGACTGTAGCCCGCCAGGCTCCTCTGTCCATGGGATTTTCCAGGCAAGAATACTGGAGTCGGTTGCCATTTCCTTCTCCAAGGCAGGAGGGAGTTGCTGTCATCCCCACTCTACAGGCAGGAAGCTGGGGCCACTTCAGGCCCACGTAGCCTATGGGCTTATAAAATCCAGGGAACTGTAGAACCTGGCAGGAAGGTCATTTTAGGGAAGCACTGGTGACATTTTTACACTCCTTTCACACCAAGACAAATGAACTGAAACCAGAAAGAAGTGACAGGAACTGTCCCAGCTGCCACCATTGGCCAGGCATGGAGCTGGCCAGAACCTTATTCCCAGCGAGGCCAAGGTACTGGCTTGACACCTTCACCTGCAGGCAGCGTCTCTGTGATCCAACCTCGGCACCAGGCCAGGAACCCGGGGCTTGGGAAACTGCAAATGGGACAAGAGATGGGAGCCCTAGTGGGTTGGTGTCTTCTCAGATCTGCCCCTCCAAGGGACGTGGCTACAGCTCGGAGTAGGGGAGTAGAGGGAAAGCAGAGGGGATTATACCCTCCTTTGAGGGGCTACCTGGTGAACACACAGAGCACTGAGCAGGGAGCCCTGGGTTCAAATCCTCCTTCTACCCAGCTGTGTAAACCCATCCCAGCTATTCCCATGCCTGAACTGAATTTTCTTCACCTATAAGACAGAAATGATGAGACCAGCCTGGCAGTGCCAAGGGAGGAGCAGAATTGATGTGGGATGTGAAAATACTTCAAGACCAGCATACACAGCTACACTTGATAAACG
The DNA here is from genome assembly GCF_029378745.1 of Bos indicus. Classification (NCBI taxonomy): domain Eukaryota; kingdom Metazoa; phylum Chordata; class Mammalia; order Artiodactyla; family Bovidae; genus Bos; species Bos indicus. Next base: position 38,718,435 of record NC_091766.1, on the reverse strand, counting down.
AAACTGCCAGCACCTTGCAGCCTTAAGAGGTTCAAATGTGTTAACTGGCCATGGTGCCACATGTACACAAGCCTGGAGGTAGTCCAGCAAAAACTGCCATCACCTTCCCATGCGTCAGAGGTCTCAGCCTTGTGACTTAGGCTGGACACTGTTCATGGACATGGTTTGTTGACCCATAATCATTTTTTTGAAAAATATTATGATTAGTTATCAACATTTAAAAACCAGGAGACTTTTACATAAATGTCTGGATTTCTGGTTCACCTTGAAAATTGGACAACTTGGTCATACCAAATCCACATTCTCACATGGTGACGTAGACTGCAGCTGATTAGTGCCCTAGTCCACCTGGGCCCTGGAGCCATTTGGGTTTCCAACTCCTGAGCTAGACTGAGCACCCACAGGGGCCAGCAGTGCATGGGCCTATTATTGCTAAATTCCTTCTGCTACCACCAAGGTTTTACAAGCTGACCAGGCCGCAGAGCCCACAAACCAAGGAATGGAGCCTCAGGGATTTCCAGGGGACTGAGGTAGCCCTCACTGCTCAACTTCTAATAGAGAGAGGGAGGGAAGGAGGCAGCCCGGCAGTAGCTGGTCCTATAGAGCATCTGGAGGAGCCTGGCAGTTATTGGCTGCTATTGCCAGAAAAAGGAAAGGGGTACCAAGACCTAAAACATAGGGAATATCCTCATTGGAGGAATGTGAAAGAAGGTTAAGAAAGCCCTTCTAGAAGGCTCTACAGTTCTTTTCTGCCTGGGTCACAAGAGATGTATGAAGCAATACCACAGCAGAGAGGGGCCATACCAGCAAAGAAACGAACACTGGAAAACTAGCTCCACCACTTACTGGTTGCTCAGCCTTGGCCAAGTCACTTCACTTCCCTGAGCCTTGGAGTCATCATCTTTAAAGTGGGGATCATAAACTTACCTTGCACAATGTTGTAAGGACTAAGGAGATCATGGATGCAGAGCGCTCAACACAGGTCTCCGACAAAGCAGGAACAGAATGAAAGGAGCCTGTGAGTAATTCCAAAGGCACTTCTGCCTGTGGGAGATTCAGGCCTGACTTAGGACACCACCCATCTAAGGGCATCTTTGCCTCAAATGCCTAGCTAATGGTCACCTGTGATACCCAGGACACCTCCCGGGATGGGAAAGGAGACCCCAGGGTGGTTGTGATCACTGGGATATTGGGTCCAAGGCCTGCGGTCGGGGCTGGCATCTGCTGAGTCAGGCCTGGGAGAGCTGGCAGGAGGGCCCTTTCTCTCCCCCAGCAAGCTGCCCACTGAGGGGAGATTGGGAGGGGAGCCAGAGGTCATTTCCTCTGACTCAGCAGCCATTCTGCCCTCAGAGGAGCTCCCCTGGAGGACAGGGCATCTCCATGTGGTGCTGGCCTGCCTGCTGGCCAACCTGCATGCCACCCAGCACAGTCTGGGCTTTGTGCTCAGACAAGAAAGGGACACTTGTGATCCAGACAATGGGCTGGGTGCTCCCATTTGGCCTGGGCTTCAGCTTCCCTGGATCAGCTGTGTCCTTTGCTCCTGCCCACGCTGCTCCTACCCCTCCCTGGAGAATGTGGCTTGAGAAGAGGAGCAGAGAGACCCACCGTGAGCCCAAGCTACCGTTTGGCACATGCTCTGGCCATGAGGAGGAGGGAGGTGAGCATCTTTCCTCTACCCTGGTAGGGACTTTCGCCTTTGAAGCACCCAACTCGTGGCAGGCCATTTCGCTGGCTGTGGGTGCGGTAGGGTGGGGGGGGGGGATCGGGGAGGGGATGGGGGGTTGGTGTGGCGGGGGTACGGACCCCGGACCCTTGCCTCCTCCTCCCATGGCAGGCCCAGTGGCTGGGCCGCCCCCACGTTTGCTGCCACCCCAGGAGCCCTGCTGCAACGACTGTAGCCACGTGGGAGCCAGCTCGTGCCCACGGGGCCGATCGCCCCCCACCCCCACCCTCGACGGCTGTGGAGGCAGGCACATCCTGACAAGGCCAGAGGGGCGAAGTTCCCCCCGCCACCGCGAGAGGGAGAGTCCTCCTCTCCCTGCGCCCCTGGGATGCGGCCCCTCGTGAGGTGGGGGAGGGGGCGTCGCCGCCCTGCAGCCTCGTTGCCGGGGAGAGCAACCCCGTTGCTGTGGCAACCGTTTCCAAGCGAACCGGCGGCGGCTCGCGCCCCACTCCTCGGCTCACTGGCGCCCTCCCTCTCCCCTCCCTCCCTCCCTCCCTCCGCTTTGGGCTGGGGGAGGGGCTGGCCGAGGCGGGGGTCCGAGGCGGCGACCCTGGGCCAGGGAGCGGAGCAGCCCGCAAGGAGGGGCTCAGCCCCGGGACCATCTTTTGCCCGCGCTCCAAACCCGATCGGCCCGCCGCCGCGGTACTCACGGGCCCAGGCATCCTCCTTGAGCTCGTCCTCCTGGCTCAGGGCGAGCGGCGCGGGCCCCGCGGATAGAGCCCCAGACCCGGGGGAGGCGGCGGCCCCAGGGAGCTGACTGTAGCAGCGAAGGCGGCTCCGAGCGCTGGGCTGGAGCCGCGGGGCGCGCGCACGGGCGCGTACACGGCGCGTACCGAGTCCGGCGTGCGCGCGCGCGGCAGCCAGCAGAGTGCCCCCACCCCCAGTCACTAGCTGCCGAGGAGGCTGTCCCGGGAGCGAAAGGCGGAGGACCTGAAACCCACCTGCCGCATCCGAGACTCAGCAGGAAGGGCACCAGGCTCACCCTGCGCAGGGAATGCTGACACCACGCCACACAACTGGCAACAGGCTGTCCGGACCTGGCACACGCTGGCAGACTTCGTGCAGGCCGTCGTCCGCCGAACACACAGTATGCTGAGACAAGCAGCTGAGATGGAAAACCTTGACACACACACAGCCACACACACACGGCTGAGATGGAGAACCCTCACACACACACACACACACACACACACAGCTCAACCCGGAGAGCACACACATGTCCTGGCCCCGGTCACATCCTGACAGGCACCGCACGCACCACACGCATTGGGCAGGAGTTGGAGCAGGCAGGCACCCCACTGAACCTCTAACTTACAAATATATGGTCCACTCCCAACTCACATCAGTCCTTCCAGTCAATCAAGCCTGAATATTCATTGGAAGGATTGATGCTGAAGCTGAAGCTCCAATACTTTGGCCACCTGATGTGAAGAGCCGACTCATTGGAAAAGACCCTGATGCTGGGAAAGATTGAAGGCAGGGCAAGGGGACAACAGAGGACGAGAGCTTGATGGCATCACTGACTCAATGGACGTGAGTTCCAGCAAACTCAGGGAGATGATGAAGGACAAGGAAGCCTGGCGTGCTGCAGTCCACGGGGTCGCAGAGTCAGACACGACTGAGCGACTGAACAACAACCCAGCTCAGGGCCCTGCGCACTGTGTTCCCAGCACACACTACCACATGTCTAGTAAGAAGTAGCACATGGAGTACCTAGTGCTAGATCTGTATACCTGGCCTCCAGGGACTCTGTTCATCTTCAGGGAGCTCTAGTCAGGGCCTCCACTGCCTAGGCTGTCTGATCCTGACTGGCCCCCAGCCTCTTAATTGGGTTCTTTGTTTCCAGTCCAAATTCTCCTCCACACTTAGGGTGGTCTTCCAAAAAACATCCTCTACTCATGTTGGCCAGAACATTTTGGGTTGCAAGTGACAAAACCTCAAAACAAATAGCCTCAAGACCTATTTGTGTAATGTAACTTTCCCTGTAACTGGAATGTCCAGGGGATTTTAAGCTATGGTCCCAATTGGTTCCGGGTGTTCTAGCAATGCAATGAGGCATTTATCTGTTCTCTCCACTCAGCTTTCTTCTGCTTGCATCATTTTCAGGTAAATCTGCCTCCATGTGGTGGTGAGGTTGACCCCACAGCTCTAGACACAAGCTATCCATCCCTAGAGGAACTGAGAACACCGGCTGTCCGTCAGTAGTTCAGGCAATCCCCCAGGCTCCTTTTGGATTTGTTTTGGCCAAGTGTACAGAGGTGAACCAATCCAGGTACGGGCGAAGGGATATGTGTTCGGTCACCCAGTATCCATTCCCTTTTCTTTGGGCACCCTTATTTCACTGTGGGACTCACCACACCCCCATCAGGTGCCCGTGATGTACAGTGGGCAGATTCCCAGCCTGGCCATTTGGACTCCTTGAAGCTCAGTAGTGCAAAGACATAAACATGGCTGTAACATCTTGCTTCTGGGGGTTGTGCTACCTGATGAGCTGCCTAAGTCCTGGTTCTCTCAGCTCCTGCATATCATTTTAACACATTCTAAGTTAGCTATAGGACAGCTGTCACTTGCAACCAAAGATCCCTGACAGTGCCCCCTGGGTCACATGCTCTAAGTGTATGTGTATACAGCAAGTGCCAGCCCAGTCCCATCTGAACCATGAAGACTAAGGAGTTTGCCCAAAGGAAACATGGGGTGCTTTTATACATGTTAGGCAGACACTCTAACACCACCACCTAAAATCCTTCAGGACTTCCCCCACCTTCCAGATGAGACCCCACATCCTAGCACAGCTTTCAAAACCCAGCATGGCAGTCTCCTTGAACTTGGCTCCAGCCGTTGCCCCACTAGAGGCTCCAGATCACCCATCTGACTCCTTTTCCGGGAACATGATTCTGTATCCTGGAGGGTCCTAACTGGACAACTCTGTGACAAGGGGCCTCCTCCCTTGCTTTGTGTTGGCCCTCAGTCTCAGCCCTAGCCCCAGCAGTTCTAGAATCATCTCTGCTACAGTGCTGATCACACTGAGTCCCACTGTTCCCCCATCTGCTTGCCTACCAGACTGAGTTCCAAGCTAGCAGGGGGCCTCATCTCCATCTGGGTTTCCAACAGAGCTGGATGGGGACATGAACTTGGGGAAGACTTGTTAGTAAGTGAATTCTGGAACTTTCCTCTGCCAAGGATCCACTGTGGTAAGAACTTTAAAGTGGGTTGAACCCTTGCCAAGAAGTTCCCTGGGTGCCTACCTAGCCTAAGGGGAGTCTGGTGGGAGGTTTGCATGCATGCATGCTCAGACGTGTCTGACTCTCTGCAACCCCTTGGACCATAGCGCTCCAGGCTCCTCTGTCCATGGGATTTCCCAGGCAAGAATACTGGAGTGGGTTGCCATTCTCTTCTCCAGGGGATCTTCCTGACCCAGGAATCAAACCAGCATCTCCCGCATTGGCAGGCAGATTCCTTACCACTAGCACCATCAGGAGGTATGGACCTACCCATCTACCTGGCATTCACTCACCCTCACACACCTGCCCAGAGCTGGGCTGAGGCCTCTGTACACTAATACCTATCTACCCTGTGCAGGCCTTGAACCCAGAGCTGTCCAACTGCAAAGCTCATGTGGCCTCTGTGGCACTGGGTACCTGGCCCAAAGGCCAGGAACAAACCTTTATAGGTGGTTATAGCAGGGGCTGGAGTTATTGGGAGGTTACAGGAACAGGTTTGTGTAGTCTGGGACAGACTTGTGGTCAATAGGGTGTCACTCTTGTCTCTGTGCAGGTCTCCTTCTAGGCCCAGCTCAACTGCTACCTTCAGAGAATTCTGATGCCCACATGGCTGGTCTGCATCTGCCTCTGCCATGACCTAACTTGCAGCATCACCAGTGTGCATTTCTGCCCAGCCACATTTCCTGGTTCAGAAGCAGAGCAGAGAAATGGCTCTAATACATGTGTACGGCCCTGGGCAAATCATGGAGGTGTCCAGACAAGACTGAGCAGGTGTTCCCAACAGGAGCTCCCACCCTACTCCACAGGCGGCTCCAAACCCACAACTGGTGGCCAGGCTGCCTTGGTCTTGGAGGATACTGCCAGCTGAGCCTGCCTCTTCAGCACAGGCAGTCAGACCCATACCCTAGTGGAGACCCAAGGCTTCTTCCCCTCAGGCCTCATCCCATTGAGGAAACTCGTGGGGCCCAAAGGCCACCAGAGTTTGGAGAGGTTACCCCAAGATCAGTCCTGAGGCCCTTAGGCCTTGGTGGAAGGGCAGCCTCCACCAGCCCCACTTCCAACCCCTTCCCACTTCCAGCAGGGCCAGGGAAACAAGGAGATCCCTGGACCACCAGGGCCAAGAAAGAGGCAGGCAGGGGCAGCTAGCCAGGTTTGTGCTCGGACTGTATTCACAGAGACATGTGGCAGCTTACATTGGACAAAATGAGTAATAAAAATCGGCCTTAAATATGGAAAAACTGGGGCCCTGTATCCCACACTACCATTAACACTGGGACCAAGAGGGCCATCAGTCTGGGAAGGGCTGGGGTTGGGATGCAGGCACACAGCCTCAGCCTGCCCCGTTCTCTCTCTCTCTCTCATTCATACACACACACACACACACACACACACACACAGAGAGGGAGGGGCGGATTATTGCTGGGCACGTGTCTGTTTCGAGGGGAGTCTGGAATGTTTGAGGGTTGGTCAGTGACACCCCCACCCCTTCCCTTCCTATGACCTGGGCTGGGGTGTTCTGCAAGAGGTGACTCCAGGACAGGACACAGCACAGGGGACAAGGTGTCCCGGGAGCCGGAAGGCAGAGGCAGACCCGTCTGGGACAGCCTGGGCAGTGGAATGAGGGGTCCCAGGGGCAGCCCAGTCTCTGGTCACACTTTGGCACAGGCCTAGGGGACCCAGTGGTCCCAGATCCACCTCTGACAGGCGCTGAGAATGGACAGTATTGGGCCCCAGAGGCGGCGGCCTAAACCCAGGGCAGCAGCGGCAGGCACGAGTCTCACTCAGAGGTCGGCGGTGGCAAGCACAGTGCTGAGGGCCCAGGGGCCTGGCCTGGCCCAGCTTTGCCTATCCAAGCTGGGCCTGAGGTGTCTGGAGTGTGTGGCAGCAGCCCCTCTGCTGGCTCCAGGGTGAGTCTTAAGAATGTTCTGGTTGCTATATACATTCATACAAAGACATAAATACAGAAAGCCCCGAGCTCCACAGACAAGAGCTGAAGGGACGCACCTTTGTCCCAGGGGACGGCCCAGGCCTTGACCACTCAGCCAGACCAGGGGCTCCGGGGCAGAGGGCACTGGGGACAGCTCCGGCTGTGTCTCCCAGGCCACAACTTGAGTGGACAATGGGGAAGACCACTGTGCAAAACTGTAAACAGCGTTCGCAGTAGCTGCTACCGCCAACCGCCCGGGGGGGCCCCAGGCTGGGGGCTAGAGGCGGGTGGGGAGCTCGAGGCGGGCGGGAAGCTCTTCCTCACTGTCGCTGCAGTTTCCACAGCAGTCCTGCAGGGCAGGGGAGACATGGAGGGAGAGAGGCAGAGCACGCGCAGTTAGCCACCAGGGCCTTTGCCTGGCCCGGCCCTGCCAGGGCCGACCAGGAGCTGATCAGGGCTGTGCTCCAAGGAGGGGGTTCCCCACGAGGGGCCCAGAGCAGCAGCTCAGGCCAGACACGTGTGGACACCAGTGCAGAGGCTGCTGGCAACAGGCTGAAGTTAAGAGGGACCAGGTGAATCCCAGGCTCTGCCAGGGCCCTCTATTCTGGGGCTGGTGGATGCAGGGCACGGGGAGACAAGACGGCTAAGCAAGGCTCGCAGCTTGCAGGTGCCAGGTGCAGGGCACGGCAGGGGAGGGGAAGGAAGGACGGGTAGGGAGCGGGCACCAGACTTCTTTCGCCCACATCTTGCCTCTGCCATGGAAGGGCTGCCTGTGGCTCCCCGGGGCTGGGCAGCAAGGCCAACCCACGGGAAGCCCACACTGCTCACCTCTGGAAAGAGAAAAGAGGCCATGAGCCCAGCCAGGGGTGGGGGACAGGCGGGAATGAGGCCAGAGACCCTGGGCACCGCTGACACAACTGGAGGATGCCCACTCCCCCGCATACGGGCACCAGCTCTGCCTCCCACCCGCTGTCCCCAGGAGCTGGGCTGGGGGCCGAGGTAGGACACTGCTGGGGATTACCTGGCGACTGAAGAGTCTCTGCAGCAGTCCCTTTTTGGGGGGTGCTGGTGGCTGGCCCTTCCAGTCTAGGTCTGGGGGAACTGAGCCATCCAGCCCGAAGACGTTCAGCTCCTGGAAGCACTCGGTCTCCACCATCTGCCACAGAACAGGCAGCTGTGAGCGCTGCCCCTGAGGTCACCCCCAACCCTGAGACCCCCCCACCAGCCACCGGCCGGGCAGGTCCCCACCTCGTTCTGCCAAGGGATGGGCACACTGCCTGTGGCAAATTTCTGGTAGAAGTCCTGGTCAGTGGGCTCTAGCTCCACACCCTTAACTGTTGAGAACTGTTCAATGTCCAGAACATCTTTGCAGTAAATGGCCTGGGGCTGGGGGAACATAGACAGTGGTCAGACAGGAAGACCCCACAGGAGACCAACTACAGATCATCATACTAAGTGAAGTAAGTCATACAAACACAAATATAGTGACATCACATGTGGAATCTAGAAAAATAGATTCAAATGAACTTAATTTACAAAACAGAAACAGACTCACAGACATTTAAGGGGAGAGGATAAATAAGGAGTTTGGGATTAGCAGATACATATGACTATATATTACACAAATAAACAACACAGTCATACTATATAGTGTGAGGAGCTATGTTCAATACCTTGTAATAAACTACAATGGAAAGAATCTGAAAAAAGTATGTATACACATGTACATAAACACATACATATATCTTATCTGAATCACCTTGCTGTACAGCAGAAACTAACACACAACACTATAAATCAACTTTACTTCTAATACAAAAGTGCCCCATGCACTTCCTGAGCGTGACAATCCCTTCTGAGGCCCAAGTTTCCCTCTAAACTGGGGATCACCCCTCACTGCTCATGGACTGTTGAGGCTGCATAGCTGACCCATGACAGTCCATCAGTCTCCACAGTGCCATATGGAATCAATAATAGGCAGCCCCCACCCCTGCCTGTACACAGCTGTCTGGGGGCAACTGGTAAAGGGAGAGCAGGCTGAATCTCAGCCCCTTCAGCTGGATACCCCATGCAGGGCTTGGAGCTGATGGGTCCCTCTGTCCTGGGATGGCCAATGGCACACTCCATCTCCTTCTGCTTCACAGCCAACAGTCCCTGTGCCCCCAGCCCCCTGCCAGGAGCCCACCTCACTCCAGAAGGCCACTTCTTTTTTCATCTTTGCATTGTTTTCTAAATCATACTGTTAAGGATGTCAAAACATCATCATGTAAAATCATACAGCTGCTTTTCAGAAAAGTCAGCAGTTCTCCCAAAGGTTAAACATGTTACCATATGAGCCAGTGTTCAATTCCTAGGTATATGTCCCAGAGAAATGAAAACATATGTCCCCACAAGAACTTCTATGTTAACGTTCAAATAGCATTATTCATCACAGCCCCATAACAAAAACAACCCTAATGCCCATTGATGGATGAATAAATACACAGAAGGTGCAATATTCATAGAATGGAATATTATTCAGCCATACAAAAGGAATGCAGGACCAGTAAGAACTACAACATGGGTGATCTGGAAAACATGCAAACTGCAAGAAGCCAGTCACAAAGCACCACATATTATACAATCCCGTTAACATGAAATGTCCAGAACAGGCAAATATAGAGAGACATACAGCAGATTAGTGGCTGCCAAGGGGAAGGGGAATGAGGAATGACTGCTAATGAGTAGGGGGTGTTTGGAGGGGAGGGGTGATGAAAATGTTCTAAAATTGATTTTGGTGATGGTTGCATCTTTATGCTAAAAGTCACTTAATTATATGCTTAAAAGAAGTGAGTTGCATGGTATGTGAATTCAATAAAGCGGCTAAAAACTGTATCCCCATCAAGCACACTTTTCATCTGCTTCTAAAAAAGTTAAACTCCAGGGCACTGATTTTCAAGAGTAACTGAGATGATGTGCAGGGAAGCTGGAGTAAAGCTGAGTGGGACAGCCAGCTCTAAGGCAGGCTGCAGAAGTCAGGCTTGCAGTTCAACTGCTGATGGCAAGGCCCACACCTCTGGGCGCTGGTGAGCCCCACCTACAAGATGCAGTCCTACGGAGGCAGGGGCCTCCCACTCCCACTTCCCAGCTCTATGGCCCCACCACCTGTCTCCACCCCTCAACACTCCTGCTCCACATTCCCTCTTTCCCTGCCCACACTGGCCTCCACTGCTGCTCCACCTCTCAAGGTTGGTCCCTGGACTAGGACCTTGATGCCTGGCTGCTCCTCCTCCCTGGAACGCTAATGGCCCAAATCCTGGCACAACTCTCTCCTTCACATATTTTAGGTTTCTACTGATACATATCCAACAGCTACTCAGAGGCCATCCTGTCCAAAAATACCCCCACCCCTCCACCACGCCTTTTTCACTTACTGGCTTATTTTTCTATGTCTTCCCACTAGACCATGAAGGTAGGACTAGGTCCTACTGACTCTGTGACTTCTGAGATCTGGCACATACTGGCATTCAGATACTTTGTTGAATGTGTAAACAATCACATGCATGATTGACAGCCACCAATCTGGCCTGCCCATCATCACCTTCCTTCTTCCCCTGTGTTCTTGGTGAACTGTCAATCACAGGACTCAGTCCTCTTACATGTGAGGTGAGGGCAAGCACATGACCTAATCTTGGCCAATCAGAAGCTTCCTTGACTTTATACTGAGAAGCTTGAGTGGGAGAACAGTCAACAGGTGACAAGCAGTGACAAGAGGTGGAGTCCTGGCCACACAGTGTGAACCACTGACGCTGGTCCTACTCTGGGACTTTCTGGCTAAATGAACCAAAAAGCCCCACGTTGGGCCTAAGTTTGAGTTGGACTTCTCCCACTGAGAATCTGATGACTCCAGGATGTTTCTGATAGCAGATGCCTGACCCACTGAGAAGCTCAGTCAATGAGTGAGATTCTGCAGAGGGGAGTGTTCTGCTCACAGATGGGAGGTCAGCGTTGCCAGGTGCAGGGGGCAGTGGATGTCTGGCCAGTCCAATGGCCCTTCCCCCTGCTGGCAAGGAATCTTGGTTTCCCTTTGGAAGACCAATCTTCCCCACTTGCGTGGCACGGGTGGGCACGTGGTCCTGATGTGGCTGCTGAGGGGCATCCGAGTAATTAGGCAATGAGCAAAGAGGCACTCTCTGTCTACCAGGGTGGCTGAGTCATTAGAATGAAGGCCTGATACCCTGGGGACAGCTGCCCAAGAGGGAAGCCGGTAGTGGGGAGGAGGAGGAAGACAGAACTCCTACAGCACTGCTGGAGCCCCGGATCCAGTGTGCCAAAAGCCAGGCCTTTCATTTTTAGGAGCCTGGTGAATTGTTTGGTTGGTTAACCCACTTGGGTTTTCTAATGCTTGCACTGAGCAGGTCCCAATCAATGTTCCAAGAGCCCCCAGCTCCGCTTGGGCTTGGCCCTGCCTTCAGCAGGAGTGGGTGGCACTCACATCAGGCTTGAAGGGTGGTTCCAGCATGCCAGCTCCCAGCCGCTTGAAGTTCAGCTTCTTGAAGAGGGGGTGCTCCTTCACTTCTTGCGCGCCGCCCCCACCACACCCCAGGCGTTCGGAGGGGTCCTTGCAGAGGAGCTGCATCAGGGCAGTGGCGGTTAGGGTACCCTTGGGAGAGGTAACCCCAGCCCCAGCCCCGGCTGGTTGCGCCTCCTGCTGGCGGCCGTACCTGGGTGCAGAGTGAGCGGGCCTGTGGGGAGAAGTGCTCGGAGTACTCCTCAGGCACCTCCTTCACCAGCCGCTCCACTTCCTCCCGCTTGATCTTCTTTTTCCTCTGCTGGAAGGGTGACTGGCCTGCGATCATCTCATACAGGAGGCAGCCGAGTGCCCACCAGTCCGGGCTAAAGGTGTACCGTTCGTTTTTTACCACCTCTGGGGCTGGGAGGGACAGCAGGAATTAAGATTGGGTGGGAGGCAGAATTGAGCCCTGGGAATGCCCAGCTCGCATGTCAAGGCCAGGGATCAGTTCAAACACCCAGTGCAGCAGCCAGTGCCAGGCAGGCACCATCAGCAGCCTGGTGGGGACCACGGGGAGTAGGGGAGCTCACAGCCCACCAGGAGGAGCTGGTATGGCCCTGCAGGGTGGGCTGGGGGTCGGGGGTCAGGTCTTCTGATCTTTCAAGAGAAGTCAGAAATCATATTTTTAACGTGAAGCTGTCTGGGTTATCAAATGCTGGTGACTACTTCAAACTGTTTGAAAAACGATTTGATTTAAACACAGATGGAGGCCAAATTAGACCCAGCGTGGCTACCAGTTTGCAACCTCTAGCTTCAATGTCAAAGAGAGGAAAGAAGATGGCAACCCATTTGCTGGGTGTCGACTGCCTGCTAAAGCGGGCAGGTGGGGGGTTTTGCCTCTACCGCCTCCTTTCAGCTTCAAGGCAGCCCTGGGAGCAGGCTGCAGGCAGGGACAGTGAGGCTGAGAGAAGGAGAATGTCTGGCCCTTGGACACATAATAAGGAGACGGTGGAGCACACAGCTGGAGCTCTGTCTACTGTGTCACGTGCTCTCCAGGGGAATTTGGGGCCTCATCATGGCCCCTACCATAGATGGGCACTCCCACTCCTAGCATGGGCAGGTTGGGGCAGTGGAGGAAACAGGGCTATGGAAAACAGGTGTGAGGCCCTTGTCTTTCACTGGTAGCCACCTTCAGGCCCAGTTGGTAGGAGGGCCTCAATGACTATGCAAGTGAGTGAACGCTGCGGATTCAGTGTGTGGAGCCCTGGCTGAGTCTTGGTCTCCTCATCTATAAAAGAGGAACATCAGCTCTTTCTGTTCCGTGAGGTACAGGAGATTTCCCAACAGAAGTGGTGGGACTGGACACACGACAGCAAGAGGACCCAGGAGGCTGGTGGGTCGGGGGAAGGCAGACTCACCCATGTAGCCCACGGTGCCCACACGGCCTTTGATCGTCTGGCCTTCGGGTACGTGCACAGCCAGCCCCAGGTCAGAGATGCGGATGTGACCTGAATGTGGGTGGAGAAGCAGGGAGGCCCATTAGGCAGATGGGCACACCTCTCCCATCCTTCCCCTGCCCCTAGGGGCCCCTCACCCACCATGGTCATCTAGTAGGATGTTCTCTGGCTTTAGGTCCCTGTAAGGAAAGAATGGCAGGGTCAGATGCTGCTCAGCTGGCCATACAGCCAACGGGGCCACCCCCTCCTGGTGTGCTTAGTCGCTCAGTCATTTTTGACTCTTTGTGACCCCATGGACTGTAGCCCGCCAGGCTCCTCTGTCCATGGGATTCTCCAGGCAAGAATACTGGAGTGGGTTGCCATGCCCTCCTCCAGGGGATCTTCCCAACCCAGGGATTGAACCCAGGTCTCCCACATTGCAGGTGGATTCTTTACCAGATGAGCTACCAGGGAAGCCCAAAAGCATTACTAATAATAATAAGCAGAGCTCCCCACTGCCGTGTTCTGTGTACTTTCCAGCATTATCTCGTTCATTCTCTACAACCAGCTGCGAGGCAGGATTTAAAATCTTTGCTTCCCAGGGAAAAAAAATGGTGTTGTGAGCAGGGAGTTAACTGGCCAAGGCCACATAGGGATGACAGGGCCAGGATTCACACATGGGTTAACCAGACCCCAGAGCCTGGGTTCTGAGCCACACTGAGCCTAGCAGCCTAGTGAACATGGGTGAGCGTGGAGCCCGAGCCAAGGTCCGACAGACTTGTGCCCGCCACAACAGTGCCAGCACACCAACATGCCTCTGCAGCCTTCACCCCAGCCTAGCCGCAGCCCCTGGCCGGGAGGGCCACGCCCCTGCACCTGTACACGATACGCTCCCGGTGCAGGTCCTCCAGGCCACAGCAGATCTCTGCTGCGTAGAAGACAGCCCGAGCCTCAGGGAAGCCAGCCTGGCCCATGTGGTAGATGTGGAACTTGAGGTCGCCTCCGTTCATCAGCGTCAGCACCAGGCACAGTGCATCCTTGGTCTCATAGGCGTAGGCCAAGCTCACCTGTGACCAAGGGGACATGAGCCCTGAAGCAGAGGCCGTGGGATGCCCGGTGGCGGGGCTAGCGCCAGCCACCCAAAAACTATTCTTAGTCCCACTCCCTGGGGCCATCCTGCTTCCCAGGCCAGGTGTCAATATCCCAAACCCGCCCCTCCCAGGCATCTCTGAGGGCAGGAGAAGTAGCGGTGCCTGGAGGGGGCGGGTCAGGGAGGGAAGAGGTCTTAGTCCAGTGAGTGGGGAGGGCCGGTGTGGCCGTGGGGGAAAGGAGGGGTCTCCTGTCTGTACTTACTACAAACCTACTGTTCACTTTCTCCAGAATCTGCTTCTCGTTGAGTGCCATGGCTTCCCCTTTCCGCTTCTTGATCCGCTTCTTCTCCAGCTTCTTGCAGGCGTACATCTTGCCTGTGGCCCGCACCTGGCAGGCGCATACCTGGAGCCAGGATAGAGGGGGCAAGTGGGGACCAGCTGCGGCCTTCCTGAGGGTTATAGGCTCAGAGAGGCTAAGGGGATGGTCAGGTCCCCTGTACCCCACCTCTGCACTCTGCTGGGCTCTGGCCTGGCCACTCACCTCCCCAAAGCCGCCTTTGCCCAGGACTCGGTACTGCCTGAAGGTGTTTTTGGTCACTGGCTGCCTGTGGACAAGGGGTTGGGAAGCAAACACTAGCTGAGCAGGGGCCTGAGACCCATGAGAACGCCTTCAACCCGGCCCATCTGGGGCCAGCCTTCAAGGAGCTCACCTTTCCAGCCACTTCCACTGCAGAAAACGGTTGAAGTAGATGCTGTCGAGGTAGTCGGCAAAAGGGGCCATGCTCAGGTACTCATGGGTCAACCTGTCGAGAAGGCCCAGCCTCTGGTCAGCACCTGACACCCCCCATTCTCCCCTCGATGGGCCAGGCCCCCTGTTATGTGTATGCTCAGCCTGAAAGGCAGAATCCTTGGCCAACCCTCCTGCTAGCCCACCTGCGGGGGAGACGGATATCCGATGCTAAAGCCCAGGATGCTACCTGAGGGGAGGCAACCTGATCAGGGTCACAGAGCAGGGGCAAGGCTGGGGTGAGAGACTGAGTTTGCTCACCACCTGCTGCACTGTTCATAGCCCTCTGGGTCTGCAGAAGCCCCCTCCTCAGGACACAGTTCTCAGCCTGAGGGCAGGGAGAGGTTTACCGAGTAAGCTCCTGGAAGAGGTCTTTGCAGGGTCCTTCCTCCAGCCGCTGGGCACAGTTCGTCACCAGTTGCCGGGGGACCTCGGGGATGAGGTCAGGACCCTGGGGACAGGCCACAGACAGGTCAGGGCAAGACCTGCCCACCCCCAGGGCAGAGATCTCGGGCTTGTGCTGGGTGGCCAGGGGTACACAGCCTGCTTAGTGGCTGAATTTTCTGCAGCTCTCCTTGAGGCATGGTGAAGCAGAGCTGCTGGGCTCAGTGTCCTGGCCCACCCACCTGGACTCCTTGCCCATGGTGCCACCTGGTGAGCCTGGAGTAGCTCCAGGGGCACACTCTGCACAGGCAGTGGTCATTCCTCTCACCATCACTGAGCTCTGTCCACTACCCTAGTCCCTGCACCAGTGCTAACTCACCGTGTGGCTCAGAAAATTCTGCATGAGCCGCAGCCCACATGCCTTCCGCTTCTCATCAGGGGTCACTTCATACTCGGCCTGCGGGGGTGGGGGTGGAGGCAGAGAAGGCTTGGGGTTTGGATGGAGTAACAGGTGTGAGGAGACGGGACACACATGTGGCCCGGGACCTCTGCCCACCCTTGGTGTGGGGCTGGGCCGCACTCACCACCCCGTCCAGGAAGGCAATGCAGCGAGTCAGCTCAGGCCTCGTGGCGCAGAACTCTCGGAACAGCAGGCGCCCAATGGGCTGCCGCTCACACAGGCTGTGGTAGTCACGCTCTGCAGGCAGAGGTGGGAGCTGCTGGATTCCTGGATTTGGAGCCTGCCGGCAAGGCACTCCTGTCCACACCGCTAGGCCCGGAGCCCCCGCCAACAGCTTCCAGCCCTGCAGTATGGCAGCCACTGTCTCCTTTAGAACCCTTGCCACAGCACTGAGGCGACACCACTGTTACTGCCATCGTAGCCCTGGGACTCCAGGGCCCAGGGAGGCTGAGTGATTAGCCCCAAGATCACACAAGCAGGAGTGTGGCTCCAGAGCCGGGTCCTCACTTCCGGCTGCTGACTTCCAGTTCGCACTACTTGTACATACGTCATGGTTGGGGCTGGGTGTGGTCTGTGTGGTTCCGGCCCAGCTCTGGCCCAGCCCACACCTGCTGCCTGCCTGGCGAAAGTGTGGGAGGAAGCTGTGGCTTCCGGTGAGTTCGAGGCTAAGCCTCCTTCCCAGCGGTGGAAGCAGCCATGGTGTACTCCTGGCCCACGTGCAGGCCGTCAGAGGGGGTTTGGGCCCTGCTGGTCAAGGCTTTGTTGGGCACCCCCAGGGCCAGGCTGGGTAGGGCTGCGCACAGGCCTGGGTTCCACCACCCCAGACAGTCAGTGTGTGAGCTGACTCCAGCCCCCCCTGCACATTCTGCTCTGTCCTCCGAGCCCTGCTCACCCGAGGCCTGGTCCTCCCTTCTGCAGCTTCCCTCAGACTGCCCCCAAATCTGACGCGGGGCTCCTCCCCATGCCTACCCCCACCGCCCGCTGCTGTCCTGTGCTGTCTGCCCTCCACCCCGCCTGGACCCAGGAACTGAAACTCAGCTGGGTGGTGCAGCCTCCATCTCTCTGCTCCCCGAAACCCCCACAACCCTCTGGCCCAAGGCAAGGTCTCAGGGGAGGCTCCCCTGGCACACCAGGACTCTCTCGCCTCTGCACCCCACCCCACCCCGCGGTCTCAACCAAGGCCTCACCGAGGCTGAGCCGTAGCTCTTCACACTGGCTGATATGGGGGAACTGTAGCATCTGCCGCCATTTCTTGCTTTTGCCTTTACGATTCCCGCCACCACCTGTGGAAGCAAACAGGCGCTATTTCTTGATTCCTGCCATTGTCATCCTCCTTGCTACCCTCAGTGTGGTCCAGAGGCCTTCAGGGTCCAGCCTAGGCCCAGTCCACTCTGAGAGGCCCCTTGGGCCTTCCTTCTGCATGCAACATGCTCTTGCTGGGTTTCAGGACACACATGGACCCCAGGCCCTGCTGCTAGGGGCTCCTAGGCTGGAAGAGCCAAGAAGGGATGGAAGAACCAAGAAGGGCATGAGGCCAGGCCATGGGCGGGTGGGGGTGGGAGGTGGGGTTTCCAGTTAGCTTCAGCAAGGCTCAGCTGCTTCCAACCAGGTAGGAGTTTCTCTTCCAAGTGAAGATAAGGACACGATAGTGGGGGAAACTGTGTTAAGTCCAGGCCCAGAAGGGAGACATCCTGGGACGTGTGGGACATGCCTGAGAGATGGCAGAGGGCAGCTGAGTCACCAGGGAGGCTCCAGGCCCCTATGACGGGACACTGCATCAGATGCAAAAGAAGTGGTGGCAGGAGGCCTGGTACCTCATTTTACCTAGCTGATCCCTCATCTGTAGCCGCTGGGCAGCAGCTCAAATGCCTACAGAATCAGACAGGTGCGGTAAATATGGACCAGATGGGAGACAACAGGGAGCGGTGGGGAGTGTGGGAACCGGACCCCTCAAACGGAGACAGCTGCAGCACAACCGCAGCTGACTGCTTGACTCTGACTAGGCAGGAATGCCAGCTCGGTGTGGCCAACTCTTCAGACTTTTCAAAGTCAGCCGGGAATCTGGACCGTTACACGAAATACCAGTTCCTATATTATATAAAAAAAAAAAAAAAACCACTGCAGCCAAAACATAAAACATGTTAGAGAGCTAGACAGGTGTGGCCTGTGGGTCATGAGGTTGAACATGGTAGAAGGGGCCTGAGTCTTGGCATCTTACAGATTTGGGTTTGAATCACCCCTTTACACTTCAGACTGTAACTTGCTCTCTTGTGTGTTAGTCGCTCAGTCGTGTCCGACTCTTTGTGACCCCATGGTCTGTCCATGGATTTCTCTAGGCAAGAACACTGGAGTGGGTTGTTATTCCCTTCTCCAGGAGATCTTCCCAACCCAGGAATCAAACCTAGGTCTCCTGCATTGCAGGCAAATTCTTTACTATCTGAGCTACCAGAGAAGCCCCTAACTTGCTCTCTAGGAACCTCAGTTTCTCCATGTGTACTTCAGGTCCTCCAGAAGTACTGTGAAGATGACTAACAGAGTCTGTGTCCAGTACTCAGTAGAGCTGTGGCAACGGGTGGGGCCCAGCTCCAACAAGTCAGTGGCAACCTCTGGCCACCACTTTCCCTTGCCTGGCCTCAGTTTCCCCTATGGTTTATGCAGCTTTGTTTCTATCTAGCCTGGTTGAAGGCAGGCGGTGTAGGAGGGGCCGCCTTCCAGGGAAGGAGCAAGGCTAGGTTCTTCAGTGGGCTCCCTGATCTAAGCTGCCTAGAGGAGGAAGTGTTGCACGGTACCCCATTGGGAAACCTGGTAGCAGCCCTCCCGCAGCCTGAACCCAGCACATCCCATAGTCATTGCTCCACTGTGAGTGAGCAACAGACCCCCACCCTCAACCCACGGCAAGGCCTCCCCAGAAGGGGAACTCCTCCCCCACCCCCGCAAGTCCCTCACCCAACCCTCCATCCGCCTGCTACCCCCACCAGTTACTTCCTCCTCCCCCTCCTCTCAGCCACATCAAGGCAGCAGCGAAGAGTCACATGCAAATATCCTGTCCTGGAACTGCCACCAGAGTCAGTGGGGCTCCTCCCCACTCCACCCCAGCCTGGACCCTTCCCATGTCTCTGGGGGTCTGGGAAAGGAAGGAGGATTAAGTGAGGGTTCACAATCCCCAGTGCTGTCCCACTTCACCCTCACAGCAATTCTGACAGACCTGGCTCAATTTTATGAGAAAGCTGAGGCCCTGAAATGGGGAATCAATTTGTCCAAGATTACAAAGCCTGGAGGTCCCAGAGGGAGGATTCGAACCCAGCTCCCTAGGACCCCAGGCCAAGCTCTTTTCCAAACCCAAATATGCCCAGCATCTATCAGGTGTCAACTGAATACATGCAGTCCAAATCACTCAGGGCCTCAGATCACTTGGGAAACGGGCAAAAGCCTAGGCCCAAGCTGTCAATCAGCTCATGAAGGGATTCCAACGCACTCAGTCTATAGACCATGGTTCAGACCTCAGTGACAACTGGGATTTCCTTTAGTTTTCAATGTCCCATCCTCAACAATGCCACAGAAAGAGTTACTGAAGTTCAGAGAGAGGAGACTTGTTTAGAGTCACCCAGGTGAGAGGGACAGGGCCAGGTTGGAGTAAGGATTCTCCAAAGAAGGAACTGGTCCTAGTCTGGTCATAACCTCCTATGCCTCGCCCATGGCCTAAGGAAGCCTGTCAGAAGGTGCCTACATTCTCTGGCCAGGCAAGGCAGTGTTCTCAGCAGGCTTGAAGCCTGAACTGGCTACAGCCCTAGGGAGGGAGGCCTGGCCAGGCTCTCCCCTCCCCTCCTCCCTGGCTAGCTGGATGACGAGGCAGAACAGAATCGGCAGATGCCCCCAGAGGCTGGGAGGAAGGCCTAGCCCCAGGACTTGATAAGGGACAGGAGATAAAGAAAGCTCTGGGCACTGAGGACCCAGCCTACCATGCCCATTTCCAGGCAGCACCTCCCCAGGTCAACATGCATAGGGCAGGCAGGGGGCACCAGATGCTGTGCCAGAAAGCATCTGTTTCCTACAGGCTGCACCAGGGACATGCTGTGTCCTAGGCCTGAGTCAACCCGTCTTGCTGGGTCCTGGGGGCTAGTTCCTGATCTGAGCCTCAGTTTCCCACTTGTAAAAGAGGTCAGAGAGGCAATGCAGATAGCTCTACCTGCCTGAAAGCCCAGCAGAGTCCTGATCTCCCTGCCCTAGAAATGTCTTCTTTACTGGTCCCCAGCACCCTGGACAGGACAGGGTACAGAGTAGGTGTTCGGTGATTATGTTACTGAGGTGAACAATGGCAGGTGAGGGGCAGACCGGGTCTGGTCCTTATGCACCCCAGGATCCTCATAGAGCAGGTGTCTGGTAACATGAGGCACTCAGTAACACCAGGTTCACTAGACAGGCTCCCTCTGCCAGGCCTTGCACTTAACAGTCCTACCAGCCTGGCATGCTCCCTTCCTTCAAAACTCAGGTTCCAGTTATTTCTATGCCCATCTGCCCCACTAGTCCTGAGGGCAAAAACTGTTACCCATTCCCCTCTGTCCCCAGTGGCAGTCATGCGGGTAGCATAAATGACCAGCAGTTTCCCCACCTCGGGTGGGCTCTGCTACGGCAGAGCCTCGGTTAATTCCTCCAAACCTTTTACCCTGCACCAACTTTGCGCCGACCCAGGCTGGGAGCAACCCAGGTTGAATCTGGGCCCGGGCACGTGGGGTAGGCTGGCTGCCCCTTCCCCTTCCTGAGGCATCTTCTTAACCTCTCACCTGGGAGAGGCCTCAGAGAGGCTCTGCCGGGGCTGAGGTCCCACCCTTCCCTCTTCCTTCCTGTCTCCTTCTCATACCCCCTTCACCACCACCACCACCCTACTCGCCGCGAGGGCGGCGGCCTGACTCCCGCCCCTTCCTGGGCTCTGGCTCCCGGAGGGCAGGTGCGGAGGAAAAGGACCACAGGCCGGAAGGGCTCGTGTCCGCGAGAGGTGCGGGGCGTGGAGCTAGCTGCCCTAGGGGATCGGGAGGCTGAGACGCCCCGCCGAGCTCGGAGGCCGCGCGCCCGCTTTCTCTGCACCCGACAGCCTCACCTTCCCGGGCCTTGAGTAGCACCGTGTTCGCTACGATGTTCTCGAGCTCCATGGGCTACGGCGCCGCCGGGCCCGCCGGGCCGCGCCGCCGGCTAGGACTGCGCGAGGGGGCCGGGGCCGGATGGCGATCGGCGAGGCTCGGATCGGCTCGCAGTGACCGCACCGCGGCCTCCGGGGCCTCCCGGGCCGCCGCCGCCGCCCGCCGCTCACTCTCCGCCCCCTCCCGGGGGCCACCCGGGCTCCGGCACGCCCCGCCCCGGCCCGCCTTCTGTTTACTTTACTTGGCCAATAACTGGGCGAGCGCTCCCCGCGCCGTCTTCCCATTAGACAAGCCCTTAATCATCCCCCGCCCCCGGAGCTAGGGATTCGTTCAAAGGAACAGGGCGGGCAGGACCTAAAACGTCACCTCTTCCTGGTTGGTTTGCGGTGGGGTTCAGCCCCTACGTTCGAATTTCTGCACCTTCGTAGGATACCGAACTGCCAATTAGGGTCGAGCCCTCCTCGGGGACAACGGAGGTGGGATCTCTGGATCACGCCCCGGACATCGGGTATTTCATTGGATGAACGAAGGTCAGTCATTCTCAGCACTGCACTCTGATTGGACCACTAGGTGTGGGTGTGGTCCCTTTGGTTCACCCTGGTTTCTCCAGGGTTTAAAGGGGATGCGTCGGGCATCCTAGGCCTTCTGCAGGCCGTCCTCAAGCAAGTTTGTATATCCGTCTGTATGCTTTTGGGTCGGCCCATCCTGGAGGGCGCACATCGGAGGCAGGGAGAGGCCTAGAGAAGGCTGGCGGCCTCCCTAGTTGTGACCTGGCCTCCGGCCTGCCCACTGCGGGCGCCCCCGCCCTGCCCCCACAGCCGGATGTTGTGATTTCTCTCCACCCACACGGCTTCGCCCGCCCTCGGCCTCTGCTGCCTTATAAGGCAGCGCTACCACCCCAAGCCGCAGGAATGAGCTCACACCCATTATACAGGTGGGGAGCTGGGGTCCAGTGGCTGGCTTTAGGCCTAAGACTAGGAAGAAAACAAGGTTGAAATTTTACAGCTAATCAACAACTTCTAGTTCAACATCCTACTCCCTCCACCCTCACTTCACACACCAGGAAACGGAGGCTTGCCCAAACTTGCAAGTAAAGCAAAGACAGATTGAACTAGGCTTCTCTGGTTCCTATCCATTCATTCATCCCAAAATGCAGAGCACATACTTCGTGCCAGGCACTGAGCCAGGAGCTGGGGAATACAGTGGTGCCAGCAAGATAGTCAGTCTCTCTGCCTACCTGCAAGAAGGAGGATCAAGATGGTAATCCTATGAGTAAACAAATAATTGGGGTGGTCTGAGAGAATGATAAATGCTATTAGGAAAGAAAGACAAAATAGTGAAGGGAATTGGTCTCAGGGGGTGACATTTGAGCAGATCCAACCACACAAAGATCTAGAGGAACAGAGTTTCAAGCAGAGGCAATAGCAAGTGCAAAGCTCTGAGCCTAGAGTAAGTTTGCTATGTTCAGGGAACAGGAAGCAGGCCTGTGTAGCTTCTGAGCCCAAAAGTCTGATGTGAAATGAAAGAGCAGGGATTTAAGTAGATCCGGGAAGGCTTTGCAAACCATGGAGAAGAGTTTGTTTTTCTTAAATGAAATGTGAAGCCTTTGAAAGATTTCAAAGCCTTTGACCGCCTTTTAAAAGATTACTCTAGCTAATAGACTTTAAAGGGGCCAAGAATGGATGCAGAACGAGCAGTGGGGAGGCTATAGAATTCCAGGAGACAGGGGGTGATGACTTGGACTGAGAAGGTGGCAGTGGAGATGCGGGGAAATGCATAGATCTAGGATATTTTGGGGAATGAAGATAAGTACCTTGAAAGAAGGAAAACCAGTGGTCAGTAGGACAAAGGACAGGTACCTCACCCACTGAAGGCTGTCATGTCCAAGTGAGACCTGGGAGTTAAGTTAGAATGTGCAGTTTTCAGAGGTAACTGATGTGGGAAGGAAAGAGCTCTGGCAAGAGGCAGCACATGTTCAGAGTTCTATTGAGGAAGGTGGTGAGGGCTTATACATTTGGCACCTGAGGGCAGAGCACTGAACTAGAGTTTCAGGTGCACATTGGGGTATGCTTGGTGAGGGGTGGGGGCAAGAAATGACGCTCAGGCCTTCAAAAGAGGCCTGAATTAGGGAGCTCCTTGGAAGCTAGGCAAGGAGTTTAGACTTCATTTTGAGGGTAGTGAGGAGCTGTCCAGGGTGTGTTAAACCAGGAAGTAGTTTGATCATATTTGCTTACTGTGTGCCATACTAGGGGTGGGGTGAAGGGTCAGAAGAGAGAGGCTTAGGCTGTCTTGTAAACACCTATTATTTTGGTGTCCAGCATCTGAATACCCCTCCACTTTAGGAGGAAACTTATAAAATGCAGAGGCAGGCCCTGCTTTCCACTAGGGAAATTAGAGAGAAGGCAAAATTTCCTCTCCAAGGTCCCTAGTATCTGGAGCATGTTTCCAATGTTTGCAAATAGGTCTTTGAAATTCAAAGCAAGTGATTCACATCAGACATTAGAGGACCATTGAGGGTTTGTTATGGTGACAGTAGAAGAAGAGGGGGAGGAGATGTAGCCCGGCCTTAGGAGGGTAGGTGGATTTAACAAGCACCCAGTCAGTTCCTTGCCTGCCTAAGTTACCCAGAATTGGTTTCATTGTTGAGAACCATGTATCCCGAGTAAGGGCTTCCCTCATAGCTCAGTCGGTAAAGAATCTGCCTGCAATGCAGGATCTTCCTGGGTTAGGAAGATCCCCTGGAGAAGGAAATGGCAATCCACTCCAATATTCTTGCCTGGAAAACCCCATGGACAGAGGAGCCTGGTGGGCTGCAGTCCATGGGGTTGCAAGAGTCGGACATGACTTAGTGACTAAACCACCACCACCATCCTGAGTAAGACAGGCAGGAGGTCCTTTTAAGAGGAACCATTAGAAAGAGGAATGATACCCTGTGCTGGGGAGGTGGCCAGGGGATGCAGAGAAGTGACCAGATTGAGAGCTATCATGGAGATGGGACAAATAAGACTTGGCGACTGATATGGGATAAGGATGGGAAGGTATCTCACACAATTCCCAGAATCTGACTCTTCAACCCATTCTCTACCTATGGCCCAAATGATCTTTTTATTTATTTATTTTTTCAAAATGATCTTTTTAAAAAGGGAGATCAGGGGACTTCCCTAGTGATCCAGTGGTTAAGAATTTGCCTTGCAGTGTAGGGAGTCAGGTTCAATCCCTGGTCAGGGAACTAAGATCCCACATGCCACGAAGCAACTAAGCCCTAAACACAACTATTGAGCCCGAGTGCCACAACCACTGAAGCCTGTTTGCCTAGAGCCGTGCTCCACGACAAGAGAAGCCACTGCAATGATAAGCACACACACTGCAACAAAGAGTAGCCTTGCTTGTGACAACTAGAGAAAGCCTGCATGTAACAACAAAGACCCAACACAGCCCCCAAAAGAAAAAAACAAAAGCAGTAAAAGTGACGAAAGGTAACGAAATGTCACCCTCAAGTAAGCTGACCTATGGCAAGGCCTACATGGTTGGGAACTGAGGTCTCTGGCCAACCATCAAGAAGAATGAAGTCAATAGCCTTATGAATGAAGTTGGAAGTGGATCCTCCCCCATTTGCACTATCTTTGAAGTGCCATAAAGTGAAGTATGCCTGTAAAGGTTTGTAATGTAAGTTGCTAAATTTGGGAGCAATTTGTCATCTCTTATTAGCTGCAGTAGATAA
The DNA here is from genome assembly GCF_029378745.1 of Bos indicus. Lineage (NCBI taxonomy): Eukaryota > Metazoa > Chordata > Mammalia > Artiodactyla > Bovidae > Bos > Bos indicus. The sequence goes on along the minus strand of NC_091766.1, from coordinate 38,694,058 downwards.
CTAATTCACTTCCCATTACACTTATAAATAAAACCCAAACTGTTCTGCATGTCCTGTTAGGGCCCAACTTGATCTAGGCCCATGTAGCTCTCCAACAATATTTCATAGACCTCTCCCTCTTGTCACACTGTGGAGCTGTGCTGTCCAATACAGTAGCCACTGGCCACATGTGCTATTTAAATTTATATTAACTAAAAAATTGAAAATCCAGTTCCTCAGTCACACTAGCCAGTTTTCAAGTGCTCAATAGCCACACATGACTAATGGCTAGAGAATATTTCCATCATCACAGAAGTTCTGACAGGCCTCACTCATCTGGAGGAAGGAGGGGCTTCCATTTGCACAAAGGTTCCACGGTGACAGCCTAAACACTTGGGAGAAAAATGATGCCACTAAGTAAGGAGGAATGAAGGATGGTGGGCTGGGTACCTTCTGACCTCCTAAACTTGACTTTGAATAGGCACTTCTGCCATTTCTTGAAATCTTCCTTCCAAGTCCCTGCTATGAAGAAGCGCTGTCTGTGTGTGTCTGTGTGGATCCAAGCACTTGTGAGCAGGAACTTGATAGTTTCTCCCTTCTGATCCCGTAGATGCTCCAGCTGTGGGAAGACAGAAACCTGAGTACCTTTCTGCTCTGATCCAAAGGGACCCAGATGTTCAGGAGGAACTGGCATGTGTGTAGAAACTGCTAAAGTAGGGGTAGAGGTGTCCACATGGGAAAGTTCCTTTTTTTTTTTTCCTTTAAATTTTTTTTCTTTTTTTTCCTCTTGTTTATTTTTTATAGTCTTTCTAGGGAAAGTTTCTTTGTAAACTCCTACAGACTGAGTCCCAATCAGATGCCAGGCTTGGCCCTTTCACATGAATCCCCATTCAAGCATCTCAACAAGCCATGATTGTCTGAGTGCCAGTCCCTCCCTAAAGAGTTGTGGCAATCAAGGTTCAGAAAAGCTGAGCACCTGACTCAGTGATCACACTGGGGGTCAGTGGCCAAGATGGGATTTGAAGTTTTCCTGATTCAAGTTCATTGCTGTTTTTTCCCTCCACTCCCTACTTCCAAGGTCATTGTTCTTCTGTTCTTTAGGGTACTGACTTACAGAGCTGATCACTAGGGATTTTGTTTTCTTTTGTTTTAGGAACTTGATGGTAACAACGTATGAATGAATTCCTGTTTGCATCAGTTAGGAGTTTTTGATTGCAACTAAAACTGGCTAAGGTAAAAAAAAAAAAAAAAAAGAAATGTATTGATTTAAGTAATTTAAAAGTACAAGTCTTGGTTCTGATTACAAGTGTCAATGCATCTCAGGTCTCAAATTGCGTCACTCAAAATTTGTTTTTCCCATATTCTGACTCAGCTTTTATTTATTTATTTATTTTTAAAATTTATTTATTTATTTTGGGCTGTACTGGGTCTTCGCTGCTGTGTGGGCTTTTCTCTAATTGTGGTGAGCAGGGACTACTCTCTAGTCATGTGCAGGCTTCGTGTTGCAGAGCACAGTCTCTAGGCGTGTGGGCTTCTGTAGCTTCGGCTCCTGGGCTCTGGAGCACAGGTTTAGTAGCTGTGGGGTACCGGCTTCGCTGTTCTGCGGCATGTGGGATCTTCCTGGATCAGGGATCGAACCTGAGTTTCCGGCACTGGCAGGTGGATTCTTTACCACTGAGCCAACAAGGAAGCCCCCCTGAGATGGGGGGCTTTATCTCAGCCCGTTCCTGAGATGTTAATGGCTGCCAGCAGCTTCAAGCTCACTTCCTGCCAACAGGGCCACTTTTATAGAAAGAGAAAGACTCTAACTTCATCCTAGCAAAAAATCCTGGGGTTGCCTCTCATTGGTTTGATTTGGGTCAGTTTGATTGGTTTGATTTGTTCCTTTTGAACCAATCACTGAGGACAGAAAGAGGCAGTGTTCTTTTTTTTAATTGTGAAAAAGTCTTTATTTTAAGAAAAAAATTAAGTTAACAAAAAATTTAATGTTTCATTTTACAAAATACATATGAAAGGAAACTTCAGTACAAAGAGAATTTTAAATCAAGGTCTCGCCAATTCTTACAGTATTAGTAATGTGTCTCAATTACTAAAAGTAACTTCTAAAGAGCTTAAATTTAACCAAAAAAGATTTTAAATGAAAATAAACTAGAATGAATAAACATGAGAAACATTCCTCCTTGAATTAAGGATCTAAGCATCCTGAGTTTTCCAAAAGAGGCAGTGTTCTAATTGGCCAGGCCTGTATCACATGTCCACTCCACCTCCAGCTGAGGGAAAGGGTAAGCTTTCTTCTGTCCACTTGATGGAAGGGGGAATGGGCCCCTTTCCAAAGGAACATTGAGGGCTTTTGCTAGATAAAGGGAGAATGGATGCTAAAGAAGGGAAATGACAGATGTCCACCAGCGGTTCTCAAATTATGTTTCAGTAGAGTTGATACCTTGATTTTTCTGGAAGTCAAAGAAAGAGGCAATAGGAATGGAGAGAAGTGGAGAGTTTTGAGAAATATGTGGGCAGTGTAATGAACAGAACTTGAAGGCTGGTTAGATTTGAGGGATAAGGGAGAGTGAAAGTTCCTGGCTAGAAGCATTGGACTATGACTCTAGCTACTTATACAAAAGGGAATTTACATCATGGGAATGCCCTCAACAGTTCATAGCATCAGCTAGAAGGAATACACTTGGAAATAAGTAGGAATAAAGGACCACTAGAGGACCAGAATGTAGGAATTACAACTGTGGTTGTCTCAGTTCAGTTCAGTCCAGTCGCTCAGTCGTGTCCGACTCTTCACGACCCCATGAATCCCAGCACGCCAGGCCTCCCTGTCCATCACCCACTCCCGGAGTTCACTCAGACTCACGTCCATCGAGTCAGTGATGCCATCCAGCCATCTCATCCTCTGTCGTCCCCTTCTCCTCCTGCCCCCAATCCCTCCCAGCATCAGAGTCTTTTCCAGTGAGTCAACTCTTCGCATGAAGTGGCCAAAGTACTGGAGTTTCAGCTTCAGCATCATTCCCTCCAAAGAAATCCCAGGGCTGATCTCCTTCAGAATGGACTGGTTGGATATCCTTGCAGTCCAAGGGACTCTCAAGAGTCTTCTCCAACACCACAGTTCAAAAGCATCAATTCTTCGGCACTCAGCCTTCTTCACAGTCCAACTCTCACATCCATACATGACCACAGGAAAAACCATAGCCTTGACTAGATGGACCTTTGTTGGCAAAGTTATGTCTCTGCTTTTGAATATGCTGTCTAGGTTGGACATAACTTTCCTTCCAAGGAGTAAGCGTCTTTTAATTTCATGGCTGCAGTCTCCATCTGCAGTGATTTTGGAGCCCCCCAAAATAAAGTCTGACACTGTTTCCACTGTTTTCCCATCTATTTCCTGTGAAGTGATGGGACCGGATGCCATGATCTTCGTTTTCTGAATGTTGAGCTTTAAGCCAACTTTTTTACTCTCCACTTTCACTTTCATCAAGAGGCTTTTGAGTTCCTCTTCACTTTCTGCCATAAGGGTGGTGTCATCTGCATATCTGAGGTTATTGATATTTCTCCCGGCAATCTTGATTCCAGCTTGTGTTTCTTCTAGTCCAGCATTTCTCATGATGTACTCTGCATATAAGTTAAATAAGCAGGGTGACAATATACAGCCCCAACGTACTCCTTCTCCTATTTGGAACCAGTCTGTTGTTCCATGTCCAGTCCTAATTGTTGCTTCCTGACGTGCATACAGATTTCTCAAGAGGCAGGTCAGGTGGTCTGGTATTCCCATCTCTTTCAGAATTTTCCACAGTTTATTGTGATCCACACAGTCAAAGGCTTTGGCATAGTCAATAAAGCAGAAATAGATGCTTTTCTGGAACTCTCTTGCTTTTTCCATGATCCAGTGGATGTTGGTAATTTGATCTCTGGTTCCTCTGCCTTTTCTAAAACCAGCTTGAACATCAGGAAGTTCATGGTTCATGTACTGCTGAAGCCTGGCTTGGAGAATTTTGAGCATTACTTTACTAGCATGTGAGATGAGTGCAACTGTGCAGTAGTTTGAGCATTCTTTGGCATTGCCTTTCTTTGGGATTGGAATGAAAACTGACCTTTTCCAGTCCTGTGGCCACTGCTGAGTTTTCCAAATTTGCTGGCATATTGAGTGCGGCACTTTCACAGCATCATCTTTCAGGATTTGAAATAGCTCAACTGGGATTCCATCACCTCCACTAGCTTTGTTTGTAGTGATGCTTTCTAAGGCCCACTTGACTCCACATTCCAGGATGTCTGGCTCTAGGTCAGTGATCACACCATCGTGATTATCTGGGTCGTGAAGATCTTTTTTGTACAGTTCTTCTGTGTATTTTTGCAACCTCTTTTTAATATCTTGTGCTTCTGTTAGGTCCATCCCATTTCTGTCCTTTATCGAGCCCATCTTTGCATGAAATGTTCCCTTGGTATCTCTAATTTTCTTGAAGAGATCTCTAGTCTTTCCCATTCTGTTGTTTTCCTCTATTTCTTTGCATTGATCACTGAGGAAGCCTTTCTTATCTCTTCTTGCTATTCTTTGGAACTCTGCATTCAGATGCTTATATCTTTCCTTTTCTCCTTTGCTTTTCACTTCTCTTCTTTTCACAGCTATTTGTAAGGCCTCCCCAGACAGCCATTTTACTTTTTGCATTTCTTTTCCATGGGGATGGTCTTGATCCCTGTCTCCTGTACAGTGTCACGAACCTCATTCCATAGTTCATCAGGCATTCTATCTATCAGATCTAGGCCCTTAAATCTATTTCTCACTTCCACTGTATAATCATAAGGGATTTGATTTAGGTCATACCTGAATGGTTTAGTGGTTTTCCCTACTTTCTTCAATTTAAGTCTGAATTTGGTAATAATGAGTTCATGATCTGAGCCACAGTCAGCTCCTGGTCTTGTTTTTGTTGACTGTATAGAGCTTCTCCATCTTTGGCTGCAAGAATATAATCAATCTGATTTCGGTGTTGACCATCTGGTGATGTCCATGTGCAGAGTCTTCTCCTGTGTTGTTGGAAGAGGGTGTTTGTTATGACCAGTGCATTTTCTTGGCAAAACCCTATTAGTCTTTGCCCTGCTTCATTCCATATTCCAAGGCCAAATTCGCCTGTTACTCCAGGTGTTTCTTGACTTCCTACTTTTGCATTCCAGTCCCCTATAATGAAAAGGACATCTTTTTTGGGTGTTAGCTCTAGAAGGTCTTGTAGGTCTTCATAGAACCGTTCAACTTCAGCTTCTCAAGCGTGGTTGTCTACCTAATATCTATTTCTTACTCTTTTGCAGAGTCCCAATTTTGTTCCTGAGGCCACTTGACCTACATGCCCCTGACTTGGCTCCAGGGTTGATTGGCCTAAGCCAGTCATAGAGAACCCCTTACCCTTGCTAGAGATTGGTTAGGAGTAGCAGATAACCCAATTGTGGCCATTGAGCCACGAGAGGAGGTCTGCTTGGGAATTTTGGGGAGGAAACTTTCCTCATTTCTAAGAATGATCTAATGGAAGGAAAGGTCCTTCTTCACTGGAGTTTAGACATGATTCTTGGAGCTGTGGTAGCCATTTGGTGGCCATGAAGGAATCAGCTTGAAGGTATGCATGCTGAAGACCGTAGTAAACAAAAGAAAAAAGAACTTGGGTTCTTTTTTTTTTTTGAGTATAATTGCTTTACAACGTTGGGTTAGTTTCTGCTGCACAACAGTGTGAATCAGCCAAGAACATGGATTCTTGATGACATTGTTAAACTACTGAAAGCACTGTTCCTGGACCCCTCCACTCTAGATCTTTTACAATATGAAATGATAAATTTAAATTGCCTTGCTACTTAAGCTTGGGTTTTGGAAAGCATCCTGACTTATACCATGGAGCAGGGACAATCTGGCCAGGGTACAGTTGGTGAAATGGCAGATTCCAACCCCAGCACTTTTCACCATCCTTGCTTGTGTGGCCTGTTCAGGATTCAGAATCCTGGGAGTGAGAGCCCATTGCCCAGTTTAGGTCTCTCTGATTACCTTAACATAGGGAGAGGGTGATGTAGTCCGTTAGGCTTCCATAGTAGGAAGTGGTCACTGGAAATTACCCTTCCCCCACACAATAGGGAAGTTGTTGTTATTCAGTCGCTAAGTTGTGAAGAACAACTCCCTTATTGTGTAAGGGAAGGGTAATTTCCAGTGACCACCTCCCACTATGGAAGCCTAATGGACTAGATCACCCTCTCCCTACACTAACGACCTAAACTCAATCAATGGGTGCTCTCTCCCAGGATTCTGACTCTTTGCAACTCTATGGGCTCCTCTTTCCTCCACTGTCTCCTGGAGTTTGCTGAAACTAATGTCCATTGAGTTGGTGATGCTATCTAGCCATCCCATCCTCGGCCGCCCTCATCTCCTTTTGCCTTCAATCTTACCTAGAAGCAGGGTCTTTTCCAATGAGTTGGCTCCTTGCAGGTGGCCAAAGTGTTAGAGCTTCAGCAACAGTTCTTCCAATGAATATTCAGGGTTGATTTCCTTTAGGATTGACTGGTTTGATCTTGCAATCCAAGTGACTCTCAAGAGTCTTCTCCAACACCACAATTTGGAAATATCCATTCTTTAGCAATCAGCTTTCTTTATGGTTCAGTTCACACATTCATACATGACTACAAGAAAAAACATAGCTCTCATTATATGGACCTTTGTTGGCAAAATGATTTCTTTGCTTTTTAATATGCTGTCTAGGTTTGTTATAGCTTTCCTTTCAAGGAACAAGCACCTTTTAATTTCATGGCTGCAGTTACCATCTGCAGTGATTTTGGAGCCCAAGAAAATAAAATCTGTCACTGTTTCCACTGTTTCCCCATCTATTTGCCATGAAGTGATGGGACCAGATGTCATGATCTTAGGTTTTTGAATGCTGAGTTAAAGACAGCCAGCCTTTTTGCTCTCTTCTCTCACCTTCATCAAGAGGCTGTTTAGTTCCTCTTCATCTTCTGCCATTAGAGTGATATCATCTGCGTATCTAAGGTTGTTGATATTTCTTCCAGCAATCTTGATTCCAGTTTGTGATTCACCCAGCCTGGCATTTCCCATGATGTCCTATGCATAGAAGTGAATTAAACAGAGTGACAATATACAGCCTTGTTGTACTCCTTTCCCAATTTTGAAGCAGTCCGTTGTTCCATGTCCTGTTCTAACTATTGCTTCTTGATCCAAGTATAGGTTTCTCGGGAGACAGGTAAGGTAGTCGATACTCTCATCTCTAAGAATTTTCCATTGTTTGTTGTCATCCACACAGTCAAAGGCTTTAGCATGGTCAATGAAACAGAGTTTTTCTAGAACTCCTGTGTTTTCTCCGTGATTCAATGAATGTTGGCAATTTGATCTCTGGTTCCTCTGCCTCTTCAAAACCCAGCTTGTACATCTGGAAGTTCTTGGTTCATGTACTAGGCTAAAGCCTAGCTTGAAGGATTTTGAGCATAATGTTGCTAGCATGTAAAATGAGCACAATTGTACAGTAGTTTGAATGTTCTTTGGCATTGCCCTTCTTTGGGACTGGAATGAAAACTGACCTTTTCAGTCCTGTCACCACTGCTGGGTTTTCCAAATTTGCTGGTATATTAAGTGCAGCACTTTAACAGCATCATCTTTTATAACTTGAAATAGCGCAGCTGGAATCCCATCACCTTCACTAGCTTTGTTTGTGGTAATGCTTCCTAAGGCTCAGTTGACTTCACACTCCAGGATATCTGGCTTTAGGTGAGTAACCACACCCTTGTGGTTATCCGGGTCACTAAGACCTTTCTTGTATAGTTCTTCTGTGTATTCTTGCCACCCCATCTTAATCTCTACTGCTTCTGTTAGGTCCTTGTGGTTTCTGTCCTTTACTGTGCCCATCCTTGCATGAAATGTTCCCTTGATATATCCCATTTTGTTGAAGAGATCTGTCTTTCCCATTCTATTGTTTTCCTCTATTTCTTTGCATTGTTCATTTAAGAAGGCCTTCTTATCTCTTCTTGCTCTTCTCTGGAACTCTGCATTCAGATGGGTATATCTTTCCCTTTCTCCCTTGCCTTTTGCTTCTCTTCTTTCCTCAGCTATTTGTAAAGCCTTCTCAGACAACCACTTAGCCTTCTTGCCTTTCTATTTCTTTGGGATGGTTTTGGTCACTGCCTCTTGTACAGCACTATGAACTTCCATCCATAGTTCTTCAGGCACTCTGTCTAGCAGATCTAATCCCTTGAATCTATTCATCACCTCCACTGTATAATCATAAGAGATTTGATTTAGGTCCTACCTGAATGGCCTAGTGGTTTTCCCCATTTTCTTTAATGTAAACCTTAATTTTGCAATAAGGAGCTCATGATCTAATTCACAGTCAGCTCCAGGTCTTGTTTTTCATGACTGTATAGTGCTTCTCCATCTTTGGCTGCAAAGAGCATAATGAATCTGATTTCAGTGATTCTCTGGTGATGTCCATGTCCATGTGTAGCGTCATCTCTTGCGTTGTTGGAAGAGGGTGTTTGCTATGACCAGTGTGCACTGTTTCATTTTGTACTCCAAGGCCAAACTTGCCTTTTTTTCTAGGTATCTCTTGACTTCCTACTTTTGCATTCCAATCCTCTATGATGAAAAGAATATATATATATATATATATATATTTATATATTTTTTTTTGGTTTTTAGTGTGTGTTAGATCCACAAGGTATCGTAGGTCTACATAGAACCAGTCAACTTCAGCTTCTTCAGCATCAGTAGTTGGGGCATAGACTTGGATTTCTGTGATGTTGAATGGTTTGCCTTGGAAAGGAGCTGAGATTATTCTGTCGTTTTTGAGATTGCACCCAAGTATGGCACTTCAGACTCTTTTGTTGACCATGATGGCTATTCCATTTCTTCTAAGGGACTCGTGTCCACAGTAGTAGATCTAATGATCATCTGAATTAAATTTGACCATTCCTGTCAATTTTAGTTCACTGATTCCTAAGATGTCAACATTCAGTCTTGCCATCTGCCTGACTACATCCAATCTGCCTCTATTCATGGACCTAACATTCCAGGTCCATATGCAATATTGTTCTTTACAGAATCAGACTGTACTTTTCACACATCCACAACTGAGCATCGTCTCTACTTTAGCCCAGCTGCTTCATTCTTGCCAGAGCTATTATTAATTGCCCTCTGCTCTTCCCCAGTAGCATATTGGATCACAGGCTTGTCATGGCAAAGGGGCTTGTGTAACTCAATGAAGCTATGAGCCATGCTGTGCAGGGCCACCCAAGATGGATGTATCATAGTGAAGAGTTCTGAAAAAATGTGGTCTACTGGAGGAGGGAATGACAAACCCTCCAGTTTTCTTGCCTGGGTAACCCCGTGGACAGTATGAAAAGGCAAAAAAGACATGATGCTGGAAAATAAACCTCCCAGGTTGGAATGTGTCCTATATATACTGGGGAAGAGTAGATGGCAATAGGGGTGGGGTGACCCCAAATATGAGCTTCCCAGATGACACTAGTGGTAAAGAACCTGCCTGCCAGTGCAGAAAATTTAAGAGATGTGGGTTCAGTCCTTGGGTTGGGAAGATTCCCTGGGGGAGGGCATGGCAACCCACTCCGGTATTCTTGTCTGGAGAATCCCATGGACAGAGGAGTCTGGTGAGCTACAGTCCATGGGGTCACAAAGAGTCAGACACACCTGAAGCAACTTAGTATATGCACACACAACCCCAAGTAGAAACTGGCAGACTAGAGGAAGAGGAGGGGGGAACAGATGCTGAACATCCAAATACTCGTGGATATCCATCTCTGGTCCCAGCAGACTGGTTGTCTCATGTCATATTCCATATGAAGCAGCCTGTGCTTACCACATTCTTCACCTGACGTGCCACCTCCAGGCTTCTGTGAAGTTGTCATACTTGCTCTGCCTGGAAACCCTTCTCTCCTTTCCCACCTGCAACTCCCTATTCTTTGTGACGATGTATTTAAAAGGCCCCTTCCATTTGGAGGGAGAGCTGGTTTCTCATCAGATGGAAGGAGCCAGTAGGGGACCAGTTCTGGGTCACAGACTGTATTCAGGAACTGAAATCAAGACCTGATGAAGGTGCTTTCACTTTAATGAGCTTGTCTATACCTCTCATGACTTCACTTTCATCATGGTCTTATTAGCCATTACTTCCACTTTTGAAAACAATTGTTGAAGTGGTGCCTCTATTCCTGCCCTCCTGTTGCTGTTTCTGTCCCAAGAAGTCTTCCATGACCTGCCTCTCTTTCATCAGAATCAAGAATTTGCTACATTCTGTCTTCACTTCATTTCCCAGAAATTACTTTGGATCAGTCAGGACTTCTTTGATTGAAAACGATGGAAGTCCACTCAAATTGGTTTTAATTGGTACCTGTAACTGAGAATTCTTGAGGCTATCTCTAGTTTTAGGATCCAGATTCTCAAATAAAATAATCAATAATTACTCTACCTGTTTTAGTTATCAAATGCTGAGTAGCAAATAATCCAAAAATTTATGGCTTAAAACAACAAAAATCAATTAGGATTTTCACAACTTTAGAGGTTCAAGAATTTAGGAGCTGCTTAGCTGGATGGTCTGGCTTGAGGTTTCTAATAGGGTTGCAGGTCAGATGCTGGTTGGGGCTGCAATATCCATGTCAAAAGTGTTCATTCACATGGCTACATGGCTGTCCAATTGGTGCTGATTGTTGGCTGAAGACTTTACTTTCTTCCCTCATGGGCCTCTCTGAAGGGCTGCTTGAGTGTCCTCACAGCATGGCAGCTGGCCTCCCCCAGAGTGAGTGATCCATGAGACCAAGACTGAAACTGTGATCCCTTTATGACCTGGGCTCAGAAGTCAAACATATGCTTCATTCTCAGGCAGGACCTCCTCAGGCAGTGACAGAGGTGGCCATCAACATCTCCAGGATTGCATTCTTAGGGACTCCAAGAGGAAGAAAGGACCTTTATCCTAAAAGTTCTGGTGAAAAGTCCCAGGGCTGACTCCGATAGGCCAAGCTTGTGTATGGCTTATCCCTGAACCAATCCCTGTGGCCTAGAAATACCATACTCTGATTGGCCAGACCTAGGCCATATCCCCAGCCCTAGAACTGAGGGTAGAGTGGGCAGCTCTAGAGAGTCATGGAGGGGATGAAGGAGGAATAGTTTTCAAAGGAAAAATCAGGGTATCCTTACTGAACCAAAATAAATGGCTGTTAGGAAGGAAAAATAATACATGCCCAACATACCTCCCTCCCTTGCGCTCCAATTGCATATTTTAGCACTTCTTGGTTTAGTATTTTTGGTATTTTTTTCCATGGGGTCATTTACTTACTTTGTAGGTGGAACTCTAAGATGGCCCCCAAGATCCCGTTGTAAACATACCTTCTCCCAGTTATTTAATCAAATGCTAATCTAGAGGCTTCTGTAGAAGAATGCTATGACTATAAGTAAGGTCCTAAATCAGTTGACCTTAAGAGAGGGAGATTTTCCTTAGTGGGTCTGACCTAATCAGATGAATCCTTAAAAGGGACAGGGTTCTTCCTAACAGAGGAAATTCAAAGGGTAAGAAAGAGTCAACATGGCAGAGATTCTTTGTTGTTGGCTTGGGAAATTGAAGGGACTCTATGGCAAGAAATGCAGGAAGCTTCTAGCAGTTGAGGGCAGCCCCTAGCTGATGGCTTGCAAGGAAACAGGGACCTCACTTTCTACAGATGCAAAGAACTGAATTCTGCCAATGACCTGAATGACCTTGGAAGGGAATTTTTCCCAGAGCCTCCAGAGAACTCAGCCTTGAACTCAGTTTTGTGAAACTGAGCAGAAAACTGAGTCACGCAGTATAGGACTTTAGACCCAGAGATTTGTGAACTAACTATGGGTATTATTTTAATCTGCAAAGTTTGTGGTTAATTTTAGATAGCAATAGAAAATGAATACACTTCCCCATTGGAGAAGGAAATGGCAACCCACTCCAGTATTCTTGCCTGGGGTATCCCATGGACAGGGGAGCCTGGTGGGCTACAGTCCATGGGGTTGCAAAAGAGTCGAACATGACTTAGCAACTAAACAACAAGATACTTCCCCATGGACTCTCAGATTCCCAAAGTAGGGAGTTTCTCTTGGATTTCCTTACCCTCTTCATCCCCAGTAGGACCGGAAATGAGGCAACCCCTCTTCCTGCTTCCAGTTCTACTATCTGGGAAAGATGGGGGGAGTCCCACTCCTTATTATTCTACTCCTGCACACCAGCTCCCAGCTTTCCCATCCTTAGGGGTTCATCAAGGAAACTCTGCTTGATTTTCCATAAACAGCCTAAAAGGGCAGCTCAACCAACCTCTGCTCCCCAGGCCTCAGGGACCTTTGACCAGTTCTATTGATCTGGACTCCTGGTCAAGTGGTTGGACCAACAGACAGACGCCATGAGGGCTCTGCTGCTCCTGGGGGCCCTGCTGGTGAGCCTGGAGTCAACGGTTTCGGTGAGGACTGTGGGAACCAAGAGGGTTATACTGGGATGGCCCTAGTGGGTCCCTATCACAGCTTTGGCCTCTGACCATGACCTTTTGGCACAGGAGATTGGAAGTCCTGTTTGGAAAGATGAGGCAAGCCCATAAGGCCCAAGTAGAGGAGAGAGAGAATAGACAGACTGGTGGCTATGAGGACGTGGCCTGCATTTCTGGGGGAGAGGGAAACTGAGGAGACAACAGGAGGAGTAAAGATGAGGCCAGGCCTTTGGAGGAAATCTCTGCATTTCAGGGCTGTGAGAGGAAGCTGGGGACTAGCATGGGACAGGAGCAGGCAATGACTTTCTGGAAAAATTCCCTGTCTTCTTCTCTCCCCCATAGACTCCACCTTGGAAGGGCCCCAAGAAGCATAAGCTCACAGAGAGTGAGCACACAGTGGGTAAGTAGCCTGGGACCACCTCCAGAGAGAGCCTCGGACAGGGATGAGTCATGGGGGGGTGTGCAGATTGTTAGTCTCTGGCCCTTGGAGTAGGAGGGAAGATCCTGGGCAGTCTTCACTCTTACCCCCTGAGTTTTCTGGCTGGCATTCAGACCTGGTGCCTGCTATGTGTCGGGTCTTGTGCAAGTGGGTGCTGCAGACCCAGAGTGATAGTGAGCTGTGTGCTCCCTGAGGGCAGGTTGGGGCTGTATCTGAGTGCCTGGCCCAGCACCTGCTCTTCTTCCTCAGCTTCCCAGGCCTGTCTCATCCTTTCCTCTTCTTGATGTATCTCACAGGCATCAGGCATGCCACACAAAGGCCAGGGCCCTTGACGGACAAAAAAGGATTGAGAGCAGGGCTTTAGAGCCCAAATGCTTCTGAATCTCAGCCTCATCACTCATGGGCTGGGTGGCTCTGGGTCAGTGACTTGACTTCTCCAAGCTTAAATTTCCCCACCTGTAAAACGAGGCTGGTAATGGTAAAACTCCTAAGGTTGCTGAGAAGGAGAAATGAGTCATTTATCCTGGTGAGACATTCAGCCCACATTTTGGTGCATGGTAAATGCTTAAAATATATTGACTTTTATTATCAAGTTTCCTTTTAGATGAGGGATATCTGCCATCTCCCTCTAGCTCCCTATTGTCTTTATTCTTCTAGACACTAAATATTTACCTAGAGTTGCAAACTAGAGCTTGCTCTAGTAAGCCTGGCCTGGTGGGATGGGACAGTCCCTCAGCATGGCCCTGAGGCCCAGCCCAGCCAACTCTGACTACCTCATCTCCTCTCTTCAGCACTTCACACCCAGCCAAATAGCTCTCCTTCCTCTGGCCTGACCCAACCTAGCTGCTCTGTCCTTGCCTAATCACAAACTTAAGGTCCTCCATTCCATTTGGGCTTCTCTTGTGGCTCATCTGGTAAAGAATCTACCTGCAATGTGGGAGATCTGGGTTCAATCCCTGAGTTGGGAAGATCCCCTGGAGAAGGGAAAGCCTACCCACTCCAGTATTCTGGCATGGAGAATTCCATAGAGTATACAGTCGAAAAGGGTTGGACACAACTGAGCAATTTTCACTTACTTTTTTTCCCATTCCATTTGCATCTTAAAGGTCTATCTCAGATGCTTCTCCCTCTTTCTTTACTATCCTGTCCGTGATTTGGCCCTCAGCACAAGAGCCACTGTGCCTTTAACAACAAAATATGAGCTAATGTATATCAAACACAGACTGTGCCAGACTCTCAGTGTTTTACAGACACAATCTCATTTAAGTTTCATAACACTCCTTTGAAGTATATACAGTCAGTTCTCATTATTCCTAGCAGTCGTATTCTATAAAGTCACCATGAACACTGAATTAGCAAAAACAGCGCCATTACTCCTAGAGGAAATATAGGGTTAGGTTCCTGTGAGTTCTGGTTACATTTTCATCACCATCAATATATAACCTTGCCTTATGTGTGATTTTGTTTAAAGACACTTTCCTTAATAGATGTTGTTGATTCATTGATACTGAACTCATGGCCAGTGACAGTATTAGCTCACACCTGGATGAAGCTTACCTAGTCTGAAAATGTCCTCTATAATATACATCACAGCCCTCTTGTGCATAGGACCACACTGGACCACACTCCAGCACTCTACTTGGCAGCCATTTTCAAGCAAAATCATTTACCAAAAGCACAAAATTTGAAAATGTGGCACTAAATAGAGTGTGAAAAGGACACTTGTTTACAGTAGGAGCTGAACAAGAAGCAGAGCATCACTTCGTTTGACCTTAGCTGGGAATGTGCACTTCGGGTGACTCAAATTTTTCACCACTCTGTGCATGTCGACAAATGATCATGAAAGCACCTTGAGTATTGGTTTGAGGTTACAGATAAATTTTAGCGAGACATGCAGATAAGCAAACACGGAATCTGAATAATGAAGCTCAATTGTACTATTTTTAAAAAATTATGATAGCAATATTTTTACTGTAAAAACTACAGAAGTTACAGAAATAGATGAGAAGGAGAAGTTACCCACAATCCACTATCTTCCAAAAACCACTTTTAGAAATTTTGGAGATATCCTTCTAGATTTATTTTTTTATGCATATGTAAAAATACTTGTAAAAAAATAGGACATGCTGTTTTTTACTTACTTTATATGAATATCTTTCTGTGCAAATAGACCTGTATCATTATTATTTTTTTTGTATTGTGGTAAAATACACATAACATAAAATGCTCTACCTCAACCATTTATTTACTTATCTGGCTGCACTGGGTCTTTGTTGAGGCACACTGGGGCCTCCCTAGTTGCAGAACTTATGATCTAGAGCACAGGTTCAGTAGTTGCAGCACTCAGGACTTAATTGCTCCACGGCTTGTGGGATCTTGATCTTAGTTCCCTGATTGGGGATCAAACCCATATCCCCTGCATTGGAAGGTGGACTCCTAACTACTAGATCATTAGGGAAGTCCCTACCTCAACCATTTTTAAGTCCATTTCAGTGGTATTAAGTATGATGATACTGTTGTGCAGTCCTTACCACTATCCATCTACAATTCCTTTAATCTTGCAAAACCTAAACCCTTCATCTTTACTATGTATTATTTTTGCCATTTTATTTATTTATTTATTTTTTAAAATATGGAACGCTTCACGAATTTGCGTGTCATCCTTGCGCAGGGGCCATGCTAATCTTCTCTGTATCGTTCCAATTTTAGTATATGTGCTGCCAAAGCGAGCACTATTTTTGCCATTTTAGAGATGAGGCAAGTAAGGCTCAGAATGGTCAAGTAACTTCAACATTCAGCAAGTATTTATTAAGTGCCTGTTTTATGGCAAGCAGTCTTCTAGGCCTGGGGTCTGCAGACTTGTCCAAAGTCACCCAGTTAGTAATTGGTGGAGTCAGGAGTCCACTCCAGCTGTCAGACTCCAGAACCCAACTCTTAAGCAGGGTATGGTCTTGAAGGTAGGGCTTCCCAGGTGGCACTAGTGGTAAAGAACCCGCTTGCCAGTACAGGAGACATAAGAGACACAGGTTCAACCCCTGGATCCTCTGGAGAAGGGCATGGCATCCCATTCCAGTATTCCTGCCTGGATAATCCCCATAGCATGCACGCATGGTCTTGAAGGTTTTTTCAAAGGTCTATCCTTTTTCCATCCAGACTGTGAGGGTGGTTCCTGGTCAGTGGGGGCACGGGGAAAGGCATTAAAGAGTGTGTTATCCCTGCAGTTCTCACTGTCACCGGGGAACCCTGCCACTTCCCCTTCCAGTACCACCGGCAGCTGCATCATAAATGCATCCACAGAGGCCGGCCAGGCCCCCGACCTTGGTAAGACTACCCAGGAAGGGTTGGAGCAGGGGTCTTCTGTGGACTCTGCCCACCCTTCTGTCCAGGGAACCCTGCTTGAAGAGAGGGGATTGTGATAGGGGAGGTGAGAGTAGCCCCTTGGGCAAAGCGATTCAGATATATATATATATATATATATATATATATATATATATATACATACATACATACATGGGCTGCCCAAGTGGCTTAGCTGGTAAAGAATCTGCCTGCAATGCAGGAGCCTGGGTTCGATCCTTGGGTTGGGAAGATCCCCTGGAGAAGGGAAAGGCTACCCACTCCAGTATTCCAGTATTCTGGCCTGGAGAATACATATGTGTGTGTGTGTGTGTGTGTATATGTTATTGTAAGACATTGAAAACAATTACGTGTGTTATACAGTAAATCCTTGTCGCTTATTTATTTCATGTATAGTCGTTTCTCTCCATTAATCTCATATTCCTAATTTAGCCCCTCCCTTTCCACTTTGGTAACTGTAAGTTTGTTTTCTATGTCTGTGAGTCTGTTTCTATTTTGTATATGGATTCACTTGTATTATTGTTTAGATTCCACATATAAGTGATATCATATAATATTTATCTTTATCTGGCTTACTTCACTTAGTATACTAATTCCCTAGGTTCATCCATGTTGCTGCAAATGGCAATATTTTATTCTTTTGTTATGGCTGAGTAATATTCCATTGTGTATGTACCACCTCTTCTTCAACCACTCATCTGTTGATGGGCACTTGGGTCACTTCCACATCTTAAGCTTTCTCTCTTTCTACAGGTGTGCTACTACCCCCAACTTTGAGAAGGACCAACGATGGGCATACTGCCTGGAGCCCAAGAAAGTGAAAGGTGCCATACGACTTTTGGAGTGACCCAGGGCCCTCTCCCCACCCCTACCTCCTCTCCTGGGTATCATCAGACCCAAAATACATGGGATTCTGGGCCCACCTATCTCCCTCTCCCCCAGAGGGAGAAGTTCTAAGAGTGGGTAGCCTCATTTTGCAGGTGGGTAAACTAAGGCTTGGAAACTTGGAGGGCCAAAGTCAAAAGACAAGCACGTTTGGGTAGGGACTTGGCCCCTATCTGTCTGACTCAGGCTCCCTGCTCTTTCTCCCTCTGTGTCCATCTCTCAGACCACTGCAGCAAACACAATCCCTGCCAGAAGGGAGGGACCTGTGTGAACATGCCGGATGGCCCACGCTGCATCTGTGCAGATCACTTCACTGGGAAGCACTGCCAGAAAGGTGAGGAGATGCTGAGGCCAGGGATGGGGACACTGGGAAACAGGGGCAGCCTCAGACCCACTGAAGAAGTCCTGTGGATTCCCGGAGACTTGGCATGGTCCCTCTTCTCCTTTTGTCCCCAGAGAAGTGCTTTGAGCCCCAGTTTTTCCGGTTCTTCCATGAGAATGAAATATGGCATAGGCTTGAGCCAGCAGGTGTGGTCAAGTGCCAGTGCAAGGGTCCGAATGCCCAATGCAAGCCACTGGCCAGCCAGGGTGAGTAGACTGGTGGGGAGCTGGGCAGGGACCAGAGTGGAAGGTGAGGAAGAAAGGCTGGCCGGAGGCCAGGTGCTGTGCCAGTGTAAGAGGGAGCTCTCTGGGCCGTCTTTGGGCCTAGGGGTGACTCAGAGTGCTCCTCCTCCCAGTCTGCCGCACCAACCCGTGTCTCAACGGGGGCAGCTGCCTGCAGGCGGAGGGCCATCGCCTGTGCCGTTGTGCCCCTAGCTTCGCGGGACGTTTGTGCGATGTAGGTGAGTTAAGGTCTCTAGGAAGCAGAAGCCCTACCCCCACGTGGGAAGGACTTGCAGAGAGGGAGGAGGGGGAGTGGCGCCGTGGGTGAGAGGGCGGCTGGGGGCGGGGGGCAGGGACCAAATCATCACCTAGCGGCGGGGAGCCTCCTCTCTCTGCAGACCTCAAGGCGAGTTGCTACGACGACCGCGACCGCGGTCTCAGCTACCGCGGCATGGCGGGGACTACGCTGTCCGGCGCACCCTGTCAGTCGTGGGCCTCCGAGGCCACCTACTGGAATGTGACCGCAGAGCAAGTGCTGAACTGGGGACTGGGCGACCACGCCTTCTGCCGGTGCGCGCGTGGGACGCGGCTGGAAGTCCCCTTCCGCTCCAGGGCCCTTCTAGGGCTTCTCACGTTCAAAATAGCGCCTCCACCCCACCTCGTGGTTACAGGAACCCCGACAACGACACCCGCCCTTGGTGCTTCATTTGGAAAGGCGACCGACTGAGCTGGAATTACTGCCGCCTGGCACCGTGCCAGGCCGCAGCTGGGCACGAGCACTTCCCCTTGCCCTCGCCATCGGCTTTGCAGAAACCTGAGTCCACGACCCAGACCCCGCTTCCATCCCTGACTTCAGGTAGTTGGGAAGGGGCGAGCGTAGAGGGCGTAGGACGAGCTATATTCCAACCGATCGACAGTGGGTCTCCAGGTCCTCAGCCTGGGCTCCTCCCACAGGCTGGTGCTCGCCGACTCCTCTGGCCAGCGGAGGCCCCGGGGGCTGTGGCCAGCGGCTCCGCAAATGGCTGTCCTCGCTGAACCGCGTCGTCGGAGGACTGGTGGCGCTCCCCGGGGCGCACCCCTACATCGCCGCGCTGTACTGGGACCAACATTTCTGCGCCGGCAGCCTCATCGCTCCCTGTTGGGTGCTGACTGCGGCTCACTGTCTGCAGAACCGGCGAGTGTCCTCGAGCTCAGCTCCCAGCCCGGGACCTCCCTAGCGCCTCTCTCCTCTGCGCTCAGCTTCCGCGCAACACCCGAACTCGTGACCTACCTCTCTGCGGCCCCGCCCACCTTTGCCCCCTTCTCCCTTTCAGAGCTTCCCAGGAGAAAGCCGAAACCTATTTGGGGGTTCGGAAGAAGTGGGCTCCCGCAGGATGCCAGTAGCCCGCTCTGAGCGCTCTTCCTTTTCCCGATCCTGTCCCCAGACCCGCGCCGAAGGAGCTGACCGTGGTGCTCGGCCAGGACCGCCACAACCAGAGCTGTGAGCAGTGCCAGACGCTGGCAGTGCGGGACTACCGCCTGCACGAGGCCTTCTCGCCCATCACCTACCAGCACGACCTGGGTGCGTGGAGGAGCCCCCGCGGGGATCTGGGGGAAGGGTGGGCA
Source organism: Bos indicus (assembly GCF_029378745.1). Taxonomy (NCBI): domain Eukaryota; kingdom Metazoa; phylum Chordata; class Mammalia; order Artiodactyla; family Bovidae; genus Bos; species Bos indicus. The sequence goes on along the minus strand of NC_091766.1, from coordinate 38,674,710 downwards.
GGGCTCGAAGTCCGGGCGTCCGGGTCTTACGCTTCTCCCCGCCCGGGTTAGCTCTGGTGCGCCTGCAGGAGAGCGCGGACGGCTGCTGCGCGCACCCGTCGCCTTTCGTTCAGCCAGTGTGCCTGCCGAGTACCGCCGCCCGCCCCGCCGAATCCGAAGCCGCAGTCTGCGAGGTGGCCGGCTGGGGTCACCAGTTCGAGGGTAGGCAGAACGGCTGGAAGCGGGAAGGAGGCTTCTGGCCACCGGGGTAGGCAAGAGAAGCCTGTAGGTGGGCAGGTGGGGCCGATCTGGTGGGTTGTGGGGACACGCAGAGCCCCTGCCTCTGCAGTCTGCTTCTCCAACGGCTTGAAATTCACTGTCGGGGGAGTGGGGAAGTCCCCAGAACTCCTATGGCGAAGCAGGAGAGCCTCATGTTCTCTGGGTTCCCTCTGGGCACTGGGCTGCAAGGGCTATTAGAACGCTGGCCCGCGATGGAGCCGCAGGTGGGTTGGATGGGGAGCAAGGTTTTGAGCCACTGGATGGGAAGTGGGGGTGAGGTTCAGAAGCAGTCCTGTTTCTCCTGGTTCATTCACATCACAGCTCCTCTCTGCCTTCCTGTCTATGAGATAGGTGTTAAAGGCAACTCATTCCCTCCTGGGCTTGCTGCGAGGGAGACAGGAGATTATAGCGGGTTTGAAAGAGCCTAGTAAAGCCAGGTCCATGTCCTGGGCATCAAGCGGACCCTGGAGGGTGTGAGGAAGGTGCTCTCGGTTCGCAGGTGGGGAATATTCCAGCTTCCTGCAGGAGGCTCAGGTGCCACTCATCGACCCGCAGCGCTGCTCCGCCCCCGACGTGCACGGAGCAGCCTTCACCCAGGGCATGCTCTGCGCTGGCTTCCTCGAGGGCGGCACCGACGCATGCCAGGTGAGCCTGGGGCCCCGCTTGGCGCCCTTCCCCAACCCAGTCAAGGGCGGACTCCCAGCCAAGGACCCTGAGCCACGTGTCCCCAATCCAGGGTGACTCCGGAGGCCCTCTAGTGTGTGAGGATGAGACCCCTGAGCGCCAGCTCATCCTGCGAGGCATAGTCAGCTGGGGCTCAGGTTGCGGCAACCGCCTCAAGCCAGGTGTGTACACAGACGTGGCCAACTACCTAGCCTGGATTCGGGAGCACACCGCTTCCTGACAGCCCGGCGACTGCTTTCCCTTCTGAGCAGTTCTGGAATGGAAGCGTGGCTGACGGGGGATTATGGATAGCAAGGATTGTTTTCCATTCCCCCCAGCGCTGCCAGCCCGGGGCCAGGCATGGCATAGGCACTCAATAAAGTGCTTTTGAAGCTGCTTGAAAGGTTCAGCTCTTCAAGGTCCTGTTGGGAAATGCCAAGACAGTATGTGCTGTGTGCTTAGTCGCTCAATTGTGTCCGACTCTTTTGCAACCCCATGGACTGTAGCCTGTCAGGCTCCTCTGTCCTTGGAGATTCTCCAGGCAAGAATACTGGAGTGGGTTGCCATACCCTCCTCCAGGATATTTTCCCAACCCAGGGATCGAACCCAGGGCTCCCGCATTGCAGGCAAATTCTTTACCCAAAATAGTATACTGGTACTCAACTTCTTCAGACCCAGGGAACAGAATCTATTGAGATCTGATGCAATATTTAAATTCATGTCCAGCTGATATTTACTAAGCCACACTGTGTACCAAACCAGTGCGAAGTGATTCCATGAATATGAAACTAATATTTTAAGTTTACAGAACAGGAGTTCTCAACCTCGACTGTACATCAAATCACCTTGAGGAGCTTTTTGAACCTATGCCCAATATCTACCTCAGGTCAACTAAGTCAATATTTCTAGGGATGCAGGTGGGTGGCAGGATGTTCTTAAAACTCCCCAGGTGATTATATCAGCAGTGGAGGTTGAGAACCATTGTTAGAGGTACTTAACATTAGGGACTTCCCTAGCAGTCCTGTGGCTGAGACTCCATGCTTCCAATACAGGGGGTGCATTCCCTGGTGGGGGAACTAAGATCCTACATGCCGCTACCAAAAGATTAAAAACAAAAAAAAGTACTCAACATTAAAACCGTGGTGTAGGCTCTTAAGGCTGCTGGCTTGGAAGCCTTTTGCTGCTGCTGCTGCTGCTGCTAAGTCGCTTCTGTCGTGTCCGATTCTGTGTGACCCCATAGACGGAAACCCACCAGGCTCCCCCATCCCTGGGATTCTCCAGGCAAGAACACTGGAGTGGGTTACCATTTCCTTCTCCAGTGCTTGAAAGTGAAAAGTGAAAGTGAAGTCGCTCAGTCATGTCCGACTCTTAGCGACCCCATGGACTGCAGCCTACGAGGCTCTGCCATCCATGGGGTTTTCCAGGCAAGAGTACTGGAGTGGGGTGCCATCGCCTTCTCCGTGGAAGCCCCTTACCCCTGCCCTAATTCTCACTAGGGCAGTGGATCTCGAAGTGTGGTTCCTGGACTGTCAGCAGGGAACTTGTTAGACACGCATTTTCTCTGGCTACATCCCACAGTACAGGATGGGAGAAACTCTGAGTTGGGACCCAGCAATCTATTTAACAGCTTTCCAGGAGATTCTGATACTCCTCATGTCTGAGAACCACATTCTGAGGGTTGAATAGTTATCAGGCCTGAGGTGTCTGGCTGTCCAGACAGGGCACCTTTCTTTTGTTTTTAAACTCATGTATGCTGTCTGGGGAGGCCTTACAAATAGCTGTGAAAAGAAGAGAAGTGAAAAGCAAAGGAGAAAAGGAAAGATATAAGCATCTGAATGCAGAGTTCCAAAGAATAGCAAGAAGAGATAAGAAAGCCTTCCTCAGCGATCAATGCAAAGAAATAGAGGAAAACAACAGAATGGGAAAGACTAGAGATCTCTTCAAGAAAATTAGAGATACCAAGGGAACATTTCATGCAAAGATGGGCTCGATAAAGGACAGAAATGGTATGGACCTAACAGAAGCAGAAGATATTAAGAAGAGGTGGCAAGAATACACAGGAGAACTGTACAAAAAAGATCTTCATGACCCAGATAATCACGATGGTGTGATCACTGACCTAGAGCCAGACATCCTGGAATGTGAAGTCAAGTGGGCCTTAGAAAGCATCACTATGAACAAAGCTAGTGGAGGTGATGGAATTCCAGTTGAGCTATTTCAAATCCTGAAAGATGATGCTGTGAAAGTGCTGCACTCAATATGCCAGCAAATTTGGAGAACTCAGCAGTGGCCACAGGACTGGAAAAGGTCAGTTTTCATTCTAATCCCAAAGAAAGGCAATGCCAAAGAATGCTCAAACTACCGCACAGTTGGGCTCATCTCACACGCTAGTAAAGTAATGCTCAAAATTCTCCAAGCCAGGCTTCAGCAATACATGAACCGTGAACTTCCTGATGTTCAAGCTGGTTTTCGAAAAGGCAGAGGAGCCAGAGATCAAATTGCCAACATCCACTGGATCATGGAAAAAGCAAGAGAGTTCCAGAAAAGCATCTATTTCTGCTTTATTGACTATGCCAAAGCCTTTGACTGTGTGGATCACAATAAACTGTGGAAAATTCTGAAAGAAATGGGAATACAGACCACCTGACTTGCCTCTTGAGAAATCTGTACGCAGGTCAGGAAGCAACAGTTAGAACCGGACATGGAACAACAGACTGGTTCCAAATAGCAAAAGGAGTACGTCGGGGCTGTATATTGTCACCCTGCTTATTTAACTTATATGCAGAGTACATCATGAGAAATGCTGGACTAGAAGAAACACAAGCTGGAATCAAGATTGCCGGGAGAAATATCAATAACCTCAGATATGCAGATGATACCACCCTTATGGCAGAAAGTGAAGAGGAACTCAAAAGCCTCTTGATGAAAGTGAAAGTGGAGAGTGAAAAAGTTGGCTTAAAGCTCAACATTCAGAAAACGAAGATCATGGCATCCGGTCCCACCACTTCATAGATGGGGAAACAGTGGAAACAGTGTCAGACTTTATTTTTTGGGGCTCCAAAATCACTGCAGATGGTGACTGCAGCCATGAAATTAAAAGACGCTTACTCCTTGGAAGGAAAGTTGTGACCAACCTAGATAGCATATTGAAAAGCAGAGACATTACTTTGCCAACAAAGGTCCATCTAGTTAAGGCTATGGTTTTTCCTGTGGTCATGTATGGATGTGAGAGTTGGACTGTGAAGAAGGCTGAGTGCCGAAGAATTGATGCTTTTGAACTGTGGTGTTGGAGAACTTTTAAGAGTCCCTTGGACTGCAAGGATATCCAACCAGTCCATTCTGAAGGAGATCAGCCCTGGGATTTCTTTGGAAGGAATGATGCTAAAGCTGAAACTCCAGTACTTTGGCCACTTCATGCGAAGAGTTGACTCACTGGAAAAGACTCTGATGCTGGGAGGGATTGGGGGCAGGAAGAGAAGGGGACGACAAGGATGAAATGGCTGGATGGCATCACCGACTCGATGGACGTGAGTCTGAGTGAACTCCGGGAGTTGGTGATGGACAGGGAGGCCTGGCGTGCTGCAATTCATTGGGTCACAAAGAGTCGGACACGACTAAGCGACTGAACTGAACTGATGCTGTGCCTGATGGACCATTTAAGTAAGAGCTTTGTTTTCGTTGTTGTTGTTTTAGAGTTAGTTTGACTGCTGTGCAATTCCCTCCTTCAGGCCAACTTTAAAACCGCCTCAGGCGATAGGTACAACCGCGGCCTCACCCCCACCCTATTCTCCAGCGTAGGCAACCCCTATGTGACGTCACGGTTACCTCAACTTCATAACCACGCCCCTGAATACGTCATAGTGTCCTGGGCATCGTGGGCACATGGCGCAGCTGGACAACCCTGGAAAGTGCGAAGCGAGGGGCGCACTCTGAGCCGGAATGGGCGACTGGAAAGGTTACATCAGTGCAGTGCTTCGGGACCAGCGCATCGACGACGTGGCCATTGTGGGCCACTCGGACAATCGCTGCGTGTGGGCCTCGAGGCCTGGGGGCCTGCTGGCGGCCATCTCACCGCAGGAGGTGGGTGTGCTCACCGGGCCAGACCGGAGCACCTTCCTGCAGGCCGGGCTGTGCGTGGCGGGCCGCCGTTGCTGCGTCATCCGAGACCACCTGCTGGCGGAGGGTGACGGAGTGCTGGATGCACGCACCAAGGGTCTGGACGGGCGCGCCATCTGCGTGGGCCACACGCCTCGGGCGCTTCTCGTGCTCATGGGCCGGCGGGGTGTGCATGGGGGCATTCTCAACAAGACGATGCACGAGCTGATCCATGGGCTGCGCTCACAGGGCACCTAGCAGGACAGCCAGCCAATCCAGAATAAAGTCTGACCTGGGCGTGGCGGACTCACACTTGAGTTGTGAGGGCGAGTGGGGGAATTGCTGATGAGGAAGGTACTTTACTAGATCCTTGCAGAAGGGTGCCTGGTGAGGTTGGTATGAGTCCAGAGGCTTCCCAGTCTCCTAGGCTCTATCTCAGGACCTCCCATGGGTGCCCTGCCTCTGGACTAACTCCCTAGGCCAGAGTCCGAGGGCCTTGGTGCCTCCCCAGGGTCCCTAGGGACATCCAAGCTGAGGAGGCATAGCCTCCTCAAACCCTCCAACTCAGACCTGAGTATCTTTTCCCACAAAACTTCCACAAGTCTGTGTGGGACAAACTCTAAAGGAAGTCCCCTCCCCACCCTCCTGCACCACTCCCTAAGCTGGGGCCAGTGTACTTCTCACCTCCAACTAGCAAGAAGAAGCACTAGCAAGGGCTCTGGGTGGGTAACATGATGGGGTTGGTAGCTTGGAGAACAGCTCTGGGGCTTCCAGGCCCTTGCATCCCCCCACAACACTTCAAAGGGGGTGGATGTGGAGGTGGGGAGGCAAGTGTTGTAGACCATCACAACTAGATGCGGGGCCCTACAGTCTTCCTGCCACTTTGGGATCCAAAGGCCCCAGAGATGTCCCTGGACTAGAGGGAGGAGCTTTGGCATTGCCCGCACTTTGCCTCTCCTTCTGCAGACCTCTGTTCAGGGGGCCCTATGGGGGAGGAGGAATTGAAAAACTTGTGTGGGCTTAAATGAAGCCTGGTTTACTGCCCATAGGCAGAGTATAAAGGTGGGAGGGAAAGTGGCTGGTCTCTGCCCGCTGCACACTGGGGCCCAGGGCATGGCTTCTCTTGCCCATCTCCACCCTCCCTCTCCTTCCTCCAGTAGCCCTGACGGGCCCCCACCTGTCACTTGGTTTCTGGAGAACTGATTTTATCCCAGAGAAGGGTAGGGAGACAGGTAGAGAGCAGAGGTCAGCCTGCTGGGGTTGGGAGATAGAGGTGCACAGAGCCCTCCTTTCATTTGCCTTAAGGTAGCCCTCAAGGTGGCTTCCAGGGAGTTTGAATTGTGGATTGGACTCGTTAGGCAGAGTCAGGAGGATTGTTGGGGAGAGCTTGTTGGCTGGCTTTCCCAGGGCACAGCAGGCTCTCTTTCGGAGGGGAGACAGTACTGCTGAGCCCCAAACCATGATCTGTTCCTCCTCTCCAGATGGAGAGCAAGCAGATTTCCAAGTGCACAATAAGAGTTTCATTTCTTTCTTTTCTTTTTAATCAGGCAGTGTTAGGAAGGGGCTTGTAGTGGAGATGCAGAAACCCTGGGCGAGGATGAGGAGAATGGTATCATGGAGGAAGGAAGGTGGCAGGGAGGGGGTGAGAATTCAAGCAGTGACTCAGGCACCCACATCTGTGCCCTAGCAAACAGCTGTAGGTCACGTACACGGACTCACCCTCATTCCCACCCAGCCTAGTCAGAGTTGTGTGTACACAGGGACACAAGTGCAGGCTTTCAAAAACATATGCAAAGGACTCACAATCATACCCAGATACCTTGCAGTTGGCATGCAGCCCCCCCCACACGCACACATACACTGACTCTCAGCCGCACAAGCCGAGACCCAGGACCTGTACAAGCACCAGCACATGCCCAGTCGCACCCCTCTGCCCTTCCACCCTGGGCATCTCAGACACAGGCCCCTTCTGGCTCCAGGCAGCCATCTGGGCTGGAGTCTAGAGACGGGTGGCGTTGTGGTGATGGGTCATGGCAAGGCGGGGGGAGGGTGTGGCAGGGGGCAGTTCCTCCAGGAAGACCCTGGCGGGCAGTGGGGGTGAGCGGGGCTCGGCCCTGGCACAGCACAGGGTGGCACGGGTGATGAGGCGGTCCAGGGGCTTCAGGGAGTGCATCCATAGGGGCAGGAAGTCCCATGTCTGCAGCCACTTTGGCAGGCACCCGGGGCTGCGACTCTGCAGCACGCTGACAAGTACCACGAAGGCCAGCAGGGCCCCGAAGGGTGCACCCACACCTACCATAGCCCGCCAGCCTGCCATGGAGAGCCCAAACACCATCGAGGGCAGCAGCAGGAAGCACAGGAGGAGGTAGAGGACAGCGAACCAGCGATACTTGGCTGTGCGTTTGCCCAATGCCTTGGCCATGCGGATAGGCAGGCGCGTGCAGGGCATGGGGTACCACAGCAGGATGCCGGAGATGTTGAAGAAGAAGTGGCAGAGGGCAATCTGCAGGGGAGAGGGCAGAGGGGCGGAGGCGGGCATGGGCCCTAGCTCCTGAGTCAGGATTAGATGACGGGAACACTGGCTCTGGGCAGCAGGAAAGTCAGCACTGAGGGCTAGCACGCCCCCAGTGAAACACTGGTACACTTCCGGACCAGTGGGTACATAACTGCTGCCCTAAACTCTCCACATTTCTTCCCACTAAGCCCTCTCTCAGGAGTTCCCCAGCAGATCCCATCCAGATCCAGGAGCTGAAAGATTCATACTGATTTCTGGTTCAGAAGCTCTGGCCTCCTGAGTGGGCAACATCCTGGCTTACCAGTTACTCCTTTGCTCCTAGAGCAGCAACCCCTTTGCTGTCTGCCCTCCAGTCCTTGATCCCCCAGATGGAGCCAGGCCCCCTCCTAACAGCACCCCTTCCCTAGAGTGTGAATCCCACCGACTCTTGTTCATTGATTGGCATGTGTGCGCGCTCAGTCGTGTCTGACTCTGGGTTCTCAGCAATGTCTCCCTTGTTAGACTCTAAGGTCTTGATGGTGGCGCCAGATATACTTTGCCCATATGATTTCCATAGAGTCTGGCATAGCAGGTGCCCCCTACTAGGCAGTCAAAAACTGTTTGGTACACACTGTCTACATGGGTCAGGCTTCAGGTGCCAGTCTTAGCCCTGCCCTCCCTCTGGCAGGGCTCCTCTCCCAAGCTCACCTGGAAAGCACTGGACAGCTTCTCCCGGGGGCTGGCCAGGGCAGCCAGTATAGCCGTGGTGGTGGTACCAATGTTAGAGCCTAGTGTGAGCGGGTAGGCGCGCTCAATGCTGATCACACCGAGGCCTGGGGGCAGAGGAGAGGGCATGGGCTCCCCAGCTCCCTCCTTCAGTCCTTTCCCTGCCGGCCCCTCCCCACCCGAACCTGCCTCCGTGTGAGGACTCACCGATGAGTGGGGTGATGGCTGAGGTGAACACAGAACTGCTCTGGACGACAAAGGTCATGCTGGCCCCTACCACCATGGCAAAGTAGCCTGTGGCCCAGGTGAAAGGGGTGGGAAAGTCTGCAAGGAAACTGTCAGTTGGATCAGTGGGAGGGGATTGAGAGGGGCAGGGACGTTTCTTGGGGAGGAGGTCTCCAATGCCAGCTTCCAAGTGGCACCTTGTCAGTCTCCTACTCAACAGCGGCAGCTTCTCCTGGTCCTCCTTGATCTTGGATTAAAGACCCTTCTTAGCCTGCTTCCATCATACTTTTGCTCCCTTGTTCCTTCTGCCTGGGATAGCTTCCTCACTCCTAAATATTCATGCTCAGGACTCAGCGTGGATATCTCTGCCACTGGAGAGCCCTCCCTGACCCCAGTCCCCAGGCAGACTTTGCTTCTCCTTCCTCTGAACTCTCACAGATCCACAAATGCCCCTTATTCCAGCATTTGTCATATGGCATCTGCCCATGCCAGGTGGGGTCCCCAAAGCTCAACGTGAGGCTTAAATGGTGTCACTGCCCCAACCCCCCAAGTGCCCCCATCGCCCTGGATAAAGTCCAGGCTCTAAGTGCAACCTGCAGGGCCCTGTTACCTTGCTGACCTCTCCCTGGCTTTGTCCACCTCACTCACCAAGCTCCCACCACAGGGCTGGCCACCTTTCTGTGCCACAAGCCTGCCTCAGAGCCTCTGCATGTACTGTTCCCTCCACTCAAAAAGCTCTTCGGCCACGTCTGACTGCTTCACATGTAGGTCCCTGCTCAAATGTCACCTCTGCACAGAAGCCACTGACCACCTATCAAAAGCAACTCTTCCATACTCTATTTGCTGTTTTTGCTTTCTGTTTGGCAGTTACTGTTCTCTTTTATCTAAATTCATCCCCCCTCGATCATTTTTTTTTACTGTCTTCCCATATGTGCTATGAGCCCCCTGAGGGCAAGAGCCATCTCTGTGAGGCTCACCTCTGTATCCCTCACACCACTCTGTGCTTGGTACACAGAGGGAACTTAATGACTGTTAATTGAATCAAACAATGGCCTCTGGGAATCCCTTTGGAGCCACCTGCTGGAACGGAAGCAGCCACAGATTCCCAGCTTGTCAGCATCTCAGGGACCTCATATATCACCCAGTCCAACCTGTTCTTTGTTCACATGGGGAAACTGAGGCTCAAAGATGGTAGGGCTTTACCCAGATCACACAGTAAGGTAGTAGAAGTATTAACAAGATCCAGAAGGCCCGTCCTGGGGCCTGCCCACCCACCACTTGGGGCTCACCAGTGTTGATAACCTTCTGAATGACCTTGGCCACCTGGCCCTTGAGCAGAGAGTTAAGCATCTTGACAAGGAGGATGAGACAGGTGCACAGGAGTGCCAGGGAGCCAGCCAGCAGGATGAGCCCCACAGCTAGGTCAGGCAGCCCCGTGTCCACAAAGATGTGGTTGCCTGTGGGGTTGGGGAGTGGTATCAAGTTGCTGCCCCCTCAATCCGGCTCCCAGCCCCCAACCTTTGCCACCCTCTTGGACTCAGAGCCTCGTGTTCCTTTAACCTCTACATGAGAGCCTGACCCCAGCCCAGGAGCTAGGCTGGCCAACAGATGTCCTCCTGGGCTGGAAGCAGCAGTGGCCAGGTGGAAGATAACCCTGCCTCTGCCAGGCTCTTCCCTGCTGGGCTGGACATCTCCCATACTGTGGGCACTCACATTTCTCCAGGGTGGCATTCCTGAGCATCCGGCTGGTGTTGGCCTCTGCCCTGGGCATAGGAGTGGGAACCTAGATTAAGAGGAGAGGTCAGTTCAGTTCAGTTGCTCAGTCATGTCTGACTCTTTGCAACCCCTCGGACTGCAGCACACCAGGCTTCCCTGTCCACCACTGACTCCCAGAGCTTGCTCAAACTCATGTCCATCAAGTCGATGATGCCATCCAACCATCTCATTCTGTCATCCACTTCTCCTCTTGCCTTCAATCTTTCCCAGCATCAGAGTATTTTCTAATGAATCAGTTCTTCAAATCAGGTGGCCAAAGTATTGGAGCTTCAGCTTCTGCATCAGTCCTTCCAATGAATATTCAGGACTGATTTCCTTTAGGATTGACTAATTTGATCTCCTTGCAGTCCAAGGGACTCTCAAAAGTCTTCTCCAACACCACTGTTCAAAAGCATCAATTCTTCAGCGCTCAGCTTTCTTTATGGCCCAACTCTCACATCCATACATGACCACTGGAAAAACCATAACTTTGACTAAGTGAACCTTTGTTGGCAAACTAATGTCTCTGCTTTTTAATATGCTGTCTAGATTGGTCATAGCTTTCCTTCCAAGGAGCAAGCGTCTTAATTTCATGGCTGAGATTCACATAGCAAATTTAGGAAAATGCATTCTGAGACTGGGGCTAAAATGTGGGTTAGGGAGAGATGGGGATGGAGAGGATACAGGTGGTCCTTGTGACTGCATGCCCCTGGGTGCTTTGCTTGCCCTCTGTTTCCTCTAGTGATGAAATGGGGGTGAAAACATCTGCCACAGGAGAATCTGGCTGAAGTTGGCCCTCAGAATACTCTACTGCATCAACTCACTGATCTGGCTCTCACCGGGGCCTGCAGGGGCCTCCTGATCAGATAGCGTCTTGTCCATGTTTCTCCCACCTCTCCTTGGCCCTGGATGCTGCTGAGCATGGCCCACTTCTGGAAACTCTCCCTTTCCCATCTTTTATTATCAATCCCTGCCTCAGTGCCCCCCTCTTCCCTGGTACCCTTGCCCCATCCTCTCCCCTCGGGCATCTAGCCCAAGTTCTGGAGTTTTCCTCAATTCCTTGTCCAGAGAGGATGGAGCCGAGGGCCCAGGCCCTATATTTCTTCCCTCCCCCTCTAATGTCAGTGAAGAGGAGAGGGTTCCCGAGGAGGTCCTTTAACTCAGAGGGCCCAGGGCCAGGCAGATTGCCTAGATGAGGGGCTCAGGCTGTGTGTGGAGGTGTTGGGAAGCATGTTGGGTCTAAAGGGGCAGCAGCTGCTGAGCTCCAGGCCACTGTCACCATCCAGAGGTGCAGCCCAGCTCAGCCAAAGGGCCTGCTTTTACAAGAGAAACCAAAACTCTGAACATTTAGATAAAATCTCCCAATCTGTAAATGTTGGCAACTGCTTCAAGATGTACTTTATAATTCTGTGAAGGCCAGTCTGACCTGGGGACAACTCCTTTGTAGCCTTCTTGAGTTAGGGATTTTTTTTTTTCCTGGCACAGCTTGTAGGATCTTAGTTCCCTGACCAGGGATTGAACCCAGGCCCTTGGCAGTGAAACTGTGGAGTCCTAACCCCTGGACTGCCAGGGAATTCCCTAAGGAGTTCTTTTTAAAAAATGCAAGCTGAGGCTCCTTACCTTTCCCCCAGCATCCTGTCAGTGAAAGGAGAAAGTGGGCCAGGCTTGGCTGCAGAAAACCCATGTCACGAAGGACAACTTGGGTCCTGGAAAGGGGTAGTGACTCCTTGGGTCCCTAGCAAAATGCAAGAACCACAGTGTCTGTCACCACATTCTGCCACCTGTGGGAGCTGATATAGACCCTGGTCCCATTCTCCCTAAGGGGTCAGCAGCTCACACCCCTCTGACCTCCCTGGGTGCTGGGGGGAGGGGCTCAAGTGGGGTATGGCACTTGGATTTACAGCTCCTTTATGTTTTATTCTAAATTGTGTCATTTAAAAAAAATGTATGTTAGAGATGGGCTTCCCTGCTGGCTCAGATGATAAAGAATCTGCCTGCAATGTGGGAGACCAGGGTTCGATCCCTGGGTTGGAAAAGATCCCCTAGAGAAGGAATTGGCAACCCACTCCAGTATTCTTGTCTGGAGAATTCCATGAACAGAAGAACCTGGTGGGCTAGAGTCCATGTGGTTTACAAAGAGTCAGACAAAATTGAGTGACTAACACACACTTGTTAGAGATAAGAACTACTTATGGCACATGACTTTAAATCGGGGCTTATTTTAGTGGCATGTAGTCCCGTGAGTGGGGCAGCGCACTCATCTGTGCACCCATATTAGAGCCCTGCAGCACCTTCAAGCCTTGGCCATAATCACAGGCTGAGAAGTCAGAGAAAATGGTCTCTGATGGGCTTGATTGCAAAAGCTGGCTGGGAAAGCGATGGTAACTGGGAGGGAGCCAGGTTTTTGCTATCAGGCAGATCTGAGTTCAGTCCTGCTTTTTATCCCAACTATCTTGCGCAGGTCATGCCACCTCACTGAGCCTGTTTTCTCTAAAGCAGGATAAGAAAAGACCTGTGCTCAAACCCCAGCTGAGCACTCCCTGCTGTGTGACACTGGACCAAACACGAAACCTCTCTGAGCCTCCGTTTCCTTGTCTGCAGCGTGCGGTCCATAATGCAGCCCACTTCTCCCCAGGGGCTAGTTGTGAGAAATCTGGAAAAAGAAAGTGTGGAATTTATGTGCCTGAAGAGACAACCCAAACTAAGGAGACCTCTGGCAACTGAAAATGTGAAAGTGTTAGCTGCTCAGTCATGTCTGACTCTTTGTGAGCTCATGGACTGTGGCCCGCCAGGCTCCTCTGTCCATGGGATTCTCCAGGCAAGAATACTGGAGTGGGTTGCCATTTCCTTCTCCAGAGGATCTTCCCAGCCCAGGGATTGAACTCAGGTCTCCTGCATTCCAGGCAGCCTTTTCACCATCAGAGCCACCAGATTAAGCTCACAGAGGGATGTGAGCTCCAAGAATTCTCCCCACCACCCCGGCGGGAGGTGGGTGGGGAAATAGCAGCAGTGTTTGGGCCTGTACTGTAGCCGCTCCTCCAGGAGAAGGGGTGTTCTAGGGTCTTTGTTTTCCTGGAAGCAGAGCGTGAGTGCCGTGCTAATGGCACCCTCTGGTGGCGAAGAGAAGAATTCATTTTTACAACCCTACCTATCACCCCTGGAAGGTCTCCAAGTGGCTGTGGTCACCTGCTGGCATTTATGCCGGATAGTCAGAGTGGGCAATGGACACATATGGTGGGATATACATCTGGAAGAGAAGTCGAAATGGAGAGTCAGGAGTGTGGGGTGTAGTTTACGCCAGGACTTTGGTCCCCCCTCAGTTGCATAGCCTTGGACAAACCTGTCTGAGCCTGTTTAAAATGGGGTTGTGAGGGGCTTCCCTGGTCCAGTGGTTAGGAATCTGCCTGCCAAGGTAAGGGACACAGGTTGGGTCCCTGGTCCTGGAACTAAGATCCCACGTGCTGCAGAGCAACTAAGCTTCTGTATCACAACTACTGAGCCCTCGAGCTACAACTGCTGAAGCCTGGAGCCCGTGCCCTGCAACAAGAGAAGCCACCACAGTGAGAAGCCCACACACCACAATTAGGGAGTAGCCCCCACTCACCGCAACTAGAGAGAGCCCATGTGCAGCAACAAAGACCCACCGCAGCCAAAAAATAAATAAATTTTTAAAAATGGGGTGTGATAATCCCTGCCTCCCAGGTTGCAAGTCTGTGGAAGAAGCTTCTTTCATCCATGCATGTAGGGTTGACAATCCACAGGGTGACCAAACAGGAAGGTAATTCCCAGGACAGTGTCAGGATCCCCTGAGCATCAAGAGTTGTTGGAATACTAATACCAACTCTGGCTTTTTCTTTCACCATCTGGAAAATCCCAGACTGCCAATCACATAGGTGCCCTGGAGGCTGGCTCAGGCGATGTTGGGCCTGGCTTGGTGCAAGCTGGAGGCAGTGAGAACAGGTCAGAAGGGGCCACAGGGAGACCCAGTGGCCAAAGGAAAAATGTGTAGGAGGAGCTGCCAGGGCACCTGATTGTGAACCACTTTCCTGAGGGGACTGTCCCAGAGAGAGGGCCAGGACCGGGAGCTTACCTCCCACCCTCTGCCACTCTCCAGGCCAAGGAAATTCTATCTGGACCCTGCTGTCAAGGAAAGGTTTCCCCAGGAGGGCTGGGTTGAGAAACCAGTGCACGGGCGAGTGGTAGCAGGAGCCATGGAGGAACATGTGAAGACAGGGAACTGGGCAGCTTGCTTCTGGTCACTGGACCTCAAGTTCCAGGTGGACCATGTCCGCCTCACCAGCATCACTAAGAGTTCCATCAGGTGAGGGCCCCGTTTGCATCCTGCAAAGGGAGACTGGCCGAATGCAGCTGCAGGCAGGTGGCGGGGATTTCAGTAAGCAAGGATCACCACGGGCCGAGGAACTCCCTTCCACAGCTCGCTTTTTGATCAAAGTGTGTGACTCACTTTGCAGTGAAGCAGAGGGGATTTTAGTGATTCAGAGAGCTTGGAGAGTGCCCAGCGTGCTTGTGAGGAGAGATGTGTTAGTGGGGTCATAAAGCCACTGCAAAAGCTGTCTGCATGGGTTTTTTGATATCGAACTGCCTTGAATACTCAGCACTGAGCTGGAGCTGTGTGCCACTCAGATGCAAAGGAAGCTTGCAGGGCTGGTTGAAAGAATGTTCTCTGTTCACGCTGGGATAAAGTCCAGGAACATCAAGTAGGGAGTGAAGAAGCTGTGCTGTTTCCTCATCTTTCTTTCTTGATGGCGTTACTTGTATGTCATAATCAAGGGGAAGTAGATACTGTGGATTGGAGAAGGCAATGGCACCCCACTCAAGTACTCTTGCCTGGAAAATCCCATGGATGGAGGAGCCTGGTAGGCTGCAGTCCATGGGGTCTCGAAGAGTCGGACACGACTGAGCGACTTCACTTTCACTTCTCACTTTCAAGCATTGGAGAAGGAAATGGCAACCCACTCCAGTGTTCTTGCCTGGAGAATCCCAGGGATGGGGGAGCCTGGTGGGCTGCTGTCTGTGGGGTCGCACAGAGTCGGACATGACTGAAGCAACTTAGCAGCAGCAGCAGCAGATACTGTGGATTATGGTTTTGATGAAGCGTTTTCCTTATTTGATGGCTAAATGAGAAAGTGTGGTAATTGCCTGCTTCTTTGTTAGCCTGGTGTGATGGCTGGTCAATGAGTGTCCAACTGTTCCAAACAGAGCCTCATTCCAGGCGTGAGAAGCCAGGAAACAGCAGGAGAACACACAGGACAAGGGGACACAAGCCTGCAGCAGTCTCCAGCAGAAGGAGTACGAGTATCAGTACAAGTGGCTGTGTGTCTCCCGTGAGGTCTCCATGGCCTTCTTGTCCTGCTTCTGGGCTGGTTCCCTGTTGGTCCTGGTTTTCCCAGGCATCCTTGTAGCGCTCTCTCCCTGCCTTCCTCTGCCCACATTACCTGGGCAGAGCTGTCACTAAGCAAGTCCCTAGATCCCGATGGGGAGAGACAGCCCTAGAATGCAAGACCTATGCTCGGGGCCCTGAAGCGGTAGAACAAGCTTTAAAGGGTTTCTTAGCCTCTTGGAGCCTATTTCTTTACCTGTGAAACCACAGGGTTGAGCCAGATCAGTGGTTCTTCAACTAGTGGGCTTGTTGAAATGCAGACAGCTGGGCTCCATCAGATTTCTTTTTTCTAATTTAGTGGGTCTAGGAAAGGGCCAGATGCTTTGCGTCTCTAGTGGGTTCCCAGGTGGCAGGTGTGCCGTTGGCCCACACTTTGAGAACTGATCTTTGGGCTAATTCAATAACATGCCAACTCTAATTGATTAGCAATGGCTGCCTGAAGCTGGTGTGAGCCTGGGAGAGTGTAGCAATATCCACCACAGGTGCAGTATCATAGCAGAAGTGCCCCCTACTTGTCCTCCCAAGCTAAAGGATTGCCAAGGTCTCTGGTGCTGCTGCTGCTAAGTCACTTCAGTCGTGTCTGACTCTGTGCGTGCGACCCCATAGACGGCAGCCCACCAGGCTCCCCCATCCCTGGGATTCTCCAGGCAAAAACACTGGAGTGGGTTGCCATTTCCTTCTCCAATGCATAAAAGCGAAAAGTGAAAGTGAAGTTGCTCAGTCGTGTCCGACTCTTCACGACCCCATGGACTGCAGCCTACCAGGCTCCTCCGTCCATGAGATTTTCCAGGCAAGAGTACTGGAGTGGGTTGCCATTGCCTTCTCCGGCCAAGGTCTCTGCAGAGATTTTAAACAGACCATGACGCTAGCAGTCAGCTGTCTGAAGAGGGAGTCTTCTCACCAAGGCTGGACCCGGTACTCACCTCTGTGGGGTCTGGGTAACACCAGACCCGGATGAGGCTGTGATTTCTCAGGGACTCGTCCCCCGAGGCAAGGCTGGTAATCACAGACTTGTCCAGCTGTGGGCAGTGTGGGCGGTGGGTGTGAGGGTGAGGTCCTACAATCCCCTGGGCCCCACCCCACACCCGCCTTGCCTCTACCTGGATGATGAGCTTAGTGAAGGGCTCCGTGATGATCTTGAGCAGGTCAGGGGCATCGCGGCCGCCGCGGATGTTGAAGGAGGCCACCACAAGTCGAGTGATGCAGTGCAGGTACCCTGTGGCAGCCTCCAGGGGCAGCAGCACCAGAACTGACAACCAGTTAAAGCAGTCGTGTACAGTAGCCCCCGCGAAGGCCCTGGGCAGGGAGGCCACATTGCAGAGCAGGCTGGAGCCGGGAGATGCTCAGACTAGGGGCTCCTAGCACGAGGGACCACCCTCCCCCAACAAGGACAGGCCCCTCCCCACTCCCCCCTCACCGCCGGAAGTCAGTTCTGTCCCCCGCCTGCATCAGGGCCACAATGGTGTTGGTGACGGAGGTGCCGATGTTGGAGCCCATGATGATGGGGATGGCAGAGCTCACCTCCAGCACTGGTAGAAGGAGGCAGGAGCTGGGTGGGGCGGCCACCCAACTCTTGCCCCCACAGTTCCTCCTGTAAGACCCGTTGCCCACATCCCTGCTTCAGCTGGCATTCTTGCCATGCTGCTGACTCTGCTAAGCCTTGACATCACAGGTACGAGGGGCATGTGCTGTGTGCGTGCGTGTAAACTGACGTTCACATATGCGTACTGCCCCTGCGAATATGTGACTGTGTGTGTGAGTCCGTGTCCAACAGGACATGGGTCCTATATGCAATTGTGCCTCTGTGCTTGTGTGTGCACATACGTACACGAGTGTGATGTCAGTTTCATGTGTCAGCTTGGCTAGTACCCAGTTACTCAATGCAACTCTGATCTAGATGTTGCTGTGATTTCCCTCAACAATCAGTTGACCTTAAGGAAACAAGATTAATCTCAGTAATCTGGGTGGGCCTCATCCAGTGAGATGAAAGGCCCCAAGAGCAAAACTGAGGCTTCCCTGGGGAGGAAATTCCACCTGTGCCCTGTGGTATCGGCTTCTGCCTCTGAGTTCTGGCCTGCCCTTCCCCATGGCCTGCCCAGCCTGCCTTGCAATCACGACAGTCAGTTCGTTGTGATAAATCGTAGATGTCTCTATACCTCCTGCAGGTTCTGTTTCTCTGATTCCTCTGGTTCTGTTCCCCCGACTGATGGAATGAGTGAGTGTGTGGCAACATGGAAGTGAGCCTTCCTGGGCCTGTACTCCCCACTTGCCACCCTTCCTGGCTCCTGGGCACCCCTCCTGGCTGAGACTCAAGGCCACGCTTTGGAGAATAGAGTGGGAGATGCCAGAGCAGCCCATTGTCCTCTGCCCCTGTCTCCTGCTCTTCCCACCCAGAGCCCCAGGTCCAGCATCGAAGCCCCCTCTACTCTCCCTGACCCTGGTGGGCCAACTCACAGCCAGAAGAGACCATGCTGACCACAATGGATGTGGAGGTGCTTGAGCTCTGTACCAGCACAGTCACCAGGATCCCCACCACCAGGCCCGCTACCGGATTGGACAGGATGGCGTTGTCCTTGAAGATGTCGCCAGCCACCTTCCCTGGGGAACATAAGCCAGCATTGTCCGAGACGCTTCGGGCCACTTCCCTGGCTCCCTCCCTTCTGTCCTACCTCCAGCCAGCTGGAAGGCCGAGCTGAGCACGTCCAGGGAGCAGACGAAGAGGTAGAGGAAGGAAAGCATCAGTGGCACCTTGAGGAGAGTCACGCCAGCCCGGTGCAGCTTCTGGACCAGTCCGGGTTCTGGAGACAGGTGGTTGTGAGTGCAGGGGGTAGAGGGTTCTGCCAATGACTGCCAACACCCCTGCTACCCCAACCCAGGCCCACCTGGCTTCCGCTCATCCTCCAGGGCCAGCTTGGCAGGCAGTGGGTCATGGTGCTCCACAACCTCCCCATAGGGGCAGCCATGCTCTGGGAGGGCCACGGGGCCCACGCTGGGGAAGCCATAGGCCGAGGTCCCTGGAATCCTGTGCAAGACTGGGGAACAAGGCTGATCAGGATTTGCCTGAGGCCTCATGTCCCAGGGAGGGTTGGAAGGGTTGGGCGGAGGGCTAGAGGCCTCCCTCCGGGGTGGGGCCATATGCAACAGAGGGCAAACAGGGTCCGGGGTGGGAGTAGCACTCACCCTGTGGGCTGGGCACATAGGCAAAGGCCGCTCCATGCATCATGTGCCCACCACGGACTGGGAGTGGGGAGACAGCCCGGCCTCCCACCTTCTCTCCATAAGACATCATCTCAAGTGCACACTGTGGGCCTGCGTGTCAGATGCATAGCAAAACTGAGTGATAACTGCTGTGCCCCGGAAACTGACACACACTCACACACTCATCCCCCTACATCCACACCCATACACTCACTTGCACAAACGCCCATGGTGTGTGATCCCGAACACACCCCCAGTGAAGCACACCCTCCACCACCACACATACCCAAAGAGGCACACAGATGCTCAGCACAGATTTGGGGATTCATTCATTCATTCAGCAAGTATTTATTGAGCATCTACTCTTTCTAAGGTACTGAGCTCGATGCTGGAGTACAGCTAGCTAAATACAGATACAGCTTCTGCCCCCAGGAAGCTCAAAGTCTAGCAGAGAAACAGATGTCAATGAAATAATCCCTCAGATCGATGGAACGTGGCAACAGGAACAAGCATTCTGATGACAGAGGAAGGTGCCACCAGAGGTGTCCCAGAGGTACAGGGGTTCACCCTTACAAGTGAACTTCTTTCCCTATCCATCCCTACCCTTCCCCGCTCTGCCCCAGCAATACAAACACTGATGGGACTTTCTGCCGTGTATGAGGCTCAAACCAGGACTGGTTTAGTTAAGGAGGGTCCCCACCCTGACCCCAAGTCTGGGAAGTCTCCAATTTGCTTTAGGACCCCCTGAACTGCCCCAGGAGTTCTCAGTGGCTGTTGGGGTGGGAGTACCCCCATCTACTTCAGCACCCCTACCCTCCACCCCTCAACCTTATTCTAAGGGTCCTGACTGTTGGGGTTGGGGACCATGCAGAGCTGAATTCCAAGCCCTGGAAGAGCATGAGTCCATTCTGCAGACTCTGAGGCAGTGAGCCAGGCTGGGCTGGGACTGAGATGTTACAGGGGATGGGAAATGGGAGCACAGTAAGGACAGGGGCAAGGGGCCCATTTTCTGCTAAGATGGAGATGGGATTAGGATGTGGGGACTCTAGACTCACCTTGGTGTTCTGTGTTTCAGCTCCTGCCAAGCAGCTCAGGGAAGCTCTAGGAGCCTGAGGAAAAGCTAGGACCTTCTCTTTATACCTTTGGGTCAAGGGCAAAGTCCCTAGAATCTAGCTTCCCTCCCTCTGTTCCCCAATTAACTTCATCCCAGAGATTCCTCCTGGTTAATTGCTAATCGTCAGCTCTGCAGGGGGAGTCTGTGGATAGGCTCTTTCCTCTCCCACACAGATACCCAGCCTGAACTGTGACTCAGAACCGGCAAGGATGGCACAGATGATCCCATGTCCCTAGGCAGAGACCCTGATGTCACTCAGGCACCTCATTCCCAGAGTCCCCAGAGACGCCATGGCTCTGGCCTCTTTCCCTCATTCTTGGCCAGACATACTTCCCCAAGAGGTAACCCAAACACACTTTATACTTGCTTTGCCTCTCAGTGTCCTTAAGACATTTGAAGGAGAGAGAGTGTGTGATGGAGGAAACAGCAGAAGACAATCTCAAAGGGGCTGTGTAGTGCTCAACCATGGAAGGTCCACAACCCTAGATCTGAGATATGACCCAAGAGAATGTGAAGCCCCTACTTGGATGGGGAAGGGCCTGGTCTACATTTTAGAATGGTTCGGGGTGTGGGAGGGTTGGCATGAGTCAAGGGGAGTGAGTCTGGAAGCAGAGAGACCAGGTAAGAGGGTGATGAGATGGTCCAGGTTATAGAGGATGAGGTCTGAATCTAAGTGGGAAGAAAAGAAACGGAGAGGAGAATGTGCGCTCCTGGGATGCTTTTTATTGAAATTTGAAATTGTTAGGCCCTAGTTGTATTCTTTGCGACCCCATGGAATATACAGCCCATGGAATTCTCCAGACAAGAATACTTAAGTGGGTAGCCATTCCATTCTCCAGGAGATCTTCCCAACCCAGGGATCGAACTCAGGTCTCCCGCATTGCAGGCGGAATCTTTATTGTCTGCCCAAGTAGTTGTTATGCTTGGGCAGAACAACTGGTGTTGGGGGTGGTGGAGGGAGAGGAGGTGTATCACAGCTGGGTTTCTGGATCAACAAGCTGATGATGACCTGAGGTCTGTTGAGGAGTCCCTGAAATGCAGGGAGTCTTTGAAAGTTTCTTTCCCTTTTATAGGACCTTGAAGCCTGAGTTGGGAGCCCTAACCTCATAGAGACATGTCATTCCTTTCTCAGGGATTTAGAAAATGGCAATGAGTATGGATTTATATGGGAGCTGTAGGACTCAATGAACTAAACGACCCGTCTCAGTGCCTTGAACAAAGGACCTCAGCTTGTTTGTTCTCTTCATGCTCTCATGCCCCTTTCACTGTTTCTAGGATGGTTGAAGTGTCCCTGCCAAAGAAATGACCCCAACTTCTCCAGATTCTAAGCCCTGTTTCAGGTCAACAGCTCTTGGCTCAACAGCCCTCTCATTGCTCAACATCTTACACATCTTAGGGTGACACAGACTCAGTGTTTTCCTTCAAGGAGGATGGACATTTTTGTCCACTTCCCTCTTTAATATTAGTGCTTAATTTGCACAGCACTGTGGGATTATCCACTGCGTAGAGTTCACAATAGACTGTTGAAGTGACTAAGAGCAAGGAAACAGGCCAACCTGCATTTGGATCCCAGCAGCCCCACACTGCGGCCATGGTAGTCCAGGCCACAAAACCCACGAGGGTGAGGGGGATGGAGGCGTGCCTGGGATTGGTTTTGAGTAGAGTGATCATGAGTCCCAGTTTGCCTGGCCACATCTGGGTTATGACTGTTGGCCCAGAGTCCCTTTCATTTTGCAAAGTGCCCTGGTTTGGAGGATAAGCCGTATGGCTTGTTCTGGAAGATTCTGAAGAACTAAGGCAGGGAATCAGCCACCGGGTGCTTACTAGAAGGGTCTCCATTCAGAGCAAAAGGAAAATAAAAGCAATCCTGCTACCCAGAAACATCACTGTGGTGTCTAAGACACTACCTTTCGTCTTTTTCCCTGTGCCTGCCATCTATGGAGTCGCACAGGGTCGGACACGACTGAAGCGACTTAGCAGCAGCAGCAGCAGCAGAAGACTGCATCTTGCTTTCTTTCATCTAACATTCTAACACGAGCCTTTTCCTCTGTCTTTACACCCAGCACACATATTGTTTTTAGTGATTGCATCACATTCAGTTATGAACCCTAATTTACATGTTGAACCTATGGGTGTTCTAGAACCTCTCTTACTTGGAGGAAGTGATTTGGGTAAGATTGGGGTTCATTCACGGGTGGTAGGGGTGTTGCTTATCCAGGGAAATGCAGTTATTACTGTATTCTTCTGTTGGAATCATCCTGAAGCTCAGAGGCCCTGATGGGTTTGGAGGTTGTCTGGGTACAAACATCCCCACCCATAGTGGTTCCAGGGACCCCCACCCACAGGCGTGGTCCTCTCTCCTGCCTGCTCCAGTCAGGCTCCAGGCAGGAGCAGTGGTATCCAAGGTGCTCCTTATGAACTGGAGGCACGTCTCCTTTTTAAGGTTTGGACCTTTGACAGTTTTGAAGCCTACCTCCCCTGACCTCAGCTCAGGGTTTAGCAGGGGGAGACAGTTATTAATGAAATGCCTCACAGGAGATACAGTTACAAAATGCTGTGGACATGCACCAATTCCAAAAATATTTTGGGGGGAGTGGGGCTCCTTGGGTCTTCCCCAGTGGCTCAGTGCTAAAGAATCTGCCTGCCAGTGCAGGAGATGCAAGAGACGTGGGTTCGATCCCTGGTTCGGGAAGATCTTCTAGAGGATGGTATGGCGACCCACTCCAGGATTCTTGCCTGGAAAATCCCATGGACAGAGGAGCCTGGTGGGCTACAGTCCATGGGCTCACAAAGAGTCAGACACAACTGAAGTGACTGAGCACTCATGCATGGGGCTACCACAGCCCTAGCAAAAGCATAGAGGTGATCAGAACTGCCTTTGGGACTCTTGAGAGCAGTGGAGAAGGTGGCCACACCCCAACCCCCAAGCATTTCAGCCCCTCTGCTCATCTCAGCTTCTGCTCACAGCCTGCCTCCTCCCCTCCTCTGTGACAGACTCTGTGTGTCCCCTGAATGGTGGGTCCCCCCCTGTCTGCTCACCTCTACTCCAGCCATGGCCTCCCCCAGACCTCTGGACCTAGAGCCTGGGTGGTTGGCGGTGCCTCACACTGAGAAAAGGCACGCAGGAAGAGCAGTTTTGGAGGGAAGATGCCAAGATCTGTCTGTTCTGAACTGTACTGCTGTGTCTGAGATGTCTCTGGTGCAGGCAGTTGGAGCTGTGGGTCTGATGCACACGGCATGCTCCTACCCCCACGTGGGGCCTCCAGCACATTCTGACCTCAGTGAGCAGCACATGGGCCAGACCCAGACCCAGACCTGGAGCAGGCATCTTTGACACGTGTTTGCCTCCACCTCCTGGTCTCAGATCCATCCCCCTATTTTCCCAATTTTTCTTTTCCGGGAGCTTCCTAATCCTTCTGCCACCTCCTGTCCTGGCCACCATTTC
The DNA here is from genome assembly GCF_029378745.1 of Bos indicus. NCBI lineage: Eukaryota > Metazoa > Chordata > Mammalia > Artiodactyla > Bovidae > Bos > Bos indicus. The sequence continues at coordinate 38,651,336 of NC_091766.1, read as the reverse complement.
TCAGCTGGCTTAGTGCAATAGCCTTTCTGTCCGATGGCTCCCTGCAATCCCATCTCCAGAAAAACTGCCAGCCACCTTTCAAAAGGCAAATCTCACCATGGCACCCCTGTTGCTTTTAAATCCTGTCCCTGCTAGCCTTTAGACCAGCATCTGGTCACAGCTAGGGGCCCAGTGTGACTTGACTTACTGCCTGCATGGCCTCAGGTGAAGGTGCCCGCAGGGAGAGTGGGCACAGTGAGGAGAGACCCAGCCAAGCACCCACATTTGAGGGAGGACACAGGAAGAGGTACAGTAGGAACCCGGAGAAGAGCAGAAAAGCAGGTGCCCCAAAAGCCAGGATCATCCCCGTTTTGAAAGAGACACCCTGGTCAGCATGATCAAATACTGCTGAGATGTCAGGAAATGTGAGAACAGAGCAGACTGAGTGACCTGGGAGAGCTGAACCAGGGCAGTGCTAGGCAGAGGAAGGAGTGGGAGGTAGGAGCAGAGACAGTGCAGCTAACATGAATGGGGCAGGTGACAGACTTGGAATTTCATCACAAGGATGACAAGGGTCTCTCTAGGAGTTGCATAATTGCTGAATGGAGTGGAGAATGGTACCAAGAGCCAGTATGTGGATCAGAAAGTGTGCGAGCCTTGGGATCCGGCACAACCAGCTCTGTTTCTGCAGTTCTCTGTTGAGATTCATTTTCTCCTTAAATATACACCGTTTGCTTCACGTGAGTTTTCTGTGGGACCTAAAGTTTGACAACAAGCAAAGGAGGAACAACTAACATTCCAGTCCATGGGGTCACGAAGAGTCGGACACGACTGAGGACTAAGCACCGCACCACCCTGGGTCTTCACTGCGGCTCAGGCTTTTCTCTAGTTGCAGCAAGCGGGGGTTACTCGCTCATTGCTGTGGACTGGCTTCTCGCTGTAGTGGCTTCTCTTGCTGTGGAGCATGGGATTTGGGGCACACGGGCTTCAGTAGTTGCGGCTCCCAGGCTCAAGAGCACAGGCTCAGTAATTGTGGCACACTGGCTTAGTTGCTCCAAGGCATGTGGGATCTTCCCAGATCAGGGATTGAACCGTGTCTCCTGCATTGGCAGGAGGATTCTTTACCACTGAGCCACCGGGGAAGCCCTGAACTGGACTTTTTGAGGGGATCTCAATGACCACAACAGGGTTTCCCATCAGCACGGTTGGGGAACTTGTGCCTCTTCTTGTCCACATTTATTCATTCAACCAACATATAAGCCCCATGGAGGCAGCACAGAGCTGTACACTGGGAATATGGGCGTCAACATTCCCACCCAGCGTGTGGCCAGCCAGACTGCACACCCAGCATGAGTGTGCGTTGCACACGTGGAGGTCTCATTTCTGTATCTGTGGTCAAGGCAGCCACTCTAACCAGCAGGCTGTCACCTGTCACCTCCTTCTGGGAACAGAGTGTTCCCTCCCTCCCCAGCCCTCTTGACTGGCCTCTCATAGAGAGCTGGATTTTGATCTGAGCTGCCTGGCACAGAGCAGGCAGAGCCCGGAGATGTTGTTTCATCTGAGCCCCACTTTCCAGAGTGGGGCCAAGACTGCATTAGATCCTTTGTGTCCAGGGCAGGGGTGGCTGGCCTGAGGATGCCGTGTCCTTGTATAGGGGATTTGTGCCCCATATAATGATTAATCCTGATGGCCCAGTCACCAGTCACTCATTGACTGACAAGGCCAAAGTCTGTGGCCAAAAGAGCTGAGGCCGCTTTGGGCTTTTCTCAGAAATCACTTCTTCCCCTGCAGCTCTGTTCGTTATGTGCCCCAGCCCAATGCCCTTCCTGCTGGCCTCAGGAACAGGCCTGAATGGGAGGCTGTGAACTCACAGCTGGTGGTCCCAGCCTCTAGCTTCTGGGTTCCAGACCTGAAGCTCTGAGATTGGCTTCAGACTTAGGGTCCTGGCCTCCACGGTCTGGACATGGAACTTGTCTCCAGTTTCTGGGGACCCCACTCTGGTTCTGGCCTCCAAATGGACTCCGGGATCTGAGTTCTGGTCTCCGGCTCCAGTTTTAAGCATCAGATGTCAAGCTCTGGGCTCTGGTTCTTGGCACTGGACTTCAGGTTCTGAGTCCTCATTTCCAATTTCAGATCCAGATGCCAGGTTCAGCTTTCCACTCTTGGCTCCCTGTTCTGGGTCGGAGCTTCAGTTCCCAGATCCAGGCTTTGTGCTCCAGATCCCAAGTTCTAGTTCCACCTTCCAAGCTTCAGGTTTGGGGTCTAGGTTCTGTGTTCCTCAGCGCCTCGGCAACGAGGCAGGAAGATGGTGGCCTCCTCCTCGGCTTGTGGGGTTACCTTGACCCATCCACCTTGGTTGGCTGCTTCCTTCTGTCAGCTGGCACTTCAGGCCAGCCTGGAGGTCGGATGCTCAGTGGGGCTTCTCCTTGGCTTTCTGTCCCTCTACACACAAGCCAGTTCTCTGGAGACAGGAGCTGAGAAGGTCACAGAGCACTCCTCACTTAGTCCCTGCAGGAGTCACTGGACACGTACACATGTCCGTGTCCCTTCTTCTTGGACCCTCAGGACCATGGTGGACATGAACGGCACCCCCTGCAGTTGTGCAGGGGTAGGGGCCTGTGCCCAGATCTGGCTGCATTTGATTCAGTGTAACCAACCATGTGTGTTCTTCCCTATCCGGGTCTTCGTTTCCTTGTGGAAGCTGAACTCCAGCCTTTAATCCCCCAGAAGCCCGAGTCACCTGACCACCAGGCCAGGCCCCCTGCTGGGTGTACCCTGCACTGCCCTTGCGGGTGGGGCGGCTATCCCCGGAGCACTAGCCCGCGGCCACGTCAGCACTTGCAGCCCAGCTCCAGGTGAGCAGCCAGCGCCTCTACCCTGCCCCCACCCTGGCTCAGAACCAAGGTCCCTGTGTCCATCCCATACTCCCAGGCTGTTAAGGCGAGTAGGGGGACAAGAGGCAGATTCTCTCTTAGAGGCTCAGAGCCCATGGCCTAGGGCCCCTGCGTATCCCTGAGGAAGTCATATCTGCCCTCTCTGTGAAGGTTGTAGGATGGGGGTGGTGGCGGCTGCAGAGTGGTCCTGCATGTACTCTCCCCCTTCCTTCACCCTGGGCACTGGGTGAACAGGTCGACTGCCCCCAGAGCTGCCCTGCTGGTAGCATGCGGACAAGCAGCTCTGCTGCATTACCCACCCAGGAGTCTGTGCAGTGGTTTTGAAACGCGGTCCCAGGGGTTGACCAGTGGGTGCTCCTTGCCCCCATCTCTGTAGATGGGGCTTGGCCAGGCTGAGATGGACGATGAGGGCTCAGGGCTGCCTCTAGGGGTGTGATGGGGAGGAGAGCATGAGGGGACTGTGGCAGAGGGACATACCCAGCTGGTCAAAATCGGCTGAGGGGGCAGAAGACCCCTGGGCTGAAGACCCTAAAGGAAGAGTTTGGTACCACTTTTTAAGAAAGAGATGGCAGGCCAGCAGTGATAAAGAAGTGGTCTAGAGGAGTGCTTCGTGATAGTATAATTATTTTTAATTGTGTTCTTAAAAAACAAATTAAAAGCGAAAGTCTCCTTTGACTACTATTCCATCCTGGTCTTCTTCCCATCTCTTTGTGAGTTTGATATGCATCCTTCCAGGACATTCCTCTCCTTTCTGTACACTTGTAAGTGCCTAGTGTGTTTGTGGTTTATATGAAGGTATTATGCCATGTTCATTGCTCTGCTTTTTCTTTTTTTTTAACCAAACAATAACATGTCTTGGAGAACTTTCCGTAGCAGGACAGGCTGTACCCAATTCTTTATCTGCTGTGTGGTATTGGAATGCACGTGTTGTGTAACCCCAACCCCACCCCATCCACTTTTCCCAATTTTCAGGCAATATACCATCCTGCAGGGATGGGCTCCTTTGTGTCCATAAGTGAAGGATTCTCTAGGGGCGTTGCTAGAGTCACACACTGTGTGTTTTTAAGTTTTAACAGAAATTCTTGAAATGACCCCCAAAGTAGCCATATCCTCTCCTGAGAGGGCCCAGGCTCCCCAACAGGGGTCCTACAGTATCCAGGCCTTCCTTGGTGTCTGTCCCTGAATCAGACAGAGTGCTGGTGACACCCCAGCAACAATTCCCTGTGTGATCCTTGGACTAGTCACTTGGCCTCCTGCAGCCCTGATGTCATCCACACCAGTCTGTTTTGTTGTGAGGACAAAATGAGATAAAGGATGGAGCAGTTCTAACTTGGGGACCTTGGTAGATGTGAAGTCTTCCTCCTGCAGGGACTGACCTTTACGGAGGCTTTCCTGCCTGGTCCATGATCCCCTTTCTAATGGGATAATCTTGTTGGTCCCTAAGAGTAAGAGGCATCATCTCTGGGAGTGGGGATGGAAGTCTGTAGGAGAGTGGGCTTGGCTTGCAGGGTATTCCAACTTTGGGAAGATACCTGCCTCTCACCTGGTGTCCCCACCTCTCTATCCCAGGGCATGTGGAAGAATGCCGCAAGGGAGACGCTCCAGTCCCTGGGAAGTAGGAGCAAGGTTCTGCAGCTGATCAGGGACGGGACAAAGCTTGCCTCCCTGCCTCCATGTCTGGCCACAGACTGTGACCCTGGTGCTATGTGGTCCCCTGCCCAGCACCCCCACTGCCCTGCTGCCCTGAATTCCTCAATGGGGCTAGATCCGTGGGCTATGGCACTATCTGTCAGCCCACTAGGCCAAGCAGACACAGCAGTGACTAAGACGGACAAAGTTCCTGCTGACATATATCATTCTGTCAGCAAAGTAGAAATAAGTAAACAGGGTCATTACAGAGTGGGCTGAGTGCTGTGAGGGAAGAAAAATGGATAAAATGGTAGAGAACAAAGTTGGGAAGCACGTGGAACTTCTCTGGGGGTCCGGTGGTTAAGACTCTGTGCTCCCAATGCATGGGGCCCGGGTTCAACCCCTGACCAGGGAACTAGATCCCACATGCCACAACTAAGACCTGGTGCAGCCAAAAAGACACACACACACACACACACACACACACACACACACGAAGTTGGGAAGCACTTCATATAGACTATCATAGTCTGTTCGGGTGGCTCTAACAAAAAAAACCAGCAACTGGGGGGCATGTAAACCACAAAAATTTATTTCTCACAGTTCTAGAGGTTGGAAGTCCAAGATCAGGGTGCAAGTGTGGTGGCATTCTGGCAAGGACCTCTTCCAGGTCATAGACAGCCAATTTCTGTGTCCTCGTATGGTGGAAGGGGTCAGGAAGCTGTCTGGGGTCACTGTAAGGGTACTAGGCACTAATCTCACTCATGAGGACTCCATTCTCATGACCTAATCACCTCCCCAAACCCCATCTCCACATACCATCACCTTGGGGATTGGGATTTCAACACATGAATTCAGGGAGACATAAATGTTTAGACCATAGCACAATGTGGCCAGGAAGCCTCTTCTGAGGTGTGTAAGCTAAGACCTTCAGTGAAGAGGGACGTCTATAAGTCTATAAGTTGTAAGTCTTAGAAACTCACTCAGAGTCACGAGCACACACACGAACATCGGCTTGCCTAATGAGGAAGTCTAGGAGTAGATGGGTGAATTTAGGAGTTTGGATCCTTTTCATCAAGAATCGCCATCCATCAGACCTGCTTTCTTGTGCTGGTTTCATTTGCACGCATGTTCTCTCCCTGAATGCCTTTTCTGCAAATCCCTCAAAGGACAGTAGAAAATGACCAGGATTAGGATTCTGATTGGGGTCAGAGGATCATTCCTTAACCACACTCAGTAGCCAAGCCTGGCTCATGAGACGACCCCAACAGCCAAACAAAATGGGCTGAGGGGGCAGAGGGCTAAAGGCCCCAAGAGGAAGCCATGTACTCAACTTCTAGAGTTGTTGTTCAGTCACTCAGTCATATCCAACTCATGCACTGCAGCACGCCAGGCTTCCCTGTCCTTCACCATCTCCCAGAGTTTGCTCAAACTCATATCCATTGAGTCTTTATGCCATCCAACCATCTTGTCCTCTGTCCTCTTCTCCTCCTGCCCTCAATCTTTCCCAGCATCAGGGTCTTTTCCAGTGAGTCAGCCCTTCACATCAGGTGGCCAAAGTATTGGAGCTTCAGCTTCAGCATTAGTCCTCCCAATGAATATTCAGGGTTGATTTCCTTTAGGATTGACTGGTTTGATCTCCTTGCATCCAAGGGACTCTCAAGAGTCTTATCCAACAGTTCAAAAGCATGAATTCTTCAGCACTCAGACTTCTTTATGGTCCAACTTTCACATCCATATATGACTACTGGAAAGTGAAGAGGAACTGAAGAGCCTCTTGATGAAGGTGAAAGAGGAGAGTGAAAATACTGTTTTAAAACTCAACATTCAAAAAACTAAGATCATGGCATCCAACTTCTAGAGAAAGGCCAGCAAACCCCACTCATCTCTCCCAGGAATTTTCAAGGGTAAAAAGTCAGTTACAAGATAGGGGGCAGGTATGGGGACCCCCTGGCAGAGGGTGAAGAACTGGAGTGGGGAAGAGAGCTCAGCCTGTCAAAGGTAGTCACGAGCACGCCTCGCTCCTCCCGGTGCCTTTTCAAGGCTCCTGTGCCCCCCTGTTTCTCTATCACAGACACTGGGATTGAGTCTGGCTTCTGTGCCTGAAGGCTGGGGTTCTCCTTCCTGGGTTCTCCCTGATTCCAGATTATAGGAGGCTAAACAGACATGATGATTAAATGTGATACTTGGCCCTAGACTGAATCCTATATTAGAGGGGGGAAAATGTTATAAGAGACTTTATAAATTGGAATATAGATTGTAGATTAGATAAAAGTATCTGTCAATTTCATGTTGATAACTACTGTGGTAAGTAAGAGAATATCCTTATTCTTCAGAAATACACACTAGAGTTTTGGACATAACTTACCCTCAAAAGTGCTAAAAAAAAAAACCCAAGCACTCACACACACATGGATACACACTCAGAGCAAATGCTAGAACAAACAGGTATATGGATGATCCTTGTACTATTTTTATTTTTGTAACTTTTTACAAATTTGAAACTGCTTTAATAAAAAGTCAAATTAAAGTATGCCAGTGGAAAAAGAGACATGATTCCCTTTATTTGCAGATGATATTGAATATCTATAAAACCCTAAGAGGATCTAGTTAAAAACAAAAACAAATAAAAACAACCCCACCCAGAATTAATAAGAGAACTTGGCTGTATACAAGATAAATATATAACAATCAATCTAACAATCAATCTCAGATTATTCTCCATTATATATTATTATAAGATTTGAATATAGTTCCCTGTGTTATACAGTAAATCTTTGTTGCTTATCTATCTTAAGTAGCTTGTACCTGTTAATCCCATTCTCATAATTTATCTCATAATCTGAAAAAAAAACCAAAAAAAGGAATCACTCTTGGTTTGTGTTCTCTTCATGATAATTCAAGTTATATAGTCATGACTTCCATATGTTTGCTATACCTCCATTAAACTTAAAACAGAATCACCTTCCTGTACACCTGAAACAAATATAATATCAATCAACCATACTTCAATTAAAAAAGAGTGTGTTTCTCCCCAAAAGAATCACAGAATGTTAAAAGGGATCATTGCTTCTCCTCCTGGGCGGGCTCTGGGCTTCCCTGGCTGCCTGGAGACAGGGAAGACCAAACAGCCAAAACAGGTAGGGCCAGAACCTGCCCTTGCCACAACAGCCAGTGTCCTCCTTGAGGCCTTCAGGGAATCCAAAGGAGCCCACTGCCATGTCTACAGAGACATATTTAGTCTCCACTAGCAAAGGAGTTGAGTGACCAGACACTGTACTCAGATTCAGAGACCTAGGAACAGCACAAGGACGCCAGCAGAGGCACAGCTCCCCAGAGGGGTCTGCCCCCACTTCCCTTTCCTCTCTTCTCCCCTTCCTCCCTCCCCCACTTCCTCTGTCCCTCCCTCCCTCTCTCTGGCTGTCTCTGTCTCTTACACTTACACCCTATACTCCCGTGCAATCAGGAAGAGAGGCTCTGACAACAGGAAGTCAAGGGGTACATCCTGAGGCCCCCAAGAACTTCCTGGCACTGACCTTAGTGACAAAGGCAATGCAATTTTTGGGTGGGGGCGGCGCACAGTGTAGACTGGCACACAAGGAAGACACCTTATGGCAGAATAATAATAATAATTATAATAACAATACCATACATCCAGGACAAACCCAGCTGCCCCAAGCCAACTGCACAGTCCAAGTCTCTGGGTAGAGGGAGGGGCTGCCTGTCTGCACCCCCAGGCCTTACTCAGACCAACTACTGGAAGAAGGGCCGGCCCCTCTTCCTGCTCCCTGCTGAGGCCTGGCATGAGGTGGGGAGGCTGGCACTGCCAATGCCGCCCCTCTGCACTGGGCACATCTGCACTGGGGGCTAGGTCCACCTCCCCCTGGTGGCCTGGCAGCGAGGGATGGATGAGCAAACCCGTTAAGGGACCAAGTGGTGGCAGCTGTGGGGGGTCACTCCCCTGAGTCTCCTCTCTACTCCTCCCACCTCTTCCTGCGGGCCTGCCCGTGGCAGGAAGGGGCCAGGGACACTCATGGCACAGACAGGGCATGCAGAGCGGGCCCATGGCATGCTTGGCCCGCCAGGTGCCATGCAGCCAGCCTGGACTGTTGGGTAGCTGTCAGAGGGCAGAGTGGACAGTGGAGTCCGAGGCGCTCCCCTTGGGCTGGGCTGCTGATTCCACTTGTGGTGGAGGCTGCTGGGAGTTGGGTCCTTGGGCAGGCAGCTGCAGAAATTCTGGAAGCACTAGGTCCTCTTTGCGCAGAAGGCCCCTCTGGTCATGGGCTCCACAGCTCTGCACTCGGTTCAGCAGCTCCACCAGGCCTGGGGGTGGTGGCAGAGTCGAGGGGCCCATGGGTGCAGACCTACTTATGCTGGTCCATCACAGACCCACTGTCCTTCCTATGGCCACAGCCTCCCTAAACCCAGCACTAATGCTCCCTTCCTGCCCCCATCCTGGCCCTTCTGGTCCCTCAATCCCAGGGGACCCTGTTCCAACCCAGTGACATCCAGGCCCCTGCCTCAGCTCAAGGCTCTCTGAGGCCACCCTCCCTCAATGGTCCTCAACCATTCTGGTCCCTAGCCGCCACCATTCCCAACATACCTTCAATGTCACAGGTCTGCCGCTTTCCAGTGATACTACTGGGCACTTGGGCCAGCGAGTTCAGGGACGGTGGAGGGAGGTTGGTGGCCTTGTCCTGGATTCTAGGCGGTCCACCCTGTGAGAACGTGGGGTTGGAGCCATAACTAGGAGGGGAGACTGATGGGCAAAAGAGGGCACCCAGCCCCTGGCTCACCTGACTGTGGCAGGGAGGTATGTCATCAGCCTGAGGAATCGTCACACCTGCAGCAGAGGGCACCACAATTCCTGTTTGCCTCTTGCCTGGACCCCCTTCCTATTGGGGCAGAGGTATTCTGGGGGACCAAGCCATGGGGCCAACATCCCTTACCTGGGAGAGTGTCCAAAACCAATCTCTGGGAGGCCACCGAACTCACTAGTTTCTCCAGATCCAGCGGCTGCTTCTCGCCTGGCTGAAGCCACAGGTCAGTAGCCCGCGAGACAGGCAGCCCTCCCCGCTGTGCCCCGGTCCCTCGGCCCCGCGGCTTACCAGGCGTAACACCACCTGCTGCGGGCTCAGGCCGTGCTTTGTGAGGATGGGCTGCAGCGCCTCCTGCAGCCGCTTGGTGGGCTTGGCCGAGATCCGCACCAGGCGCTCCAGCGCCAACACCTCGAGCCTGCGCGGGACCCTAGCGCTGCGGAAGGATGGAGAGGCCGCCGCGCCTCTCCCTCAACCCACCAGGGACTGGCCCGAGAAGGGGTGGAGCCTGAACTGGGCGGTGGGACCGATGGGAGGTGGGGCCTTAGCCTAGGGGGCGGTGTTAGTACAGGGGCCGAACTTGGAAGGACAACAGCAGCCCGAACTGGGACCCCAGTGAGTGCTGGGACCCTCGGCTGAGGTGTGATTACTCGAGGGTGATTCACCACTTACTCGAGGGTGATTCTGTTCTCCAGCCGCACTTCCTGGTCTGCCAGCACGGTGCAGTCCTGATCCAGGACTAGGGCCTTCTGCAGACGCAGAAGGGCAGAGTTTCAGAATTCCTTCTCCTTCCTCCTCCCCCCATCCCAGGTCATTCTCACGTCCTTCCATGACCTAGACTATGGAGGCTCCCTAAGGGTCAGAGGGAAGGGCTGATGGTCGGGTGAGCCATAGAGATTCGGACAGAGTAAGAGACCAGGCTGGATCAGAGCCTAGAGTGGCCCAGACTAGGGAGAAGGGTGGCAAGAATGCTGGAAAGACTTGGAAAAGGCGCAGAGTTATGGGAAACATGGAGGTGAGGTAAGCAGGAAATAGTAATGGGGCTACTTGGTTAAAAGGGCCAGCTTAAGGGCTGGAAGAAACTACCTCTTCCTGAGCCAAGTGGGGATCTGCCCCCTGGACAGCTGCCCTTTGTCCCTCAGGCATGTGAAACTTAACCCGGCCAGCTGGACGAATTTCCTCCCTCACCACCCACCTTTGGTCAGCCACCCAGGCCTTGTCCTTATTTTTTTACACTTGTCCACTTCTCTCTATTCCCACCTACTAAGGACACTTCTTGTTTCCTCACTGCAAAAAAAACAGCTCTTCCCTCCAAGACACCTGTGAGGCCAGAAGGATGTGAAGTATCTTACACAGTGCCTGACATAGTCGGTACATAAAAGCAGTGATAGTGATCACCCGGCGACCTGCACCAGCCGAGGGCTGGGAGGCAGCCTGTCCCAGGGAACAGGCCTGTGCTGTCTGCAGGGACAGGTGGAGTGTGGGTGTGAAGTTATATTTAGCAGACATGAGAACCCATCTGGGTTGTGGAGGCTGCCTGGGAGGCCAAGAGAATGGGCAGAGTTTCTCCCACTGTGGCCCTCACACTCCTGTGCTCCAGGCCTCTGAATGTGCCCAGCACTTCTTAGATCCCCCTGTGCCCGAATGTCCTCCCCCCACAGCTCTGCCAGGCAAACTCATCCTCATCAACCACCACCTGTTCCCTGAAGCCTCCTGGGACCACCCAGAAATGCCTATCTTGCCCCAGAAACTCTCTGGAGAGTCAACTCCTCCTCCGTGATCATATTCTGCTTGGCTCACCTCCCGCCTTTGGACCTGGAGGACCCTGGGTCCCTCTGCTCACTCACCTGGCAGGGCCTTAGGAATGTCTACTGGGTGAATGATATTCTGACAGTTCTCCCTGGGATATAGCATCCTTCCTTTAGCTTCCACCTTATTGGATGGTTTAGTTTAAGTTCAAAGCTATGCTAGTTTGTACCTAAAGGAAAATTTTTCATAGGCTGGATGAAGTTGGGCTTTCCTGGAGGGAGTGAAGGGTCTCCAAATGGCCATTTCAGGAATGGGCAGTCTGAAGTCTGGGGGTGACAGGGAAAAACCCAGCTCCAGCAGTGGAGTCTCTTCATATCGTATTCATATCACAGTCTCTGGATATGAATGAAGATGGAAACCAAGATGGGAATGGGATGGGGACAGGATTTTTGTGGGGTAAGAATAGATATCTGAATTTGAGTGAGGAATTGGTGCTGGATTGATTTGAAGTTGGGCGTGGGGCTGAAGGTTGTAGTGAGGGCTGGAGTCAGGAAGTGGGTAGGAATGGGGGATGGGTTAAAGTTAGAGATGGAATTGGTGTTGGGGTCACAGCTGAGCAGAGACAGGAATGGGGGGGGCCATGGTTCAGGATCAGGAAGGGATTTAGAGTTGGAGACCAGGCCGGGTTCACACCTGCTCATTGCCCACCAGGTAGACCTTGATGTCAGGTAGAGAGAGGCCTCGTTTTTCACAGATGCCTGCCAGCATGTCACGGATGGTGAGGCCGGGTCGGGCCAGGGCCAAGGAGGCTGTGCCATCAGGCAGGTATACGCAGCAGTACTTCCCTGGTCGGCTTTCATTCTCACCTTCTGAGCTCCCAAGGCTCTTCCGGTGGCTCTGATCCAGAGCAGATGTCAAGGGAAGTGATGTGTACACATGCAAGGACACAAAGACAGGTACACAGGTAAGCTCACTGGGGCACACACAGGCACACACATGCCCAAGGGCACACTTGCAGGCAGGCAGGATACATCCTCCTATGGGAATACATGTATACTCACCCAAGCCTATGGGCACCCGAGGGGCTGGTCTACCCACCGACTGCTACACACATGCTCTATACACCTGGTCACCCACACATGCACACACAGGCTGAAGAGTTCACCCATAATATGCATGGGGCCCAAAGCAGTGAGGACAGGAAGAAAGTAAGGAGGCTGAGTTGTTGGCCCTATGGATCAAGTAGGGGATGAAGTGGGGCTAGTGACAGAGAATGATCACGGTGGCCACTCAAAGGGGTAAGAGTCAGTGAACTGGGCCCACACCTCATCTCCCCTAGCAGTTGGCTTACCTCAGATTTGCTGCTGGCAAAGGCAAGGTAGCCCAGGTCCAGACTGGCGGAGGAGTTGAGCGATCCCTGGGACTCACGGCGCAAGGCTGTGTTGGCCGCCCCGCCGGCTAGTTCTAGAGGAGAGGAAGACTGAGCAGGACAGGGTCCCTCTCCTCACCCCTCTGCTGAGGCCTCTCCGCACCCGAGCGGACTCTGCTGGAGCCCTTTTTCAGGGGTCTAACTGTGTTTGGGTTCCGGGAGGCTTCGCTACTGATGCGGGCTTCCCAAATTTCTGGGCTCTAGCGTGGGAACCGAACCACCAGGGGAACGTGGCGGGGTGGGGGTGGGGGTCCACAGGGCCCTGCATTTCGATTTTCACTGACTTAGACTGCAGGACCAGTAGGAGGAAGGGGGTGTTCTCCAGACTTGCCCAGTTTCCTGCCCTCTCTATCTCTGCGGCCCGCTTCTGCCCTCACCCCTGCGGAAGGACTTGCGGAGCGGGCGGCCCTCAGCAGGTGGCAGCTGCCCCAGCTCCTCAACGCCCAGCGGCAGCGACTTCCCGGGCTTCAGCTTCGGCTTCTGCAAGACACACGGAAGGCAATGGCACTGGGCGGGGTGCCAGCCCTCAGGCCGACCGTGAGCGACCCCCGCAGATCTGCACCGGGACACTGCCCCCCACAACAGCGCGTGCGCACCTTTCTCGTGGTGTCGGGGCTGCCGGGGCGCCAGGAGCCAGGTTCCCGCAGGGGGCGACCCTCGGCCTCCGCCAGGAGGCACTCGCGGTACAGAGGGGATTTGACAAAGCGCGCATAGCTGTCGAACTTCATCAAGTTGAAGATCTGCGGAGGCGGCGCCGGGCGGTGAGCTGCAGAGAGCGCTCAGCTAGCCGCCGAGAGCGCTCAGCGAGCCGCCAAGGTTCCAGACCCGGCCCTGGGGCTTGGGTGCATCCCCAACTTTGGAGGCGAGCCCCGAGCCCCTCCTTGCCCCACGCGCCGCCCCCCAGCCCCTCCTTCACAGTAGACTCTCGTCTTCTCTCTGACCCGCGCCCTGCCCCTACCTTTAACCGAGTCCCAGCATCCAGATTTGCTCTCTTCCCCACCCCACCCCCACCATCTCTGCCGCTCAGGCTCCGCCCCTGGATCTGGCCCCGCCTCTGCTCCGCCCAGCTCCCTTCAGAGGCGACGCCCTTTATCCCAGGCCCCGCCCCCTGGGACAGCTCACCTGAAGCTGCTGGGCCCGGAACATGTCCGGTCGCGGTTCTGCCAGCACTTCCTCGCCGAGCCAGGCCTGCCTGTCGATGTTCACGGGGCTCAGCGCCTGGCTGGACAGGAACTCCTGGTAGATGTTACGGGCCTCCTGAGCTAACTGGGGCAGGGACGGACAGGAGGTCAGGGGCATGGCTCAGGGCTTGGTCCCATCTCTCGCAGCCTCAGCTCCCCCTTCACCCCACCTGCTGGGTGTCGCTGGCCGGGATCTGCTGGAAGCGCTCGCAGGCCTTCCAGAAAGTCACATTCTCAGCACTGAACTCCTTCTTCAGGAACTCCTGGGGATGGGGAGAAGGAGGAGGCAGGTGGAGACCCAGAGACCTAGTCAGGGGATGTGGTCAAAGAGATTGGGATAGAAAGAGGGCCCAGAGGCTAAACCAAACAGACAGATGGGATCAGATCCAGAGGCACATAGAGGGAAAAAAGAGGCAGAGAGAAGGAAACTTCCCAGTTCGGAGAAGAGCAATGAGTGCCAAAGAAATGCTGGATGAAGAAGCCGACAGAGGAGTCCAAATCTGGCCAGCCTGAAACCCCAGCCATGCCCTCTCCCATGCCCCCCCGCCCTTCCCCCCATGGTGGCCACTGCCATCCACCCTCCCTATCCCACCCCAGGGCTTACAGTGAAGTAAGCCAGGCCCAGTGGGTCCTGTAGCAGCCGTTCGAAGGACAGGCCCCAGCTGGCCACAGGCTGCTCCTCCGTGGGGAAGGGGCTGCTGGGGCCACTGGGGAGGCTGTGGATGCTGAGGGAGCTGCCTCGGCCCTCGCCCTGGCCCTGGGGCCCAGTCGTGCTGCTCAGCTCTGCAGGGGGATGGACAAGTGCAGGTGAGCCTTTGCGGCCTTCCCCAGCCCCTGGCCCAATCCCATCTCAGGTACTTTCCCTGGAAAGAAAGCAAATGGCAGGGGTATCCCCACCCTTTCTCCACATACACCCCCCTCAACCCCCACCCCCAAATCCAGCCAGGCTTTCTCTATACACTTTGACACTTACCTCCATCAGAGACAGCCAGAACCTACAAGAAACCCAAGGCAGAAAGTCAGAGTAGAGCCCCGGGGGGATTCTCAAGGGACAGTTTGAGGCCCAGCCCCTGGGACCAGAGCTGTGTTCTCATCTGCCTGGAGGGCCACGCTGGGCATCCTCAGCCGGGTCACTGCTTGCTCATGGTTTTGTTCAGGCTGCCCTGGGCTCCCCTTCCATCATGTGCCAACCACCTTGTGTGCTAGGACTTATGCCAGGTACCCTCCAGTCACTCCTGGTAGACTCCCTAGCTCCCATTGGGTGAGCCCGGATGTTGAGCATGGTGGGTAGGAGCATAAAGTTTGAATCTTGTTTCTGTTACTAGCTGTGTGACTTTGGGCAAGTTACTTGTTTGTCTCCATCTGTAAGTGAAGGGGGAGTGATAATAATAGTGACTTACTTCCTGTGCCTGCTGTGAGGGTCAAATCAACTTAATATATTTCCAGCATCTACAACAGGGGCCAGCATGTGGCAAGTGATATATCTATGTTGGCTGTTTTCTTTGAGAAAGGAGAGATTACCTGTGTAATTGATGATCTCCTTATTGTAACTGTTTCTTCTTGGAAACACCCTACCTTGGGCAGGGCATGGGGTTCTATTTTATAGTAGAAAGCAGTGGTTCTCAAATTTTCGTGTGCATTAGAATGATGCAGGGGCACCTCTGGAGCTTCAGGTTCTCCCAGGCAGTGTTGGTGTGGCTGGTTACGAACCTCACCGGGAGTAGCTACAGAGGTCAATCCCGCCCTCTGTGCCCCCTCCCTCACTCCCCACCTTGGGTGCACAATTCTGACTTCTCTGGGAATCCCAACCATTAGTGAAACAGAAAAACCCTCCTTTCAAAATGACTCTTGCAGTGGTTTCCCTTGGTCTTCCTACCTTCCTAGCAGCTCCTCCAGCTTCCTCATTATCTATACATGCAAGGCGGCCTTTACCCTTCTCTGACTCTGTTCTGGGCCCTTTCTCCCTCCCACATCTCCCCAGCTTCAAACACGTATAGCCAACTTCCTGCTGTGACATCTCCACCCAAATGCCCCATAAGCCCTTCCAGCTCAGCCAGTCCCAAATGGAAGCCACTTCCTGCAGCCACCAGCACATGGCTGGGAACCAGCTTCTCTGCGTCTGGTTTTCTTCTCATCACCGGGGTTTGAATGATCCCCGGTTCCTTCCTGCCTTGACCCTGCTGCATTTTCACCAGGTCCTGTCCCAGGAGCTTCCACCACCTGTCCCTTCACTCCATCCCTACTGGAAACACGTGTGCAGATGTCTCCTCCCCAGGAAGCCTCCCCCTGCCCTCCTGGCTGGAATATTCCTCTCTGTCCCCCACTTCTACCTGGGAGCACCAGGGTCACACATCTGTGGGCCAAAGCTGGCCTGCAAACAGGTAGGATGTTATTAATATCAGAATGTTTTTTTTTTACCTTAAAAGGGGTTACCCACATTTAAGAGTCAGGCATTTTACATGACACCCGGTTTCTGCCCCATCTACCCTGAGCTTCTTCCCAACACGGCAACCCTGGCTGTTCCTGAGCAACAACTGGTTCCTCTAGAAGGAGTTCACACTCTCCTCAGAGGACTCTGGGGCCAGTTTGATGCATTTCTGTTACTTACGGAAGAAGGTCCCAGGCAACCTGAGTTCAAATTTGTGCTCTGTGACCTTGGGCAGGATACTTCATCCCTCTGTGCCTGGCATTCTCTGTACATGCTAAGTTGCTTCAGTCGTGTCCAACTCTGTGCGGCCCCATGGACTATAGCCCGCCAGGCTCCTCTGTCCATGGGAGTCTCCAGGCAAGAATGCTGGAGTGGGTTGTCATGCCCTCCTCCAGGGGATCTTCCCAACCCGGGGATTGAACCCTCATGTCTTGTATCTCCTGTGGGGCAGGCGGGCTCTTTACCACTAGTGCCACCAGACGGGGCAAATAATGGTCCTGACTTCAAAGGCTTGCTGTAATTAAAGAAATTAAATATACTTAGAGAGAACTCAGAGCACCACCTGGCACGTGGTAAATATTCAAGGAACATAACTATTATTGTTGTTGCACTAGTGTTGGTGTCTGACCCTGCTTCAGCTTTCAGCTTTGTCAAGCCCTGCTGTAGAGGGAAATGCACAGGTACTGGGTCCGCTGGACCCGGATTCAAATCCTAGCCCTGTCCTTTTCTAGTTTTACCACCTTGGCCCCTCCCTGAGCCTGTCTCCAAGCTGGAGTGTGGGGATAAGACGTTGATGAGGAGGAAGGAAAGCTTGTGCACAGGGAAGCTGGGCGTGGAACCAAGCCATGTGCCCTCGCCTGGGTGCCCCAGCCCTCGCCCAGCCGCCCCAGCCCTCACCCAGCTGCCTCTGGGCTCTCCCATCTGACAGCTTCATCAGAATTCTCCCCTGGGGCTGCGGGACAAACTCCTGAGGGGTGTGAAGGGGACAAGCTGAAGCTCAAGATTCCTTCCAGCTGTTCTTTCCCTTTCCTGGCAGCTGCCCTCATGGGCGGGGCTTCCCAGGTGGCACTAGTGGTAAAGAAATCGCCTACTAGTGCAGGAGACCTAAGAGACACGGGTTCGATCCCTGGGTGGGGAAGATCCCCTGGAGGAGGGCATGGCAACCCACTCCAGTATTCTTGCCTGGAGAATCCCATAGAGGAGCCTGGCACGCTACAGTCCATAGAATAGCAAAGAGTCAGACCCAACTGAAATGACTTAGCACAGACTCTCGCCCTCGTGGACATCTGCCTGCCCTGAGTTCTTCCTCCCCAGGCTGCTCTGTGTCTGTTTCCAGCCTTGGTCACCAGGTCAGGTCTCCAGGAACCAGCCTGACTTTCCCCTCCTCATCCACAGTGGCCATCTGGCCCTTCCTCCTCCCACACCCAACACCCACCACCGTCTCTCTGGCCCGCCCTCCAACCTGGACTCAGCCTCTCCCTGGCTCAGCGCTCTTCACTGCACTCTCCCCTGGTTGGAGGGGTGGGGCAGCGGAGTAGCAGGATGCTCATGGGCAAGCCAGGACCCCAGAGAAGGCAGAGGGACCTGGGCTGGCTTACATTTGTGTTTTGTTTTGTTCTTTACATCTTGTTGGATGGATTGTGTCTTTAGATGGGGCTGGCTCCCTGGTCCTCTTCTGGTCCCACTCCATCTGGGAGGCAGAGCAGTTGCTGGGTTACAGCTGAAGCTCTGCTGGGACCTGACTAATGAACCTCTTCAGCCTCCCCCATGGCCTCCCCCTCACCTCCACCCTCTGCTTTATCAGACTTTTATTTTCCCCACACCCCTTCACACTCCTGCTTCCTGCTTTGCTGTTTCCTCTGCCTGGTATCTGCTCCTGCTCCCGCCTTCAGTCTCTGCCTGATGACATCAGTTATCCCTAAACACCAGCTGCCCTGATCCCCTGTCCAGAGCACGCTGCCTGTTTATGTCTGGACCTCTCCCCTTCCATCCTGTAGCTCCTGGAAGGCAGGCCTGTACTACATGAGAGAATTGGCCTGAACTCCCTCCATAAGAAGCACTAGCCCAAGTGCTCCCGAGCAGCCATGGGGGCCCACACAGCCCTCCTCTGCCCTTGCAGGAGGCACTGGCACCCCTCCATCAGGGATGCTGTGGCTCCGGACCCCCAATCTCTGTGGCCTACAGTTCTTCCTGGCCCTCTCTTGCCCCACTAGATGTTAACCCATAGAGCTGGGGCTGAGACAGGAGGTGGCAGGGAGTGGGGATGGAGTCCAATTCTAGATCCACCATTCCAGAACAAGTCACTTCCCTTCTCTGGGCCTCAGTTGCCCCCTTGGTAGTCTGGCCTCAGCACTCGCATCCTCCAGGGTTGCCAGGAAGGGATGTGGTGGGTGTGCAGCCAGGAGAGTGGCTGCTGCTGCTACTCAGGGCTCTGACCTGTCCAGGCTCCTGGGCCTGGGGAAGTTGTGCTGCGCCAGGCTGGCCTTGCCCCACCCTGGCCTGCCTGAGGAGAAGTGGTGAGTGAATGGGAGAAAAGGGGAAGAAGGGATGAGGAAGGGTGTGGTGGTAGTGGCGCCCCTGGCCCATGGTGTGGCCCCAGTTTGCCATAGTTCTTTCCTTGGAAATGGGCACTGGGGGAGTCGCTGGTGTCTGAAAATACCCAGGTAAGAGTGGCCCAGGGTTTCCTGTGCTCTCTCCGACAGCAATGGCACACAGCCACGTTCTCCCTCCATCCTCACCTGGGGTGGTAGGTATTATGGCTTCTGTTTTACAAATGAAACCCAAAGAAACTACACAGCTAGGGAGCACCCGAGTTGAAATTAGGGCCCCAGTGGGCCTGCCTCAGGAGCTTGAGGTCTCTCCTCCACAGAGTTTCCTCCCTGCATGCACAGGAGACATACCAGAGAGACGCGAGGCCCAGGGCCTCTCAGCCTCTGGGGCATAGCTGGGCAAGGTTGATTGGGGTACAGAGCTCAGGGGCTCCTGGATGAACTCTGCCCTCTGGAGGGGGTCAGACTTCAAAAGGAAGGCTGATTTACTGAGCAACTTCTGAACCAGGCCCTCTATACCATCATCTCATTTCATCCTGGCTTGGGGTGACTAGGCCCCAAGATCCTATCTGGGAAGACCCACGGCTGCCCGGCTCTGCAGCCTGAGTCAGCCCTTGGAGCTGACCCCTAGCCCTGAGCTGGATTCCAAGGTGAAGTGGGTTCTGCCTTGCAGGTCTTCCCCAGCAGGAAGACTGGGTGCCCTGAGAGTGACAAGACTCAGTAACTCCAGGCTTTAGGCTCGCCAGCCCTCAGGCCTTGTTCCTGTTTCCCCGAGTCTAGGCGTTTCCCCAAGCTACTCCCTGCTCTGGCTGCACATCCTTTCAGGACACCTTCCGCACCAACAATGCATGAAGCGACTGGAAAAGTTGGTTCTCCTTCCCAGGTCTACCTCAAGCTTTCTGTCTTCCGGACCCACGCTCTTAGCCAAGCCTGCATTTTATCCCAGCATTTGTGCTTGTGCCTTCTGTGCTTTGCCAGACCAGGAGCTGTTTGAAGGCAGGGGCTAGGGCAATGGGCCTGGGTCCTGATGCCTGGGACAGGGCCAGCACTGAGCAGGCCCTAAGGAGGGGTTGTTGAATGAATGTGTGAGTGAACAAATGAAGCAGCAGCTGGGACCGTGTGAAGGCCTCTCTGGGAGGGGGCTGGGAGCCATCTCTAAGTGACAGGTTGCATTGCAACCGCCTGACAAGCTGAGTGGCAGAAAGACGAGGCTGACAATTGAAGCTGCCTCAGCAGGGAATGACAGGTGGGGGTGGCGGCAAGGGGAGATAGGGGCGGACCGAGCCAGGCAATTCCGGGAGGCGGAGGAGTCCTGGCATCGAGTCAGATCGGCCAGGTTCACAGGCAGGTCCCTCTACCTGCCAGCTGCTTTTAGCACGTCATGTCCTCCTCTGAACCTCCCTCAGGAAGTAACTCATGGAAGGAGGCTGACAGCTGGACCACATCTGTGGATATCTGAATCTGATGCCTGCCTGTCCCTCTCCATTTCAGCTGAGCATGGCTGCAGAAGCCTGCCTAAGGGCCAGTGAGTGGCTGATCTGTGACCCTTGGGGTGCCAAGAGGTAGCACAGAGTCAGGATGGAGTTGGGGAAGGGCAAAGATAAACCTGAGTGTGAAAGTTTCTGAGAGGACCTGGGGTGTCCATGGACTTAAAGAAGCTATGGGTTGACATGCGATGGGCAGAAGCTGGGTGTCTCAGCCCCCTGGCTGCCCTGTAATTCTGGGCACTGCTCAGAAGCATCAAATCAGCTACCTCTGGGGTGGGTATGGGAGTGGGCATGTTCCTCCTTGGCATGGATGGCCTGGGAGGCGTGAGCCAAGCCCCATGCCTCCAGGGAGTGCGAGGCCACTGCGTGCTCAAACTTTCAAAGTTAGGTTGATGGTAGATAGTGAGGTGGGGGACTGGACCTGGAGGGGTTTGCCTCTCTCCTGCCCAACAAAGAGATGCTGGAGGAAGAGGTGTGGAGACAGGTCTTAGGAATTAATAGGAGGAGTAGGGGTGGGAGGTTGCTCAGCTTCTTGGTGAGGCAGGAGATCCTTGAAGAGGCGCTGAGAATGAGGAGGGGCATTGGGCTGACATTTAATGGAGACTCCCCAGTGGGTCAAGGACCTCAGATTCATTATTCCACTTGATCATCTCAAGTGGAGGAAGGTCTGTCTCTGAGGGTCTGTCCCTAGTCAAGGACAACAGAGCTGAGATGAGATGAGAACCCAGGTCTCTGTAGACAGTTCTAGGCTGGGTCTGGGTCAGAGACTAGGACACTGTCTGGACTTTCTGGAGTTTTTAGGAAGAGCTGGGTCTCTGCCAAGTGGGCTGGTGTCCAGGGGAAGAGACGAGAAGCCCAGCACAGCCCGTCCCATCTGCTGAATGAATAAAGAAGCTGCCTCTCCAAGGGCATCTCTACCTGGACGCCAAGCCACCAGAGGATTTAAGAGGTGGGGCGGTGGCAATAGCCAGGGCCATCCCAGGGCTCAGCTCCCCCCACCCTTCCTAGAAGCCCAGGAATAGAACAGACAGGAGCTGCAGACCCCTAGCCTGATCCTGCTGACCCACGCCAGGCTGTTGAAGGACTGCTAGCTGTGGCAGGAAGCCTCTGGAGCAGGTCTCCGTGGAGGGTGGTGACCCCATAGGAGCTGCCCCTCATCATGGCATCAGGATACCAGGTGAGGGAGGGGACTGAGGCTAAGTGAGGCATGGGGGTTCAGGGCCTCATGGGGGTATACAGGGGGCAAAGGGCATGCCAAGTCTTCCTGTGCCTGTAGGAAGCCGGCAGCCCCAGATGGTGCCTAAGTAGCAGGTGAGAGAGCAGTGGGGACTGGGCCAGAAGCCTATGGCTACTCTCCTGTGGTCTCATCCCCAAGGTGGCCCCAGGTCCCCATCAGAGCCATCTGGAAGGTCCTGGGATGAGGGCACTAGGTTCCACCACCTGCTGCTGTCTGTCCACAACTTCTCTAGCCCAGCCCTGCCGGGTGTGCCTGTTGGGCTCCACCCTGGGTGTGCCTACCCCCCCCCTTGGGCCTGGCCCAGAGCCCACACTCACCATGCGTCCGTTGGGGACACCCAGGTGCTTGGGCTTCCCTGGCATGCCGCTGCTCTTCACGGGTCCCCGCCGCGTGGGGCGCCCACCATGGGGACTGCGGGCAGCTCCGGCCAGAGCTTGCACGATGACGGGCAGATGACAGAGAGAACCCAGGTCTGCTCCTGCAGGCCCTCACATCCTGAAACACCAGCTCACTACCTCTTTTCTCTGCCACAGGAAGTGTCTCTATAGAAACCGAACCACAGAAAGAAGCAAGGTCTAAGAGAGCGAATGTTTCTTCCTACACACACACACACACACACACACACACACACACATGCAGGCGCGCGCACACATTCACGCGCACACACACATGCCGCCAACGCACCCTTGGCAATGCCCCACGCAGGCACCAGCATACAGCAGAGGCCTCTGTGTGCCCAGAGAGGAGCTCAGCCCAGTCTGGCCCATCTGGGGAGTTCCAAGAGCACGTCTGGGCACGCAGAAGTACATGTTCACACACTTGGGTACCCTTGTACAAGCTGCAGGGGCTCCCGTGTACACCAGGACATATGTACTGTGATCTGAGTGTCCATGTGCGTTCTTCACTTAGCACACACCTATCCCACCTGCTATGTCCTGGACGTGTGCACATTCAGCGCCTTTCCCCCTGGCAGTTGTATATGTACAGTTGCCACCTCTGTCCTGAGACATCTCCAGGCTGTCCTTCCCGGGCCTGTTCCTGTGTGTGCAGAGAAACGGCTGCATTGCAGGCATGGTCACGCACACACAGACCCTTCAGGTGTGTGGCGCAGAAACTCACAGGTTCTCCTTCATCAGGAATATCTGGGCGTTCGGTCATGTGAATGCACAGTCCCTTGTGCACAGTCACACATGTGCACAGGCACCTGTGAATTCAGGCACCCCAGTGACAGACACATACAATCAGGTATGCACACACTCACCCGCCTGGGCAGGGAACAGGTCAGGTTCCCAAAGATGCCTGTGCATTCAAGTCACGTGAGAGTCCCACCTTCACGTAGTATTGTCGACTGAAGAAGGGCACCCTGCCTCCACAGCCTGGCCCAGTCCCAGATGAACTCAGGCCCTTCAGAGTCTTCAGTTGGCCTCTTTTTTATATGTGCATGTATCCAGCATGGGACTTGTATTTTACCTCAGTGTGGGCTTACTTAAGACTTCCCTGGTGGCTCATCAGTAAAGAATCTGCCTGCAATGCAGGACACCGCCTGCAATACAGGAGATGCAGCTACAATCCCTGGGTCAGAAAGGCCCCCTGGGGAAGGAAATGGTAACCCACTCCAGTATACTTTCCTAGGAAATCCCATGGACAGAGGAGTCTGGTAGGTTGCAGTCCATGGGGTTGCAAGAGTTGGACATAACTTAGTGACAAAACCACCACCATGGGTTTACCTGGGGCTTCTGTGGTGGCTCATTGGTAAAGAATCTGCCTGCAATGCAGGAGATGCAGGTTCTAGCCTTGGCTTGGGAAGATCCCCTGGAGGAGGGCATGGCAACTCACTCCAGTATTTTTGCCTGGAGAATCCCATTGACAGAGGAGCCTGGCGGGCTACAGTCCATGGAGTTGTAAAGAGTCAGACACGACTGAGCAACTGAGCACGTACACACACATGGGCTTATTTAGAGCTCTCAAGTCACTTGCCACTCCAGTTTGGTCCCCTCTTTCTACAAGGATAAGGTGACACCCCATCTTTCATATTATACCCTCTACTCCATTGCACCCTTCTAGGGCCATGGCCTGAAAACTTCAAAGGCAGAAACCAAGTGACTCTTCACGACAAATTTATGTCCTCTTCTTTGGCACACAGCTACACTTGAGTTTCCCAGGCTCCCTCACAGTCAGGTGTGGCCATGCGCTAACTAGTTCCCATCAACTGAGTGTGAATGGAGTGGAGTGTGCCAAGGCTTTTAAGTCCTATGTGTCTTCCACATTCTTTCCTTTCTCTTTAGCTGACTGTACACAGAAGATGATGAAGCCCTAGGGGCTTGTGGAACCACAGGAAGGCAGGGGCCTTGGTCTACACATTGGTGTAAGAAAGCAAGCCACCAGTCAACCAGGAACACCAGCTTTGGACTGTTCAGAGAGAGAGAGAGACCAACTTCCTCGAGCTGTTATACACATGGGGTGTATTTGCTATAGTAGCTAGCATTATCCTAGTTAATACACCTCTTTGCCCAGTTCTAACTCACTTCTTTCTAGACGGCTTGCTCTAGAAAGGCCACCAGATTGTTGTTGCTCAGTCACTAAGTTGTGTCCAACTCTTTGCAACCCCATTGGACTGTAGCACGCCAGGCTTCCCTGTCCTTCACTATCTCCTGGAGTTTGTTCAATGCTCAATCTCATGTCTATTGAGTCGATGATGCTATCCAACCATCTCATCCTCTGTTGCCCCCATCTCCTCCTGCCTTCAGTAAGTCATACTTGGTGTGTGTGTTGGAAGTTGCATTTGGAGCATTGTCAACGGTAATCTTAAGGTCTGTGACAGTGTCAATATATCTGTGACAGGGGGTGGTAAGGTGTGTGATGTAAGTGGCAGCCACCTGCCTGTCTGCTGTGCAATGGATCTGGGCCTAGCTTCATAAGGCTTTAAAATTTACAAAGTCCACCAAAGAAAAATACCAATACAGTATACTAACGCATATATATGGAATTTAGAAAGATGGTAACAATAACCCTGTATACGAGACAGCAAAAGAGACACTGGCATATAGAACAGTCTTTTGGACTCTGTGGGAGAGGGAGAGGGTGGGATGATTTGGGAGAATGGCATTGAAACATGTAAAATATCATATATGAAATGAGTCACCAGTCCAGGTTTGATGCACGATACTGGATGCTTGGGGCTGGTGCACTGGGACGACCCAGAGGGATGCTATGGGGAAGGAGGAGGGAGGAGGGTTCAGGATGGGGAACACATGTATACCTGTGGCGGATTCATGTTGATATATGGCAAAACCAATACAATATTGTAAAGTTAAAAAATAAAATAAAATTGAATTAAAAAAATTTACAAAGTCTTCCCCCAACATGACCTCCTTCGATCCTCACAAACTTCTTGTGAATGATGCTCATTGAATAATTTTACAGTCAGGAAACTAAGATTCAGAAGTGAGTTTCTGGGCTTCTCTGGTGGTCTAGTGATTAAGAATCCACCTGCCAATGCAGGGGATGTGGGTTTGATCCCTGGTCCAGGAAGACCCCACATGTTAAGCAACTAAGCCCATGCACCACAATTACTGAGCCCACATACAGCAACTGCTGAAGCCCGAGTGCCCTAGAGCCTGAGTAACAAGGGAAGCCACTGAAATGAGAAGCCAATGGTTTGCAACAAAGAGTAGCGCCTGCTCAACACAACTAGAGAAAGCCTGCATGCAGCAAGGTTACACATCAGGTTAGAGCTCTGCTGAGCTGTGGATATGTGCGCTTGAGGCACTAGGAGCTGGCCCTGGGCCACCACTGGTCCAGATTCCAACAGCTCATCTTCTTCCCTGCAAAGACGTAAGCATCCAGGTTCTGCCTGGAACCCCCACCTCCCCTTAAGCACATCTCCCCCTTGCTGCTGCAGAGATGTGTCTTCCTACCACTCCACAATGGATGCCAGTTTTGCCCCAGGAACCTCCAGCCAACCCTGGGACTTCCCATCTCTCAGCCCCTGTTTAGTTTTCTCCCCTCCATAATTGTGGTGATACTTCGATGTCACAAAACACAGTTCTCAACTTTTCTTTCCCTGTCTTCCCACAGGGGATTTGTTACTGATATCTAGTTTACCTGCAGACTTCTGCTCCCCCTTCCCTGTGGAAACCTCCCTGGCTCAGGCTCCCCATCTCTTATCTGGTCATAACACCTTACCTCACCTGTAACCTCCCTCCAGTATCTCTCGCTGTAGCCAAGGAAACCCCATGATTGGTCACCCCCATGCTTAAAACCATCCCATTGCCTTCTACTCCATAGCTGGAATTAAAGGCTCTTTGAGTTCTGGCCTCAGCCATACTCTTCCCCTACCACTCCTCAGCCATTCCAAACTGTTTGTAATTCCTTTTGCTTTCAGGGATCTTTCCTGGTCTTTGCATTTCCTGTTCTCTTTGCTAAGGATGCCTTTCTGGTAAACTCTGACTCATTCGTCAGGGTCTCTTTCCAGATTCTAGACCAAATATCCATTCTTTTACCAATTATTTATTAATCACCTTCTGTGTACCAAGCACTTTTCTAGATGCTAAGGATTCAGTAGTGACAACAGCTGATAAAAACCCCAACCCTCATCGAAGTCTAAGTGTGTGCATATGTCCTTGTTTGCATGTGTGTGCTGTGCTTAGTCGCTTGGTAACGTCTGACTGTTTAAATAGATATGGATATTTCTTCAGGAGCGCATACTTCTCAGAAGAGGACTTTTGTTGTATATTCGTCTGATGTCGTTGTTGTTTAGTTGCTAAGTCATGTCTGACTTTTGTGCCACCACATGGACTGTTGCCCCCCAGGCTCCTCTGTCCATGGGATTTCCCAGTCGAGAATACTGGAGTTGGTTGACATTTCCTTCTCCAAAGGATCTTTCTGACCCAGGGATTGAACCCGCATCTCCTGCATTGGCAGGCGGATTCTTTACCACTGAGCCACCAGAGAAACCCCATATAATTTTAAAAAGATGTCTTACTACTTAATCCCGAAGAAGTTCATTCATTCAAAAAGGCAACTTTTGGGGACTTCCCTGGTGGTCCTGATCTCGGTGAGGCAGCAGTGAGTGGTGGCATGAAGTGAGATCTAAATTCCCTACCCAGTAATTGAACCTGGGTATCCTGGATGAGAACCAGAAATCTTAACTGCCAGACCAGCAAGGGCTAGAAGCTATTTTTCCCTGGATCTTTGCCCCCAGTGAAAAATGCACTTATCACAAAGGCAGAAACTGTAAATGCAAGTACAGAGTTTATTACTGGAGACATAGCACAACAAGAAGTGGGAGAGCAAACAGAGAAATGCTTTGTTAAGATAGAAGCAAGGCAGAGATACAGACTGGAGAGAAAGGGTGTGGGCATCCCCATTAGTGAAGAGGAACACAACAAACAGGTGGATAAGTCATTTATATAGGGCAGTTCTTCCAGGTCTTTGTCTTCCTTCCAGCCAATTATCTGGTTTCTTTTTTCACACCTAGCCTCCCCTGGGATACTCCCCTGGGTGTTGCTGCTGCTAAGTCGCTTCAGTCGTATCTGACTCTGTGCGACCCCAGAGACGGCAGCCCACTAGGCTCCCCCGTCCCTGGGATTCCCCAGGCAAGAACACTGGAGTGGGTTGCCATTTCCTTCTCCAATGCATGAAAATGAAAAGTGAAAGTGAAGTCACTCAGTCATGTCCGACTCTTTGCGACCCCATGGACTGAAGCCTACCAGGCTCCTCCGCCCATGGGATTTTCCAGGCAAGATAAGAGTACTGGAGTGGGGTGCCATTGCACCCTTCAGCCAAGATGGATCTCTAAGTGAAGACTTCTGAGAGGAGCAAGACTCACTATGGCCTGGCATTATCCCCTGATTTTTGACCACAAGGAGCCTTTCTGCGCAGGTGTAACATCTCCCTTGTCCCAAAAGAGGAGGGAATGGAGATCCCTTAATCCTTTACTCTAACAGGATTTTGTTCCTCTTTGTCCTTGCCATGACTGTTACCTTAGGTGTTTACAAGAGGAAAGCACTGGTTATTTACCCTGTTTCTGCTGTTACTTCCATTTTGGAGGGCAAACAGGAGGCTGGTTATAAATGCCTTAACTGGAGTCCACCTATCTCTTGTCTCAAGAAGTGCTAACAATTGTTAGTACCCAGCCTGAAGCCCACTTCTTCATGCCCTATGAAATACAAACAGGAAATCAGTTGTAAATGTCTAACCTGGAGCCCATCTATCTCCTACATTGGTCCAGTGGCTAAGACTCTGTCCTCTTAATGTAGGGGGCCAGGGTTCCATCCCTGGTCAGGGAACTAGATCCTACCAGCTAATAGTTCACAGTTCAGTTCAGTCACTCAATCATGTCCGACTCTGCGACCCCATGAACCCCAGCACGCCAGGCCTCTCTGTCCATCACCAGCTCCCAGAGTCCACCCAAACCCATGTCCATTGAGTCGGTGATGCCATCCAACCATCTCATCCTCTGTCGTCCCCTTGTTCTCCTGCCCTCAATCTTTCCCAGCATCAGGGTCTTTTCAAATGAGTCAGCTGTTAGCATAAGGTGGCCAAAGTATTGGAGTTTCAGCTTTAGCATCCATCCTTCCAATGAATATTCAGGACTGATTTCCTTTAGGATGGACTGGTTGGATCTCCTTGCAGTCCAAGGGATTCTCTAGAGTCTTCTCCAACTTCACAGTTCAAAAGCATCAATTCTTTGGTGCTCAGCTTTCCTTATAGTCCAACTCTCACATGCATACATGACCACTGGAAAAACCATAGCCTTGACTAGACGGACCTTTGTTGACAAAGTAATGTCTCTGCTTTTCAATATGCTGTCTAGGTTGGTCATAACTTTCCTTCCAAGGAGTAAGCGTCTTTTAATTTCATGGCTGCAATCACCATCTGCAGTGATTTTGGAGCCCAGAAAAATAAAGTCAGGTACTGTCAGCTACCTCACCTATTTGCCATGAAGTGATGGGACCGGATGCCACATGCTGCAACTAAAAAAAATTCCCACATGCTACCACTAAAGATCGAAGATCCTGTGTGCTGCAACTAAGACCTGGAGCAAGCAAACAGTTTTTTTTGTTTTTTTTTTAAGATGTGTTGTTGAAGCAAAGAACAGCATTTAAAAGAGAGCAGAGCCAACTTCTTAAAGGAGCAAGCAACCAACTATTCCATCCTGTGATCTATAACAGGGTTATTAATTCAAGTGTCGAGGGGGCCAGGCAGGTGCTGTAAATTAGTGGCCAGAGTGGAGATGAGCCTTGAAAAATAAGGCATTTTTAGCAGGGCAGCCCCATGACCCAAGTGTGGTTGGGTCTTCCAATTTTTCCTGAGAAGCTGGAAATTTGGATTTTTAATATGCATTTGTCTCATGATTTAAAATATTGGTTTAGTGTTAGTGTTAGCCACTCAGTCGTGCCTGACTCTTTGTGACCCCATGGACTGCAGTCCACCAGTCTCCTCTGTCCATGAGATTTTCCAGGCAAGGATACTGGAGTGGGTTGCCATTTCCTTCTCCAGGGCATCTTACCAACCCAGGGATTGAACGCGGGTCTCCTGCACTGCAAGCAGATTCTTTACCGACTGAGCTATAGTTAAGCCATTTATTGAAATAGCATCAGTAAGAGCTCTGTTTAGCTGTGGGCCACTTGTTTCCCATATTTGATCCAGTCGGCTTCCCTGGACGTTTCACGGAGGGGACCCACTACAATCATTTGGATATTAATGGGCCCTAGCCATCACAGGGACGGGGATTCGGGACGCCTCCTTCTGCTGAAATCCAACTGGCCCTGAGGAGCTGGGAATAGTGGACGCCACCAAATAACAGAATTCTAAGTCTCCAAAGGCTTGGAGCCACAGACGAAAAGCCCCGCCTGAGGTCTAGAAAGCGCAGAAGTTGGAATTCAGGCCTCCACCTTCAATTTAGAACTCCTTTCTCCTCTGACTGGGAAAGACTACCCCAGTGGCCAGAGGCCAAGTGTTCTAGGGGCTCATAAAAACTACAAGTTCCAGCATGCCCCGCGACACAGACGATCCCCTCGCAGCCGGCCGACACAAATCATCCTTCTGTTCCCCGTTGGCCCGCAAGCCGAACGTGCTGTTCCATGATTGGTTGCTGCTCTGGTCGCTCCTAAGAACCCATTGCTGAGGCTGGTTGACAGGTGTCTCGCAGGCGCCAAGGCACTCGACCAGGACAGGGGGCTGCTTAGCAAATCAAGCCGTCGTCCACTCGGCAGCGAGGCTTTGCTTTTGCTGGGAGTTCCCAGGTGACACTAGGGTTGGCGGGTTTCGGGCCGGAGGCTATTAGATGGAACACCCGGAAGGCGGAAGTCCTAGGACGGAAGTGGCCGAGAGGGACAGAGAATGGCGGCGGCGGCGGCAGCAGGCTGGATTTGGCGCTGGGGCTGGGGCCGGCGGTGCCCAGGGAGGTCTGGGCTTCGCGGCCCCGGCCCAGGCCCCACAATACTTAAGCTTTTCCTCTTGTTGCTGGGGCCGGTGGCTGCGGATATAACTGACGGCAACAGTGAACATCTCAAGCGGGAGCATTCGCTTATCAAGCCCTACCACGGTGAGGCCTGTGGCGGGAATGAGTTTAGGGTAAGGTCGAGGCTGGACGGAGTTGGGGAGGGGATGCTCTTTCTTCTGATCAGGGCTGCCCTGTGGGTTCCCTGCCTCCGGCAAAGCTAGTCCTGGCCCGGCCTCTTACGCACCTGTCTGTCCTTGTCTCTGTCCGCAGGGATCGGTTCCAGCTCCACGCTCCTCTGGGACTTCCAAGGAAGCACAATGCTCACGAGCCAGTATGTGCGTCTGACCCCTGACGAGCGCAGCAAAGAGGGCTCTATCTGGAACCACCTGGTGAGTGGTTCCTAAGAGGGGAGGCAGACCATGAAGTAAGCCACTACAGTTGGTCTTCAGCAGGCCTGAACTTGATTTGAAGGCTCCCCCCTGCTCCCCCGCCCCCTTGGTCACTTGCCTTACTACTTGCCAGTAGTAACAGGTGACGGCTGTTGAAGTTACCGTATGTCAGGAGCTGTTCTCGAAACTTTGTTCACCTGTCTCTTCATTCCTTCAAAAGCCGTGTGAAGTAACCAATGTTATCTCCGTTTCACTGGCTGAAGAAGCTAAGACTCAGAGTTGAAAGTGCCTTCCTCAGAGTCACATAGCCAGCAAGTAGTGGAGCTGTTGTCTGCTTCAGCTGAACCCTCTCAATAGTGGGATAAATGGAAGGAGTGGGGTCTTTATTGGGTGTTTTATGTGTGTTAGGCACTGACTTTAACGTGCCTTATTGCACTTAGTTCTCAGACTGATATAGATGGCTTTCGTGACTCTGCGTAAGCAGAGCAAACACAGAGAGTGAATGGCTATAAACAGCATTTAAATTCTGTCTCATCTCCAAGTCCAGCAGTTCACTTGCTGCACTTGACCCCAGCCTGGATGGGGGAGGAACCGCTTAAAAATCCTTGCAGACGTCAGTCCCCTTCCTCAGTGCTGGATTGGTCTGGTCATCAGTGGACTCATGGGCAGTTTTAGTTTCTGCGACCTTTGCTGCAGAGGTTACGGACCTTCAGGTGTCTCAGGCGTGTCATACATAAGCAGTGGCCGCGATCTGCTGCTGCACAGACGCCACACCAAGGAAGGTCAGGAAGGGGTGAAAGGGGAATAACTGGGGGCAGAACCTACTCCTCCCCTCAACCTGCCTGATCCCAGCCCTTTCCATGGCCTAAGCAGTTGGCCAGTGATCTAGGTTTCTCCATCCCCCGCTCTTTGGTCTCTCTGAATGACTTCCCCATGTAGTTCTGAGAGCCCACACTGCCCTTGTGTTGCCTCGTCTGCGTGTTACTTCTCCTCCTCCTCTCTCTGCTGCTTGGGGGATCTGGAGATACTTTGCTTAGCTTTCACTCTGGTCCTCAGAGCCTGGGGTCTCCTGTGAAGGGATAAACATGCACTATGTCTGCACGGTCTGGCCCCTAGTGCCTCGCATCTCCAGTCGTCCGCTCTGTTAATATTCTTCCGGCTTCTCTGGCTGCCATTTTGCCTCAGGACCTTTGCACTTGTAGCTTTTGTCTGGGACACCGTCTCCTGGCTCTTTGTGCTTGCTTGGTTTCTCCTCATTTGTTAAGGTTTAGTTCAAGTGCCACCCACTCAGGGAGTACTTCAATAACTACCTTGTTTCCCCTGGAGTCACATTCTCTCACTTTATTCTGGCCATGTAACTTTAAAAAATTTCATTTTATGTTTATTTGGCTGTGCCAGGTCTTCGTTTCAATACAGAGGTCTTTGATCTTGTGACGTTGAGGATCTTTTTTAGTTGCGGAATGCAAGATCTTCTTCCCGGACTAGGGATCAATCGATCCTGAGCCTCTGCATTGGGAGTATGGTCTTAGCCACTGGACCCCCAGGGAAGCCCCTAATTTCATTTTATATTATGATTGATTTACAATATTCTGTTAGTTTCAAGTATACAGCAAAGAGATTCGTTTATACATATATCCATTTTGTTTTCAGATTATTTCTCCCATATAGGTTATTACAGAATATTGAGTAAAGTTCCCTGTGCTGTATTGTAGGTCCTTGTTGATTGTCTATTTTATATATAGTAGTGTGTATTTACGGAGAAGGCAATGGCACCCCACTCCAGCACTCTTGCCTGGAAAATCCCATGGACAGAGGGCCTGGTGGGCTGTAGTCCATGGGGTCGCTAAGAGTCGGACATGACTGAGCGACTTCACTTTCACTTTTCACTTTCATGCGTTGGAGAAGGAAATGGCAACCCACTCCAGTGTTCTTGCCTGGAGAAACCCAGGGACGGGGGGGCCTGGTGGGCTGCCGTCTGTGGGCTCGCACAGAGTCAGACATGACTGAAGCGACTTAGCAGCAGTGTGTATTTATTAAGCCCAAACTCCCAACTTATCCCTCCCCCTACTACGTTTCCCCTTTGGGAACCAAAAGTTTGTTTTCCAAGTCTGAGAGTCTGTTTGTTTTGTAAATAAGTTCATTTGTATCTTTTTTTCTCTTAGATTTCACATAGAAGTGGTATCATATGATATTTGACTTTTGATGTCTGGCTTACTTCACTTAGTATGATCTCTAGGTTCATTTATATTGCTGCAAATGGCATTATTTCATTCTTTTTATGGTTGAGTAATTTTCCACTGTATATATGTACAACATTTTCTTTATCCGTTTCTCTGTTGATGGGCATTTAGGATGCTTCCATGTCTTGGCTATTGTAAATACCGCTGTGATGAACACTGGGGTGCATGTGTCTTTTTGAACTATGATTTTCTCCAAATATTTCCAGGAGTGGGATTACTGAATCATATTGTAGTTCTATTTTTAGTTTTTTAAGAAACCTCCATGCTGTTCTCCATAGTGGCTATACCAATTTACATTCCCACCAGCAGCATAGAAGGGTTCCCCTTTCTCCTCACCCTCTGCAGCATTTATTATTTTTAGATTTTTTGGTGATGTCCATTCTAACTGGTGTGAGGTGATGATACCTCATTGTAGTTTTTTTTTAATCCTTAGGTAGCTTTTTATTATATCCTCCAAAAGAGCATATGATAAGAGTCAGAGCAGTGGTATAAAGTGCTGAAGAAGATCAGGAGAGAGTTGACTTATTGTCTTCAGACTGGGGTGGATGTGGCTTCACTAAAGAGGTAGCGGTTAAACAGAAGGAGGTTCCTTCTTTCCTGAGAAACCAGAACCCCTTTTGCTTTCTCCCATACATACATCCATTAAGAGTACTATTCTTTGCTAAAAGATAAAAGTTTGAAGTCATCTGAGGCCATCAAGGAATTACAGGGCAAAAATCATGATGGGTTTCCAGTTTTCTTCAGCATGCAGAGTTATCTGCTCCTTCCTGGAAGCTAGACTAGTGGTGGCTGTGCTCTCAGGTTCCACACCTGGGCCAGTGGAGGCAGTTTTCTGGCAGGTCGGTGTTCGTCCCTCCTCTCCCAAGGGGGCCTGCTCAGGAGCTGGCGTTCCTCTCCCCAGGTAGGCAGCAGCCAGCATCACTCTGGGGACCTGGAACATCACCGCCACTGCACCCAGAAAAGCTAGAAAAATGATACCTTCCCCTCCCTCCCCAATCTGACCCCTGCCCCGAAGTGGCTCTTTCACTACCCTTGGTGGTGATAGCAGTGGTGGTGGCCAACTTGCCCCTCTGCCCCTTGCCCATGGTGCCATCTCCACACTGGCATTAGCGAGGACTCAGCCCCAAGCCCCCTCTACTGCTCAGAGGCTACGCTGCCCACCGGGCCCTCATTGTAGTTCTGATTTGTATGTCTCTGATAATGAGCGATGCTGAGCATCTTTTCATGTGCTTTTTGGCCATCTGTCTGTCTTCTTTGGAGAAATGTCTATTTAGATCTTCTGCCCTTTTTTTTTGATTGGGTGGTTTTTTTGATACTGAGCTGAATGAGCTGTTTGTATATTTTGGAGATTAATCCTTTGTGGGTTGCTTCATTTGCAAATGTTTTCTCCCATTCTGTGGATTGTCTTTTTGTTCATGGTTTCCTTTGCTGTGCAAAAGCATTTAAGTTTCATTAGGTCTCATTTGTTTTTGGATAACTTTTTGTTTCTTCGGCTGCACTGTGAGGCATGTGGAATCTTAGTTGCCCAACCTGGGCCCCCTGTGGTGGAAGCATGGCATCCCAATGGCTGGACCGCCGGGGGCTCCCATGCTTTGATTTTTTTAAAAAAAAAAGTTTGTTTATTTTAATTGATTGCTGATTGGTTTACAATATTGCTTTGATTTCTGTCATACATCAGCATGAATTAACTGTAGGTGTACTTATGTCTCCTCCCTCTTGAATCTCCCTCCTTCCTCCAGCCATTCCCACCCCTCTAGATTATTGTGCAGGGCTTAGTTGCTCAGTTGTGTCCAGCTCTTTGCGAACCCCATGGACTGTAGCCCCCCAGGCTCCTCTGTCCATGGGGATTCTCCAGGCATGAATACTGGAGTGGGTTGCTATGTCCTCCTCCAGGGGAATCTTCCCAACCCAGGTTTGAACCCAGGTAATTACAGAGCCCCAGTTTGAGTTCTCTGAGCCATACAGCAAATTCCCATTGGCTGTCTACTTATATATGTTAGTGTATATGCTTCCACGCTACTCTCTCCTTGAATAACTTCTAAGAATGAAATTTTTCAAGGAAGTGAGTTCAGCATAGAGTATATATTTTTTTTTTTAAGTGAGATACAAATTGTGCTGAAACTGCTAGAAATTGGTTCAGTTACAAGTAACTTAATTATGATTGGAAGTCACTGGTGGTTGGTAATATCGCAGGGCTGAGAGAATTCTGCACTTGCCATCATCAGATTTTCAATCTGGAATATAATTCTCTTATCTTCCTGTTTAGTGGAATCTAAATATTGCAATTTGAGGTCCACTCTTTTAAATGCTGTGTGCATGTGCTAAGTCACTTCAGTTGTGTCCCATCTCTTTGCAACTCTATGGTCTGTAGCCCGCCAGGCTCCTCTATCCATGGGATTCTCCAGGCAAGAATACTGGAGTGGGTTGCCACACCCTCCTCCAGGGGATCTTCCTGATCCAACCCATGGCTCCTGGATTGCAGGCAGGAGCCTGAGCCACTGGGGAGGCCCTTTAAACACTATTAATAAACCCAAATTGTATGTCATTTTTTAAAATTGAACTTATATTTTCATTTCATATCCCACACAGAATTTTATCCTAATGCAGTGTATGTAATGCTTGAAAATCTTATTGATTAGCCTATCATGTTCTTCTGTGACTAAGTGTAATAATTTAAGCTTTTTAACTTTGTTGGGACCTTGAAATTAAGTTTTAATATTTTCTTTGGGATTATTATAGTTACTGCTGGTACACAATTGATCAAAAGAAATGCCTTACACATTACACAATTTTTGAGTAATTATTACACCAAGTAAACATTTTTTGAAATGCTTACTTGAGCATTTCAAAATGAGCTGTCATCTCCCCATCCCCATTTGAATGAATGTCATTGTCAGAATGAGAAGCTTAAGCATGACTTCTGCTTTTTGTTCACATGAATGCTGAAAATTTGTGTTCGCTTAGGCATCACCGACTCGATGGATGTGAGTTTGAGTGAACTCCGGGAGTTGGTGATGGACAGGGAGGCCTGGCATGCTGCAATTCATGGGGTCGCAAAGAGTCGGACACGACTGAGGAACTGAACTGAACTGAAGTAGTAGATGGAGATGCAAGGAGTTTTGTTATAGCAGGGGTCATTCAATATTTTGAACTCCTTTGATTTATAAACCCCAAATGTAGTGATCTTTCATCAGAAATTTTAATGGAAAAAAATGTTAATGAGGTATCAACTGACTGTTAGATTAGCTCTGCCTTTCACTTTGTTGCACGCCAAGACATAGAAACCACCTAGCTGTAAAATGGTTCATGACTGCCAAGTGGTTGATTCTGATTTAGTTGGCCTGGGGGAGGGCCAGGGCATTAAGATTTCTCAGCTCCCTACATGGCTCAGCTGGGATGGAGGGCCATGACCATGTCATGTTCTGTTCCCAAAAGCAGCTTTACACTAGTTCCAGCCCATACCTCATCTGCTTAAAATCCTCCTTTGTACTGTCTTTATCATAGTATTCTCGCTGATGATCTGCAGTTTTACCTGTAGTATGGGGAGACTTTCCAAGGCTTGGATAGTCTTGATGGCATCAGTTTCTAGGTCTTCAAATTCTGTGTGTGTACTCTTTCCTAAAACTGACCTTCCTGCAGGCATGCTGGGGACAGGCGGGGAGGTTTTCCTCTCCCATCCTCCAGGGCACAGTTGCCCTTCTCCGAGGCACACCTCCTACTAGCTTGGGGTGCTTTGTTCCCAGGGACAGGAAACACCTGGGCACCAAAGAGACCATTTGAAATATTGGCTTCTGGGCTGACTTTTGTGTATGTAAGTTACGTTTTTAATTTTTTTTTCAAATATATAAGTCCTGTTCTAGTTATCTTTATTTTTTAAGTTGTTATTATCGATATCTAGTTAAATCTCTTCATGGTCAAGAAACGGATTCTGTGATTTCAGTCCTTGGACATCTGTTGAGACTTGCAGGTGG